>NC_132781.1:61208272-61516824 GCF_048418805.1 Vulpes vulpes
GAAAAAAGACACAGACAATTAAAAGACCATGAAGACAGATTAAGGGAAATAAACGACAGCCTGAGGAAGAAAAACCTACGTTTAATTGGAGTTCCCGAGGGCGCCGAAAGGGACAGAGGGCCAGAATATGTATTTGAACAAATCATAGCTGAAAACTTTCCTAATCTGGGAAGGGAAACAGGCATTCGGATCCAGGAAATAGAGATCCCCCCTAAAATCAATAAAAACCATTCAACACCTCGACATTTAATAGCAAAGCTTGCAAATTCCAAAGATAAAGAGAAGATCCTTAAAGCAGCAAGAGACAAGGAATCCCTGACTTTTATGGGGAGGAATAATTAGGGTAACAGCAGACCTCTCCACAGAGACCTGGCAGGCCAGAAAGGGCTGCCAGGATATATTCAGGGTCCTAAGTGAGAAGAACATGCAACCAAGAATACTTTATCCAGCAAGGCTCGCATTCAAAATGGAAGGAGAGATGAAGAGCTTCCAAGACAGGCAGGAACTGAAAGAATATGTGACCTCCAAACCAGCTCTGCAAGAAATTTTAAGGGGGACTCTTACAATTCCCCTTTAAGAAGAAGTTCAGTGGAACAATCCACAAAAACAAGGACTGAATAGATATCATGATGACACTAAACTCATATCTGTCAATAGTAACTCTGAACGTGAACGGGCTTAATGACCCCATCAAAAGGCACAGGGTTTCAGACTGGATAAAAAAGCAGGACCCATCTATTTGCTGTCTACAAGAGACTCATTTTAGACAGAAGGACACCTACAGCCTGAAAATAAAAGGTTGGAGAACCATTTACCATTCGAATGGTCCTCAAAAGAAAGCAGGGGTAGCCATGCTTATATCAGATAAACTAAAATTTACCCCGAAGACTGTAGTGAGAGATGAAGAGGGACACTATCTCATACTTAAAGGATCTATCCAACAAGAGGACTTAACAATCCTCAATATATATGCCCCGAATGTGGGAGCTGCCAAATACTTAAACCAATTAATAACCAAAGTGAAGAAATACTTAGATAATAATACACTTATACTTGGTGACTTCAATGTAGCTCTTTCTACCCTCGATAGGTCTTCTAAGCACAACTTCTCCCAAGAAACGAGAGCTTTAAATGATACACTGGACCAGATGGATTTCACAGATATCTACAGAACTTTACATCCAAATGCAACTGAATACACATTCTTCTCAAGTGCACATGGAACTTTCTCCAGAATAGACCACATACTTGGTCACAAATCGGGTCTGAACCGATGCCAAAAGATTGGGATCATCCCCTGCATATTCTCAGACCATAATGCCTTGAAATTATAACTAAATCACAGCAAGAAGTTTGGAAGGACCTCAAACACATGGAGGTTAAGGACCATCCTGCTAAAAGATGAAAGGGTCAACCAGGAAATTAAGGAAGAATTAAAAAGATTCATGGAAACTAATGAGAATGAAGATACAACCATTCAAAATCTATGGGATGCAGCAAAAGCAGTCCTGAGGGGGAAATACATCGCAATACAAGCATCCATTCAATAACTGGAAAGAACTCAAATACAAAAGCTCACCTTACACATAAAGGAGCCAGAGAAAAAACAGCAAATGGACCCCATGCCCAGCAGAAGAAGAGAGTTAATTAAAATTTGAGCAGAACTCAACGAAATCAAGACCAGAAGAACAGTGGAACAGATCAACAGAACCAGGAGTTGGTTCTTTGAAAGAATTAATAAGATAGATAAACCATTAGCCAACCTTATTAAAAAGAAGAGAGAGAAGACTCAAATTAATAAAATCATGAATGAGAAAGGAGAGATCACTACCAACACCAAGGAAATACAAACAATTTTAAAAACATATTATGAACAGCTGTACACCAATAAATTAGGCAATCTGGAAGAAATGGATGCATTCCTGGAAAGCCACAAACTCCCAAAACTGGAACAGGAAGAAATAGAAAACCTGAACAGGCCAATAACCAGGGAGGAAATTGAAGCAGTCATCAAAAACCTCCCAAGACACAAGAGTCCAGGGCCAGATGGCTTCCCAGGGGAGTTCTATCAAACATTTAAGGAAGAAATCATACCTATTCTACTAAGGCTGTTTGGAAAGATAGAAAGAGATGGAGTACTTCCAAATTTGTTCTATGAGGCCAGCATCACCTTAATTCCAAAACCAGACAAAGACCCCACCAAAAAGGATAATTACAGACCAAAATCCCTGATGAACATGGATGCAAAAATTCTCAACGAGATACTAGCCAATAGGATCCAACACTACATTAAGAAAATTATTCACCATGACCAAGTAGGATTTATCCCCGGGACACAAGGCTGGTTCAACACTCGTAAAACAATCGATGTGATTCATCATATCAGCAAGAGAAAAACCAAGAACCATATGATCCTCTCATTAGATGCAGAGAAAGCATTTGACAAAATACAGCATCCATTCCTGGTCAAAACTCTTCAGAGCGTAGGGAAAGAGGGAGCATTCCTCAACATCTAGATGGCTTTTAGCCATCTACGAAAAGCCCACAGCAAATATCATCCTCAATGGGGAAGCACTGGGAGCCTTTTCCCTAAGATCAGGAACAAGACAGGGATGTCCACTCTCACCACTGCTATTCAACATAGTACTGGACGTCCTAGCCTCAGTGATCAGACATCAAAAACACATTAAAGGCATTCAAATTGGCAAAGAAGAAGTCAAACTCTCCCTCTTTGCCGATGACATGATACTCTACATAGAAAACCCAAAAGCCTCCACTGCTAGAACTCATACAGCAATTTGGCAGCATGGCAGGATACAAAACCAATGCCCAGAAACCAGTGGCATTTCTATGCACTAACAATGAGACTGAAGAACGAGAAATTGAGGAGCCAATCCCATTTACAATTGCACCCAAAGGCATAAGATACCTAGGAATAAACCTAACCAAAGGGGTAAAGGATCTATACCCTAAAAACTGTAGAACACTTCTGAAAGAAATTGAGGAAGACACAAAGAGATGGAAAAATATTCCATGCTCATGTGTTGGCAGCATTAATATTGTGAAAATGTCAATGTTACCCAGGGCAATTTACACGTTTAATGCAATCCCTATCAAAATACCATGGACTTTCTTCTGAGAGTTAGAACAAATTATTTTAAGATTTGTGCGGAATCAGAAAACCAGAATCAGAAAACCGGAATCAGAAAATCAGGAACCAGCCTTGTGTCCCGGGGATAAATCCTACTTGGTCATGGTGAATAATTTTCTTAATGTAGTGTTGGATCCTATTGGCTAGTATCTCGTTGAGAATTTTTGCATCCATGTTCATCAGGGATTTTGGTCTGTAATTATCCTTTTTGGTGGGGTCTTTGTCTGGTTTTGGAATTAAGGTGATGCTGGCCTCATAGAACAAATTTGGAAGTACTCCATCTCTTTCTATCTTTCCAAACAGCCTTAGTAGAATAGGTATGATTTCTTCCTTAAATGTTTGATAGAACTCCCCTGGGAAGCCATCTGGCCCTGGACTCTTGTGTCTTGGGAGGTTTTTGATGACTGCTTCAATTTCCTCCCTGGTTATTGGCCTGTTCAGGTTTTCTATTTCTTCCTGTTCCAGTTTTGGGAGTTTGTGGCTTTCCAGGAATGCATCCATTTCTTCCAGATTGCCTAATTTATTGGTGTACAGCTGTTCATAATATGTTTTTAAAATTGTTTGTATTTCCTTGGTGTTGGTAGTGATCTCTCCTTTCTCATTCATGATTTTATTAATTTGAGTCTTCTCTCTCTTCTTTTTAATAAGGTTGGCTAATGGTTTATCTATCTTATTAATTCTTTCAAAGAACCAACTCCTGGTTCTGTTGATCTGTTCCACTGTTCTTCTGGTCTTGATTTCGTTGAGTTCTGCTCAAATTTTAATTAACTCTCTTCTTCTGCTGGGCATGGGGTCCATTTGCTGTTTTTTCTCTGGCTCCTTTATGTGTAAGGTGAGCTTTTGTATTTGAGTTCTTTCCAGTTATTGAATGGATGCTTGTATTGCGATGTATTTCCCCCTCAGGACTGCTTTTGCTGCATCCCATAGATTTTGAATGGTTGTATCTTCATTCTCATTAGTTTCCATGAATCTTTTTAATTCTTCCTTAATTTCCTGGTTGACCCTTTCATCTTTTAGCAGGATGGTCCTTAACCTCCATGTGTTTGAGGTCCTTCCAAACTTCTTGCTGTGATTTAGTTATAATTTCAAGGCATTATGGTCTGAGAATATGCAGGGGATGATCCCAATCTTTTGGCATCGGTTCAGACCCGATTTGTGACCAAGTATGTGGTCTATTCTGGAGAAAGTTCCATGTGCACTTGAGAAGAATGTGTATTCAGTTGCATTTGGATGTAAAGTTCTGTAGATATCTGTGAAATCCATCTGGTCCAGTGTATCATTTAAAGCTCTCGTTTCTTGGGAGAAGTTGTGCTTAGAAGACCTATCGAGGGTAGAAAGAGCTACATTGAAGTCACCAAGTATAAGTGTATTATTATCTAAGTATTTCTTCACTTTGGTTATTAATTGGTTTAAGTATTTGGCAGCTCCCACATTCGGGGCATATATATTGAGGATTGTTAAGTCCTCTTGTTGGATAGATCCTTTAAGTATGAGATAGTGTCCCTCTTCATCTCTCACTACAGTCTTCGGGGTAAATTTTAGTTTATCTGATATAAGCATGGCTACCCCTGCTTTCTTTTGAGGACCATTCGAATGGTAAATGGTTCTCCAACCTTTTATTTTCAGGCTGTAGGTGTCCTTCTGTCTAAAATGAGTCTCTTGTAGACAGCAAATAGATGGGTCCTGCTTTTTTATCCAGTCTGAAACCCTGTGCCTTTTGATGGGGTCATTAAGCCCGTTCACGTTCAGAGTTACTATTGACAGATATGAGTTTAGTGTCATCATGATATCTATTCAGTCCTTGTTTTTGTGGATTGTTCCACTGAACTTCTTCTTAAAGGGGAATTGTAAGAGTCCCCCTTAAAATTTCTTGCAGAGCTGGTTTGGAGGTCACATATTCTTTCAGTTCCTGCCTGTCTTGGAAGCTCTTCATCTCTCCTTCCATTTTGAATGCGAGCCTTGCTGGATAAAGTATTCTTGGTTGCATGTTCTTCTCACTTAGGACCCTGAATATATCCTGGCAGCCCTTTCTGGCCTGCCAGGTCTCTGTGGAGAGGTCTGCTGTTACCCTAATTATTCCTCCCCATAAAAGTCAGGGATTCCTTGTCTCTTGCTGCTTTAAGGATCTTCTCTTTATCTTTGGAATTTGCAAGCTTTGCTATTAAATGTCGAGGTGTTGAATGGTTTTTATTGATTTTAGGGGGGATCTCTATTTCCTGGATCCGAATGCCTGTTTCCCTTCCCAGATTAGGAAAGTTTTCAGCTATGATTTGTTCAAATACATATTCTGGCCCTCTGTCCCTTTCGGCGCCCTCGGGAACTCCAATTAAACGTAGGTTTTTCTTCCTCAGGCTGTCGTTTATTTCCCTTAATCTGTCTTCATGGTCTTTTAATTGTCTGTGTCTTTTTTCCTCAGTTTCCCTCTTTGCCATCAACTTGTCTTCTATGTCACTCATTCGTTCTTCCACCTCGTTAACCCTCGTCGATAGGACTTCTAGTTTGGATTGCATCTCATTCAATTGATTTTTAATTTCTGCCTGATCGGATCTAAATTCTGCAGTCATGAAGTCTCTTGAGTCCTTTATGCTTTTTTCTAGAGCCACCAGTAGCTATAATAGTGCTTCTGAATTGGCTTTCTGACATTGAATTGTAATCCAGATTTTGTAACTCTGTGGGAGAGAGGACTGTTTCTGATTCTTTTGAGGTGAGGTTTTCCTTCTAGTCATTTAGCTCAGTGCAGAGGGGCCAAAAACAAGTTGTATTGGGAAAAGGAGAAAAAGAGAGGAGAGAAAGAAGGAAAGAAAAGGGAAAAAGAAAAAAAAAAGGAAGAAAACAAGGAAAAAAGAGAAGAAAAAGAGAAAGAGAAAGAAAGAAAGAAAGGGAAAAAAAGGGGTGGGGAAAGCAATCAGAACCCCTCCCCCCAAAAAAAAGAAAAAAGAAAACAAACCACGGGGGAGTATCCTTTGATTCTGTATACTTTAAGTCCCTTGCCTTCCCCTGGAACTTGTCCGTCCAGCTGGTCTTCTGGGGGAGGGGCCTGCTGTGCTGATTCTCAGGTGTGAGCACTTGGGGGAGCTGCTCTGGCCCTGCCTGGTGCAGGGCTCAGTGGGGGTTGTTGACCCCGTGAGGCCCCGGGAGGAAGCCACAGTGGCGGGGCCAGCTCTGCAGCCCTGGAGTCAGCTCCCGCAGTAGCTCCGGGGCTCTCCGTCTGCAGGGCCTGGAGGCTCCGGGGTGGGGCCGCTGATCTGCGCAGCTCGGGCAGGAGCGTCCTCGCTGTCCTGGGCCCTCCCGGCCTCTGCCTGTCCCGGAGGAGGCCGGATCCTGGGCTGTGTCCCGGCGCCCTGTGCTCCGGGACCTGCGCTGTTGGATTCGCGCTCCCGCCCCGCAGCCCCCTCCGCGGAGCCGCCGCCCGAGCCCCTCCGAGCTGCTCCGGGTCCCGCCGTGCACGCTGCAGCCCTTAGGGAGCTCGGGGGCTCTCCCGGGGCGCAGGTGCCTGTTAGTGTCCCCGGGAGCCCGAGGGCATCCCCGCCCTCCTGGGTCCTGCTCCACCTCCCTGCGGGCCCCTTTCCGCCCGGGAAGGTTGGTGCAGCTCCTGCTCCTCCGGGACGGGGCTCTCCTGTCCTGGGGACACTCGCCCCGGCCTCAGCCCGGCTCCTCGTGGGGCCCCTCCCCCTTGGAGGCCTTTTGTGTCTTTATTTCTTCCCCCCCCCCCCCCACCGTCTTCCTACCTTGATAGAAGCGCGAACTCTTCTCACTGTAGCATTCCAGCCGGTCTCTCTTTAAATCTCAGGCCGAATTCGTAGATTTTCAGGATGATTTGAAGGTTATCTAGGTAATTTGGTGGGGACAGGTGATTTGGGGACCCTACTCTTCCGCTGTCTTGCCCCTCCTCCCTCTCATACATTTCTAGTGGGAATGTAAGTTGGTACACTTACACACTTGAGAAAACATTTTAGTAGTTTTTTAAAAAGCTAAACATGAACCTACCATACAACTCAGCAGTTGCACTCCTGGGCACTTACCCTAAAGAGATGAAAACTTCTGTTCACACAAAAATCTGCACAGAGATGTTTATAGCAGCTTTATTTTTAACATCCCTTGAACTAGAAACAATCCAGGTGTCCTTCACTCGATAAACGGTTAAGGAAATGATGGTTACCCTATCAAGGAACACTACTCAGCAATAAAAAGGAACAAATTGATGTGCATAACAATCTGGATGATTCTCCAGATGATTATGATGAGTGACAAAGAAAGTCAATTCCAAAAGGCTACATACTGTATGATTCCATTTATATAATCATATTCTTGAACCAGCAAAATTCTAGTAATGTAGAAAGACTAGTGGCTTCCAGGAAACTGGTGGCTTCCATGGACAGTAATGGTTTTGGCTCTAAAAGGGCAAAATGAACTGTTGGTGGGGATGTGAACTGGTTGCAGAAGATTTAAAATTTAAAAAAAGACAAAAAGAATTGTGGGAATGTGAACTGGTACAACCACTCTGGAAAACTGTGTGGAGGCTCCTCAAAGAGTTAAAAATATAACTACCTTACGACCCAGCAATTGCACTGCTGGGGATTTACCCCAAAGATTCAGATGCAGGGAAACCCCGGGACACCTGCACCCCAATGTTTATAGCAGCAATGTCCACAATAGCCAACCCCTGGAAGGAGCCCCGGTGTCCATTGAAAGATGAATGGATAAAGAAGATGTGGTTTATGTATACAATGAAATATTATTCAGCCATTAGAAGCGACAAATACCCGCCATTTGCTTCAACTTGGATGGACCTGGAGGGTATTATGCTGAATGAAGCAAGTCAATTGGAGAAGGACAAACATTATATGGTCTCATTCATTTGGGGAATATAGGAAATAGTGAAAGGGATTAAAGCGGAAAGGAGAGAAAGTGAGTGGGAAATATCAGTGAGGGAGACAGAACATGAGAGGCTCCTAACTCTGGGAACTGAACAAGGGGTAGTGGAAGGGGAGGTGGGTGAGGGGATAGGGTGACTGGGTGACGGGCACTGAGGGGGGCACTTGATGGGATGAGCACTGGATGTTATGCTATATGTTGGCAAATCAAACTCCAATAAAAATATACAAAATAAATAAAAATAAAAGGGCAAAATGAGGTATCTCTGTGGTGAAGCTTTTCTGTATTATTCCTGCAGCAATTTTAATAATCTAGTTGTGATATATCCTACAGTTTCCTAAGATGTTACTATTGATGGAAACTGAGTAACAGGTACAGAGAATTTCTCTGTATTATTTCTTCTAACTGCATGTCAATTTGTAATGATCTCAAAATAAAAAATTTAATTAAAAAATTAAATCAGTGAAAATGGAGGATGGCTTATTTTTTTTAAAGAGTTATCAATTTATTTGAGACAAAAATCTCAATGAGAGAGAGAGGGGCAGAGGGAGAGGGAGAGAATCCCAAGCAAAGTCCTCGCTGAGCATAGAGCCCAACATGGGACTCTTACCACCCTGAGATCATCCCTGAGCAAGAATCAAGAGTCCAATGCTTAACTGATTGAGCCACCCAGGCACCCAAGGATGGCTTATTTTTTAGTCTTAAGTTGCCAGCAATAAGAAGATAAACTGCAAACAGGCCTAATGACTTTGATGTCAGGATAGAATGTTAACATTAATTTCAGACAAAATGTTTCACAAGGTAAAACCTAGTTGACGTATATAGATTTAAAAGTCATGAGAACATTCATATCGCTCAACTTCAGACTCATAAATAAGGCAGATCTAAGCACCCTCTAGAGAGTAAAGTATATATAGATCATGGGAAATTGTCCCCAAAGTAAACAGCAGGTCTCCTACCCTGCAGAACTTGGACTTCACCACAAGAGGGCATGATTATTCCAGCTATTCCATGGGCAAAAGGGGCCAGGTACAGGGAGGACCTGAAACAAAAAATAGAGATCAATGGGAACAATGCTATTTTATAACTTGCCTTTGTAACTGAATGCTTATGGGGAGGGGGGATATTTGTGCTGAAAATCAGTCGGTGAAAGTTGGTAATTACTGGGCAAGTTAAGGAAAGGGAAGCAGATCATAAAAGGTGAATAAGAGAAGATGGTTCTGATTGGCACTTGCTCTCTGAAGGACCCCACAGAGGCTCTGTCCCCTACTTCCTGTGGAGATGCTTCTCCCACAGCAGCTCACACATACACAGGTACTTGGAAGCACATTGACACAAATAGGTATCAGCTATCTAACTGGGTATAAGGTTGACTTCCTGTGCTTTATGGGTATGTTTGCAAACAAAATTATCTTAAAGAGAATCTATCCAAAACCTTTGGCCAAAGTTAAACCAAGGGTGTAAAAAAAGGTCAGAGATGAGAGGGGGTGTTGGCAAAGGATTGTGGCTATGAGATTGATAAAGATCATTCTTTTTAGAGTGTGTGGCCCTGGTGTTAGTCCCCATCCTCCTTCACTTTCACATTAGTAGTAGGATGACGGAGTTTTTGTCATCCAAACCTTCTTCTCGAAATGTTCTTCAGGGGGCCACTCAGAAAACCATGAAAAGGATCCTTTGTTGGGAGGCGCAGAGGACAGGTGTCCAACTTATACCCAGAAAGCTGAAAGGGACTCTGGACAGAACTTGACTCTCTCCTGCTAGGAAATCCACAAGGAGAAAGAGGTGGGCCAGTGGATGCCCCAGGGCTGAGGAAGGAGGTACAAGTGACCAGCCCACCCAGAGAAGCGTTCATCTGCCTTAGTCAAGGAAAGTTCAAGAAGATTTTGAAATAAATAAAATAAAACTGTCCCTTGAAAGAGAGCACCTTTAGCTTCCTACCACCCAGAATCTGAAGTCTCTCAGCCAAGTGAGACTTCTCTATCTCCTTATCATCTCCGACCTTTCCCTGTTTGGTCCTTGGGGAACAAGCAAAAGAGTAGCTAGAGCCAGGTCTGTATTGGGGAATGGTAGAAAATTTAAAGTTAGGTTCAGAATGTTGACTAATGTGTGGATTTGAATATTTTATGTTCTGAATCAAGACTGTTTTTATGAATAAAATTGAGCTGAAATCTTATCTACGAGTAACTGGAAAAGTCATGAATTCACCTCAACCTGTCCATGTCCCAAACAGAATTCCCAATTTCCTTCCATGCCTACCAAACTTGCTCGTCTGCTCTCCCTCATCTCAGTGGATGGCACCACCATATGTTTAGTTTCTCTAGATAACCCCCTAGAAATCCTTCTTGAGTCCTTATTTTCCTCCATCCACCATCCAGAAGATCTAAGAGAGTAGTCAGTTAGCTCTGCCTTCTAAATGCATCCACATCCAACCACTCTCCAGCCTGTTGGGCTCTGCATCCATCCCCTAATCCTTCACATGGACTCCTTCCTGATCTCTGTATGCCTCTTGTGTGCTTATAATCTATTCCCCCAACAGCTAGACTTGTTTTATTTATTTATTTTATATTTTAAAAGATACTATTTATTTATTCATGAGAGACACGGCGGGGGGGGGGGGGCAGACACATAGGCAGAGGGAGCTGTAGGCTCCTTGTGGGGAGCCTGATACAGGACTCAATCCCAGGATCCCAGAATCACCACCTGACTCAAAGGCAGAAGCTCAACTGAACTACCCAGGTGTCCTGCTAGACTGGTTTTATTTTTTTTTAACCTTTTTAGACTGGTTTTAAAATAGAAATCTTATTGTACTATCCTTAACACCAAACCTGTAATATCAGTGTATCATCCAAATTTCTACTGTGGCTTTCAAGATTTTTCTATGATCTGAGCCCTGCCAGAATCACTGACTTCATGTTTCACTTCTATGTGTCATGAGTCTCTTATACTCACACCAAGATCATTTGTATTTAGGGCTTTTATACCTACATTTCCCCAATCCCTTTGCACAGCATGCTTTTTAAATCATTCAAAACATAATTCAATTTTGTGTTCAAATGTCATCTCCTCAGAGAAGCTTTTGATTGCCAGCCCATCTAAAAAAAATGTATATACTACCTCCCCAGTCACTAGTTATCCTTTTACATTGCTTTATTTTTCTTTAACAGTTATTTTTACCTGACATCTTATTACTTGTGTTGGTATATCGTCTGTCCCTGTCACAAGTGTTTTATTCTTTGAACACTTGAAACAATCCTGATGCTTAGTAAGTATTTGACCGTTTTAAAAAATATCTGTTAGTTAGTTAACTAACCAATTAACTTTTAAGGTTAGTATATAGTAAATAATTGGATTTGGAGTTGTGGATTCCTGATTTGTTTTTTCCACTAATTAGTTGTGTGAATTTTGACAACTGATTTTTAGTTCCTGTCCTTCTCTTTCTTCACTTAAAGGTAATCTTTAAGGTAACCCCATGCCCTGAAGTTCCATGATGTCTAAAACACAGAGCCATCTCTGATATAGGATAGTACTTCTATTTTTTTGTATTTATATGCAGACATTATAAATCAATACATTTACATGCATCTTCTGGATATCATTAGATAACCATAGACTTTCTTTCTCTCCCTCCATCTCTGTCTTCTTTCATTAAAATTTTAAAAGTCACCATCGATGTGTCAGGCACTTGTGAGACAAAGCTAAATCAGACATTTCCCTTGCTGGCCAGAATCTCATAAACTAAAAAAGAAGGCAAAAATATAAACAAATTAATGGAAATTTAGTTTGAAATGCATAAGCAGAAATTTGTTCAATATATAAGGGCCAGCCGCCCTATCTAGAAGAGTGCTGTGAGAGAGAAAGATTGCAGTGATGTACCTTTTCAGAACACTGTACTCCTGGAGGAAAGGCCACAGTGGTACATGTGAAGGGTGAGGTTAGTCAAGATCAACACTGAGTAATCAGTCCTCTGGCCTGTTGACTTTGAAGTTTCTGACAATATTTGTCATTGTATTTTGGGTGGAATGGTGGGTACCAGACCAGGATGGAAGAGGAGATCTGTTGCGTTAGCTTCTCGTTTGGAAAATTTGAGGAGAGGAAATAACTAGGTAAGGAAAGAGAGACAGAGAGAGACTTACGGATGCAGAAAACCTCAGCAACATTGAGGAATGAGCCATTAGAACCCAAAGAGTTGGAATTCATTATGGTCATGAGGCTGTGTGAGAGCTTTTGCCTCTTCATGAGGAAGTTGCAAAGGAATGAGACACACAGACTGCAGCTGGGTCAAGGGAGGGAACTCATCTTCCTCTTGGGGCAAAGGGGAAGAGGGAAAGATGATTATCAGACTCAGGGGCATTTGGAGAGCACAGTTAGAAGGCAAGGGCATTCTTGACAACCTGTGTTTCCTTAGCAAAGTAAATCTTAAGGTCATGTGCTGAGCCGAAGGGAGCAAAGATTGTGTAGGAGATTTGAGGCAGTGAAACTATGGGAATATTCTCTAAACAGGAATGGTATGGCCAAAGTGTATTGGCTGACTAATGCCTGGCAGTTTGCAATTACACTGTCAACTTAATGGGTTACTTATTTTTGATGATTCCTGTCTTCATGGGCTGTTAGTAAGCACTAAATTGTGCTTGGGTTTACTTTTATCCCCAAGGCTAATTACTGTTAATACTATTTTGCTGTTTTAACTTCTTAATAAGAAAGCATAATAAACAATGATGTGAGAACAGAAGGCTCAGCACAAAGTCTTCAAATCAAGAAATCATGGGTGCATTTAGTCAGCTGAAGATTTTACTTGTTGGTAAACAAGTGCACTTACCTATATTGCTTAGTTTCATCTTAATGAAATATACAGGCATGTGCATTCATTCATTCATTCACTCATTCATTCATCAACTACTCTGTGTCAGCTGCTCTGACAGTCAAAGAGGATTCAGCAATAGAAAAGCCCAGCCCTCACACTTAGGTGGAGGTGGACTCAGAGATTTATCCAATCTACATGTATTGATTCTAATATTAAAATTGAATATTACAATTGTGTAATGGAACCCAAGTGGAATATTTCTGTTTTATTTTGTTTAGGTTTTTGTGGTATGTTGTGTACTGGTGTTCAAGTGCAATCACATTAACCTACATTTAACAAGTTACTAAACTGCCTTTAGCCCCCTCCAAGTGAACAAGAAATGTGAAAAAAAAAAAAAAAGCCTCTTGTATAGTGCTTTATTCTGTACCCTCTGCCTTCAGCCTTCAAATTACCATTGTGACCAAGCCTGCCATTTATCTTAGTCATTCCCTGATGGATCTCCCTGAGCACTCTGTCAATAGGAAAGAAATCTTGGTTGCTTCCTGAGCTGGAAGCTCAGCTGGAAGCTGAGCCTTTGGCCTTGGGGGGCATTGTTGCCCTTTCTCCTCATTGGTGTCTATAAACTAGCTGAAATAAATTAGGTTATCCATATGCAATAATAAAAGAAACTTTGTAAGAAACTGAAATTTTATCACATTCCTAGGGATCTGAGGCCATATATTTGCTTATTGCTTCTTTATCTTTGATTAGTACAATAGTTATTTCGCATCGTACTTTTTTGCATGCGTGCGGTGTTTTGTGCACTTTTTTTTCTTTATTTTTTTTTTATTGGAGTTCGATTTGCCAACATATAGCATAACACCCAGTGCTCATCCCATCAAGTGCCCCCCTCAGTGCCCGTCACCCAGTCACCCCAACCCCCCGCCCACCTCCCCTTCCACTACCCCTTGTTCGTTTCCCAGAGTTAGGAGTCTGTCATGTTTTGTCACCCTCTCTGTTTTTCTCTCTGTATTTCCCACTCATTTTCTCTCCTTTCCCCTTTAATCCCTTTCACTATTTTTTGTATTCCCCGAATGAATGAGACCATATAATGTTTGTCCTTCTCCGACTGATTTACTGCACTCAGCATAATACCCTCCAGTTCTACCCACGTTGAAGCAAATGGCGGGTATTTGTCACTTCTAATGGCTGAGTAATATTCCATTGTATACATAGACCACATCTTCTTTATCCATCATCTTTCGATGGACACCGAGGCTCCTTCCACGGTTTGGCTATTGTGGACATTGCTGCTAGAAACATCGGGGTGCAGGTGTCCCGGCGTTTCCCTGCATCTGTATCTTTGGGGTAAATCCCAGTAGTGCAATTGCTGGGGCGTAGGGCAGGTCTATTTTTAACTCTTTGAGGAACCTCCACACAGTTTTCCAGAGTGGCTGTACCAGTTCACATTCCCACCAACAGTGCAAGAGGGTTCCCTTTTCTCCGCATCCTCTCCAACATTTGCTGTTTCCTGTCTTGTTAATTTTCACCATTCTCACTGGTGTGAGGTGGGATCTCATTGTGGTTTTGATTTGTATTTCCCTGTGCATCTTACTTTTTACCTTTCAAGCCACTGAGGTTCAAGAGAAGTTGTGTTGATAATCTCCAAATTTCCTTCTTCCCACTTTTCCTCCTTCTTCTCTTCCTCTTTCTGTCTCTCCCCTCTCTCTCCCTCCTTCCACTGCTTTTCTCCCTCTCATCCTTTATTCATTCCACAAATATTTACAGTCACTCTGTGCTATGCTCCATGTTAGAGTCTGAGGATATAAGGTGGAATAAGAAACAGCCTTTGCCCTCAGAGACCTTACAGTCCAGACAGAGACTGGCAATACAAGCAATGGCTGTGCTCCAGTGTGTTTAAGGCTCTGCTGGCAGTAGACACAGGACACTATGGCAGAACAGAGCTTAGAACAGCATGGGGATCAGGTAAAGCTTCCTTTGAGTTGACTCATACAGGTTGAGCAGAAATTGAACACGTGAAGGAAGCTAGATAGAGAGAAGGGAAAGCTTATCAGTCCGAACTTAGAGATTTCAGTTTAGATCCTTGATATAGAGGAAATTAATCGAAGAATTACAGTAAGCTTACTGTAGCATCTACTGAAAGGGACCAGAAAAGAATACATTTTTTTTTCTGCTTTTCCTTTTGAAATGCTGACTTCCATCTATCAATTCCTATCTTTTTTAATTTAACTTTTTTAAATTAAATATTTTATTTATTTATTGATCACACACACACACACACACACACACACACACACACACACACACAGAGGCAGAGACACAGGCAGAGGGAGCAGCAGGCTCCATGCAGGGAGCCCGACGTGGGAGTTGATCCCGGGACTCCAGGATCACACCCTGGCCAAAGACAGGCGCTAAACCACTGAGCCACCCAGGTGTCCCAATCAATTCCTATCTGAGTTGGGAATTATTGGATCACTGTGCAACACATTTACTTCTCAGTTAATCTGGGATGAGAGAAGTGAGACTTCATTTTTTCCACCCTACTGTCATTCATTGTTTCTGATACTGTATGATCTGCTTGAAAGGATAAGGCCCAGACAGAAGCTTAATCCATAATTCTCCTCATCAATAAACAGAGGTATGAATTCCTTCATTTCACTTAACTTTCTGCTGTAGGCAAAACTTTATTCTTACCTTCATGAAGTAACTTCTCCACTCAGCTTACACATCTGAATTTTTCAAGAGGTCTAAAAAAGCATAGATGGCCCTGCCATTCCCCCCAGAAATTTCTGATTTGGTAAATCTATGATGGTACCTAGACCTCTCTACTTAAAAACAACAACAACAATCCCCTAATGATTTTGATGTTGAGCCAGTGTTGAGAACCAAAGTTTGACGAATAATCAAGTAGTATCTTGTGATGGAAGGGTTTTACCATTTGGAGTCACACAGTCTTGACTCTGAATTTTAACCATGTGACCTCGGCCAAGTTACCAAACCACTCTGAGCTTCAGACTCATCTGTGAAATGGATTCATTGTCCACCAGGCTTGTAGTATGAATGGAATTTAGAACCATCCTGTCTTAGCTGAGCTGGTGAAACGATCAAAACACTGATAACCTTTCATATTTCTCAGCTCCTCCTGAGAAGCTGAGAAATCATCCTCGACACCTCAAAGGTGAGGGGTCAGCAGGGACTCTGACACTGAGCACCTATTGGTGGGCATGCATGTTTTGAAATAAGGTTTGAGGAACACCTGTTTTGGATGAGGTTTATTTTTTTTTCTTAAATATCCTTAAACCTCTATCCCTATATTTCATAACCTAGTCTTCGTTGGCTCTCTCTGTTCTCACAGGCCCCTAACTGATCAGCCTGTTTTTTTTTTCTCTCACCTCCAGTCTACACAATCACACTCTTTCCCTGTTTTACTCCTTCTCGTCCGATTCCACCCAAGCTGCTTAGCAGGGAAAACAAAGCCCTTAAGAGTAGCTTACTTCTTCATCTTTATCTTGCACCATCTCCCAGTTGGGCAAGCACTGTATAATGAAACATTAATCATTCTGAACAAAATCTTCTGTCTTGGTACCTTTTACCCAGGACATTCCCTCAGCCTAGGAAACCCTTCTTCTCTATTCTGTCTAATGAAAGACAAGATGTTTAATCTATCATTATCAGGTGCTTAGTTTGGGCCACTTTGAAGACATTTCATTTGTTTCTCAGATCCCCTTAATGTGTTACGTATTGTTACTCCCATTTCACCATAAAGGAACCTGAGGCTCTAGGAGTTCAAGATTTTACAGGAACACCTCCCGTTACCTCCCAGACCCCTTGTTCATTCTCTTATAGCTGCTTTTTTAGTATGGGAAGGGAGGGAAGGGAAGAAAGGGAGGGAAGAAGGAAGAAAGAGAAGGAGGGAAGGAATAAATAGTAGGTTTGAAGGCATGCAAGAAGAAACATAGACTTCATCACTGTATTCTCCTAATGCAGTGCAATGCTGGATGTATAGTGGTTACAATATATAGGTCAAATGAGTAAATGGATGTATGACTTCTTTGTTTCTAGATGCCACATTTTTTAAAAAAATGAATAACATATATTCTTTCACATCAAGGGCTATAATCCCCAATAACCCTCCCCAATAACTGAAAAAGGGAGTATACTGGATTTCATTTAGTCTATACAACTACTCTGACAATCCTACTTTTGCCATTAGAACATCCATCGCCTCCCCCCACACATCATCCATACCCACGTCTACACTATATCCTCAACAAGGATAGACTAGGTATGAAACACGCAAAATAAAACCAAGATGCGACTCTGGGGAAAAATCCACTAGCAGAATTTCCTCTTCAACAAAAAAAAAAAAAGTGGTTTTGCTTTTTATAGAAGGAACCACCAATTGTAGGAAATACACTCTGTTCCCAAAGCCTGTGTCCCCTGTTAAATGCCGCCTTGGGCTTTCTCTACAAACAATCCTGGGTTCCACTGCTTCTTTGAAGATGGCTTGGTGTCTTAGAAGTCCACGGAAATGTTACATGGTATTGAACTGTGTATCATAGCTCATGTGATTTGCTAAAGAAACAATCCTTGCAGAATAAAACACAGCAAATGTTTCAAACAAATGGATGCAGCTGTACCAGGGAGGTTTGCTCTTTACACATCTCAGTTTGGTGGTGATAAAACAGTCGTTAAAACATGCAAGCTCTTTAAAATTACAGTTGCCAGGTCAGATGAGCTTTATCTGAAGAGTGATTAAATGCGAGGGTATTCATCTCACATTCTAGAACAATTCCTGGGAACGCAGCTATAAAAATGAAAAAGAGAGATAAAGGTCAGAGTCATGGGGGCATGGACTTTGAGGGATGCAGCTCTTGAATCTTGCCTTGGGCATGTGGGGTGCAGGCTGAATGCCTTCAGAAAGAAGTTAGATATCTTCTATAATCAAAGAGGTAGCACATTAAAACATAACACTTTCATTTCCTCAGGAAGCCCTTTCATTAAAATAAGAGACCATCTACGATCTCAAAATTTACTTCTCGTTGGTTGGAAATTCTCACCAACAAGGCATTGTCTAATCGTTCAGGAACCACTTCCTCACAAAGAACAGTGACAGAAAAACAGACATTGGAACTTGATTTTTAACAGGAAAAAGTTACTTGTAGTTATCTGAGAACCTAACCTACACATGTCATGAATGAAAAGTAGCTGCACTGTACTCGCTTTTATACCAAGGTTTTTTTTTTTTTCCTTTCATATTGTATTTTGTGAAACAGCAAGATAAATAGTCCATGTATAAAGAGTTCCTGGCATTCGAAGAAAAAAACCTAAGTTTTTAGTTTTCCTAAGAACTAGATGGAAAAACGGTTTAAAAAAATACCCAAAAGAATGTTTGAAAAAAATATTCCACCTCAGTAACAATGAGTTGAGTGCAATGTAAAAAATAGTGGGATACAATTAGCAAAGATTATAAGAAGGGAGACCAGTTAGTGTGACCACAGTGCCATGAAACAGTCAGTCTCACACGTGGTTGACATGAGACAGGACATTTGAAGCAGATTTTTCAACAAGGCTTTGGCAGTCCTTGTACTGAATCTCTGAGACGTCATACCCTTGGAAAACATAATGCCAGTTCTGAGAATTGATTTCAAGGGAATGATTAAAAAAACAAACCTTTGCACACAAACGTGCTTATGGCGGTATAACTTAAATACCTCTTAACTTGAAACAAGCTAAAGATCCAGCAGTAAAGGAGGATGCATGATTTAAAATGACATTTACAAAGATTTTTTTGTTGTTGTTATGGGAAACATTAGTAACATAATTTTATTTACTGTATGCTGTCAGCTGGGTAAAGAGTCCTCCTCCTTCTAACATTACTAATAAAAGCCAGAATGTATCTAGCACTTGGTATGTGTCAGGTGCTCTTCTAGACCTTTTCCATGAGTTAAGCTATTTAATTCTTACAACAACCTGGAAAGGGAAGTGCTACTACTATTCCCACTTTACAGATGAGGAGACTGAGGCATACTGAGATTCAGTAACTAGGCCCATGTCACACAGCTAGAAAGCGGAGGGGCTAAGGTTTTTGTTTTGGAGATGTGACTGCACACGTCACAAAATTCACTCATTTGAAGTAGTAATTCACAAAGTGAAGTTCAATAGACACTGGTCACAGGAAGTGTCTTTGAAGTAAAAGGGAGGAGAGAGCAGAATTTTCTGGAATATGGGCGACATCCTTGCACACAGTGCGTAAAGACAAGGCACTGTGTCCTTTTCTTTCCTTCCCGTGGTATCCCAGGGTCTAATAGAATGCCTGGCTCAGAGTGGAAATATTTTTTGTCTGAGTGAATAAGTAAGTGGCCCAGTGACCTGGAGACTAATCCTCCATGCCAACAATACCCAGCTGGCTAAGCCTGGGTTTCCTGATTCCATACTGCCTCTCTGCCATTTGGCCAAGGTTGAGCTTCTTGTTTCCAAACAGCCCACCTGGTTCAGACCCACTGCCTTGTCTGATTACCTGCGTGCTGTGACTCACACCAACTGTTGACTGGGCTCTTGAGTGCCAGCTCCATTTGAAGATAGCCCAACCCATCCCTGTGCTGACTGTGTGCACTGCTTACTCAGCCCCGGACTGGCTGTCTCAGGGTGTCTCCCACCTTGCTCCCATTACTGCCAGCCATGCCTACCTCCAATTAAGAAATTCTCCTGGGCTGGTTCAGCTTCTTTCCATGAATGTCCCCCTCCTCATATTTCCTAGTCCCATTTCCACTTCATGGGAATGGAGTGAGGGATTAGGTGAAGAAAGAAGCTCTAGGACATTCACTTTTAAAAAGCACCTCTCTCTTCTGTTTACAAAACCAGGAAAGACTTGGCACATGGTTTAGGTTTTGTTTGAAGTAAGAATTCTGCTGTAAACAAAAAAGCTGAGATAATTACCATGCTACCTTTTTTAAGAAGAAAATCTATGTAAAGTTATCTCTTATGACTCCAAACTTGTCCTCTCACTTAATCTGTAAGTCTTCTTTTTCTTTCAAACCATTTAAGTGGACATTTCTACTTGAGTACCTCAGTGTTAAGCTCAATAGCGACAAAACTCGCTCCATCTTTCTTTCCCACTTGCGCCAACTGAAGCCACTATTTACATAGCCACTTAATCATTCTTAGTTCCTCCCTGCCTCTCGTGTTCTTGACTTCATCCAGATAGTAGTCCCAAATGCTTTTTTTATTTTTCATCGTCTCTTTTGAAATGCCTTTGACGTGGACTCCTGGTTTTTAATTCAAGATCTCAGCACTTTGCCATATATGACTAAAAGCTTTTCTCTGTCGACCCCAGTGGCTGTGGAATTTTTTCTCTTATCTTTTTCTTTGATAGCATTGCTAGAATAACTAGTAAAGACTGTTTTCACATTATCCAACTCAACACTTATCAACACCTTTTGCCTTAAAGTATCAACTTGCATGGCCTCTATTTTTCCGATTTTTCCACTTTCTTATCCCAACCAACCAACTCAAAGTGATTGGTTTCTAACTGTTCAAATATTTCCTTGACTTTAGACAGGCTCATTGACCTATACATACATTGTGACCACGCCTGTCTCTGAAGCTTCACTCTATTTTCTTTGTCTACAATGTCCTCTTCAGTTCCTGTTTTCCTTCTCCCGCTAAAGCCAAATCCCTCCCATTTTACAAAATTTTCCTTTTCAAGAAAACATATCTAACTTAGTCATTGCTAATCAGACACTGATAGTCTCTATAGCAAATACTGTGGTTTCTAACTATACCTATTACACTAGATATTAACCACTCACTCTCTTCAACTTGTCTTTCTATGTCAATTGCCCTTCTTTCCTGAGGAAAAAATATAATTCCTTTTGTGGCTGAAAACTATGCTATGTAATCCTCTGGTGTTTCCTGTCAGTGAACGAAGTGCCTAACAATTCCTTTTGCTTGAGTGACTGGGGAGGAGAGAAGATTTAACCCAACAAAGAGAATTTGTGTAATACCCTTTTAAAGAACTTTGTCATTTCCTTTGTATGTGACATCTAATCTAGAGATTGGGGTGCTCTTGGGGTCAACCACTTTTGTTCTTGTGTTTTTAATGGTACTCAGATGAGGTGTTTAACTTCTAACCGTATCTTTAGACCTTGGTATCAGAATATTTCTAACTGTACTCTTGGTGTGTCTGCTGATATCTTTTGGCTCACGAGGGCCACATTTAAATAAAGACAACCACCAATTGCTTCTCCTATGATTGTGATCTTATAGATCATGTCAGAATACTCTGGGGCTTGACTTGAGATTCCATACAGGCATCTTTGATTATCTCCAAAGCTAATGTTCTCCTCCTTCTAGGATATTTATTTGCCTTTCCATCTGCTGGGAATACCTCCTTTCTTTTTCTCAACTCATGTTTCTTTGCCAGATTACCTCTACATCATCATCAGAGTATCCTTTTCTTCTTCCAGTCTGTTGCCTAGAACCCACAGGTGTGCATCCAGTAAGTTCTCTGAGCCCTGTGTGAATGTCCTGCCTCAGAGCACTTACCGGGTGATAATGTTATAGCGTATCAACTTGGCTAAATCTCTACTAGATTGTAAACTGTAGGAGGCCAGGGAGCAAACTTGTCTTTTTGAGCATTATACCTTCACTCCTGGTATATGGAATGAATGTAAACCATAGAGCAATAAATCTTTGCAATTTAAGAGAACTGTTTGGTTATATCTCTTGCGTTAGATGTTTTCATAATTAATACTTTACAGAATTTTCCTATAATATATAGTTTTTCAATGATATATATTCCATCATATATATTATTCTCAATCATATATATTATAAGAAATTCCATAAAACATGTTTAATTATGTCTCTCTGTAAACTCTCAATGCACTCCCTTGTCATTATTCATGCACTGTACATCTTTGCAGTGATACTATTATGTTGTTTTATTTAATCTGACTTTATGCACATGTCCTTATGTGAACACAGTCCCGTCTAAAAAAACAAAAACAAAAAAAAAACAACTTTGGTTCATTTTAAATAACTGAAGTATTCAAATTTTATAATCCTTTAATGCTGCTTGTATTTCTTCCAGTACTTATATTTCCAAGGAGATAGGTTTATTTCTTTTTACTTGGATTCTGTAAACAGCAATAATTTTGAACTTTACACTTTGTGACTGTGGACATAACCCTTAGCAAACAGCTATACATGTAATTTAAGAGACAAGTAAGTGTGCAGAATCTGGTCATTGGATCTCCAATGAAGATAATTATTATTAAGTTGGGTTACCTTTGCTGAAGGGAAGATTTCTTTTAAAAAGGGCTTTCCAAGACAACTCATCATTTGTCTAGTGGGAAGTTGTGTCCTAGAACAATTGGAATAATCAGTTATTTAAGTTTTCTATATCAAGTAAATACCCTTGGGGTAGAGGGGTTGTGGTATAAACTCTTACGTTTTGTCATAACAATCATCATATCTGGGGAGCGTCAGGAGATAGCATCATATCTGTTATACATCAGGAGAACTCAAGGCTGGACTAGAATTTCTGGGAATTTAGGATGGAGTGGTATCAGTGGAAATCAAACACGTTTATTGTGCATTAATTTATTCCCTTTACACAAAAACTACATGTGGGAGAATGAGTCAATTCAGATTAGATTCCTCAAATGGCTCTCATTCTCAGCAGAGAATTTCTAGAACCATGCAGAGTTTGCTGCAAGGTGTTCTGATGGGTTGTGCCCCCAGACCACCAGTATGTGAAAACTAACGGCCTTTGCCTTAACCTGAGTGAGGCACGTGAAGGAGGGATCTTCAGTGACTGAAATTTTCCACCGTGCCATCACTTCTGGGACTTGTCATCACATCTACTGCTTACTTGTCTTATCCTGTAGCAAGTGAAAATGCAGTCTTGTTTGACTTAGAAGTTTGTGTCACAGCCAACTTCCTCCTTTACAGTCAAAAGCACATTCCTTTAAGGAGAAAGACTCTAGTAATCTGTAAGGATTGTGATGACTCTGTGAGGAGACAAGTGAGGTCTTCAATTGTCAGTCATATATCAGCAGATGTTTTGCTGAGATCCAAAGGATTGTGACAGTGAACTAAACATAATGACATTGTTCTATTACCTCTGGCTCCATCAATTTGCTGGGACAAAAAATATGGTTATTCGAAATAGTGCCATGGCCCTCAGAGCAGCCCTTCAGAGGCTTGGAGGTCTGGAGGTAAAACATGTCCCTGAAAGAACAACCCATTAGTCAAAGTTTTTCAAGTCAGTACTCTAGGCCTCTACTCATTTGCAGCCTTTTCTATTTTAGCACATTTAAATATTTCAGTTCACTTACCTCATCAGCCCCTGTATAAACAAACAACCAAACAACAAAAAGACTGAAAGTTTTAAGTAAAACTCTCCAATTTGGCAGAGGTGCTAAAATCATTTTCACCAATTACTCAGTATGGCAACTATTCCCACAATTCTGGAGCAATGGCAATGGACAAATCAAATCTGAGCTTGAAGATCAGTGGGCTCAGAGACCTGGGATCAGATTTTAGCTCTGCTGCTTTGCGACCTGGAAAATGTCACTAACCTATCTAGGCCTCTATGTTTTTTTGTAGTGTACATTTTTGAAGAGCTTTTGATGTATGTGGTACTATTCTAAGCACTTAATACTTGATTTCTATGATGCCATCAGGCGAGTAATATCTCTATCTTCACTTTAAGAATGGGGAAGATGAAGCAAAGGGAGGTGGAAAGTTACCTGACGGGCTGGAGGAGGAGGCAGAAGCAGGATTCTGACCCAAGCTGGCATGCTACTGACCAATGCTACTGACCACTGTGTGATGTACTGTGTCAACTACTCTCTTTTATCCATACACACAATAGAAGAAATCCCTGTGAAGAGACCGTTTCTTTCTTTCTCTTATGCTTGGTGTCTAGTCAGGCCTTCAATCCATAAAAACTTAAGATTTATCTACTTCAAAAATAACTAAGGGCAAGAACGTGATTTCCAAGGCTTTTCTTGAGAGCTAAATCTTTAACAAGATTACCGACTTCTAAACAAAGTTTCAATTTTTTAAAGATTTATTTATTAATTTGAGAGAGAGAGTGCACACAAGTGGGGAGAAAGGGAGACAGGGAGGGGGTGAGAGAATCTCAAGCAGACTCCCTGCTGAGCACAAAGCTGGACTCTGGGCTTGATTCTAGGATCCTGGGATCATGACCTGAGCTAAGATCAAGAGCTGACCCCTTAAACGAGTGAGCCACCAGGTACTCCAACAAAGTTTTAATTTAACCTGGGTTCTCCAATAGGCCCATGATAATCTTCCAAAATATTGAGGAGACTTATGGACTGAATTCTAAGCTTGTGGCTTTGGCCAGTGCTGAGCTAATGTTCTTGAAGCCTTACTGCCTCTGATCAGTGATTTTTATACTTCCTCAGGTTTTAACTGAGTTAAAAACCCTTGGACCACATACTATGATATTATTTGGGGAATTTTAATTACCAATTGTAAATTCACTTAAAAGAATCAATTTGTTTTTTTTTTTGTTTTTTTTTTTTTAAATTTTTATTTATTTATGATAGGCACACAGTGTGAGAGAGAGAGAGAGGCAGAGACACAGGCAGAGGGAGAAGCAGGCTCCATGCACCGGGAGCCCGACGTGGGACTCGATCCCGGGTCTCCAGGATCGCGCCCTGGGCCAAAGGCAGGCGCCAAACCGCTGCGCCACCCAGGGATCCCCAATTTGTATATGCTCTCCTGAAAATTGAGTTCTAGTTGAACTTTAAAGAAATCCTTTTCTTATCAACAACCAAACTATGTTCTTGATGTTTAAATTAGTTCTTCTAAGGGGCACCTGGGTGGCTTAGCTGGTTGGGCATCTGACTCTTGATTTCGACTCAGGTCATGATCTCAGGGTTGTGGAATGAGCCAGGGGCAGGCAGCTCCAGCTCAGTGGGGAATCTACGCCTCTCCTCCTCTCTCTCCCTCTGACCCACCTCCCTGCTCAGGGCTAGCCATGCATTCTCTTTCTGTCTCTAAAATAAATAAGTAAATCTTTGAAAAAAAAAAAAAGTTCTTCTAAGACCATGCATAGTTCGATAGCCAAGCATGGGGTTGAAAAGGTTAATTCACTCAGAATGTTAAGTTTAGCTGTATGCTAAACCATAGTGGAAAGTGTATTTGCAGCAGAGGGATTTGAAATGAAAGTTAAGTTCTCTCTCTCTTTATTCTACTGTTTGGGAGTGTGGGTGCCTGTTTATGGGAAAGTGAAGAAAGGACAATTTTCAGATATAAAGAGAAGTGATTAAGAACTGGTTTAATTCCTAACTCTTTCAAAAGTTTCTAATGGAAATTGGACTCTTGGTCTATTTATCCTTTGATAATTTCTTGAAAACTGCAATTGGGACACCTACCTCACCTTTCACCTTATTGCTATTTCCCATTCTCTTATGACTCATAGCAGCAATTCCGCCCCCTCTTTAAAAAAAAAAAAAAATATGTGGCAGCTGCTATGGAAGCATTTCTGAGTCAGTCAGAAGTGAGGCAGGATGCCAAAAGGCTGATTCACTCCCCAGAACTTGAAGGAGGACAATTAGAGAATTAAAGGTCGTAACTTCAGTTGCAGCCATAATGGCTTACACAGTGATTTATGCAAATATACTTACTACCTGTGACACCACAGGAAATTCACCATAATTTTCACTGAAACACCTACGCTACTCCTGTCTTAACCTGTTTGGTATGGGTACCTATCAGGTAAAAAGGCTATGATTTTTTGAACAAGTTTTAAAATAGAAAAAAAAAAAAAAAGGTCAGCAACTTATACTTAGGATCTCTTCCATCTCATTTTTATTGGAACAGACGCAACAGGGCAACCAAATTCCTTGGGTCAGGGTTCTAGAGTAAGCCCAGAAAATCTGGATCAAGTACACTTAGATATGTACTATGAAGTATTTTAATTGCCTCATATAGTTGGGCTAAGAAATGCATCATTATGAAACTTGAAGTATATAAGAAATAATAATAATAAAAATTCAAGCAAGTACATAAAAAATTGGGTACACAGAGCTCCTATATAAAACTTTAGTATACTGCTGAGTGAAATAAGTCAATCAGAGAAGGACAAACAAACATTATATGTTCTCATTCATTTGGGGGATATAAATAATAGTGAAAGGGAATAGAAGGGAAGGGAGAAGAAATGGGTAGGAAATATCAGAAAGGGAGACAAAACACAAGGACTCCTGACTCTGGGAAACGAACTAGGGGTGGTGGAAGGGGAGGAGGGCGGGGCGTGGGGGTGAATGGGTGACAGGCGCTGAGGGGGCACTTGACGGGATGAGCACTGGGTGTTATTCTGTATGTTGGCAAATTGAACACCAATAAAAAATAAATTTATTATTAATAAAAAAACCTTTAATATACACATTTGCATTATTCTAATTCTAAAGCTCAATAAGATAGATGGGTCTTCATTTCATCTGAAAAAAACGTTTTAAAAATGTTAAAAGTACTTGGAGGCAAAAAGAGCATAGTTTGATCCTCGGTTCATTCAGATATCATATCCAGTGGTTCAGAGCTTTGTTTCCTATAGCAAAGATGAATAGTTCTGTATTTGGTTTCCTTGTAAGGCTGACAAAACTGTCTGTCTCTACCACATATGTCTCCGTGATGTCTGGGGTCATTTTCTCAGACATGAGTTCAAACTCACCTGTTTACCTCTCACCTTTTCCACATGAGAATTAGGCAGGAAGCTACATAGGGTCAGCC
Source organism: Vulpes vulpes (assembly GCF_048418805.1). Lineage (NCBI taxonomy): Eukaryota > Metazoa > Chordata > Mammalia > Carnivora > Canidae > Vulpes > Vulpes vulpes. Next base: position 61,234,870 of record NC_132781.1, read on the forward strand.
CCCACACTTCCAGTTGAGAGTTTGAGTAGGCTTTAAAATGCCACATGACCATCCTTCACATGTGAAGCAATAGAACCACAGCGATGTATTATGCTCAAATGGACAAATGAGAAGTTTGAGAAAAGGTGCCAAGAATAGCATCCCTCTCCCGCTGCCTGGTGTGGGAGAGAGAGAAACTGGAGGACACAGGGTTGAAAATAAGTGATATGAAAAGAAAAGAAAAGAAAAGAAAAGAAAGAAAAGAAAAGAAAAAAGAAAAGAAAAGAAAAGAAAAGAAAAGAAAAGAAAAGAAAAGAAAAGAACTGAGATGAAAGCAGTGCTGAGAGCCAAAGCTTACAGATCAATACCCAGAAGACAACAAAAAGTCAATGAATGGATAAGAAGAATGCTGACTGCAGGTGAGCATTCTTTCCGTTGGTCCTTCCATCTATTTCTATGTTGTATGATTGACCAGTTCTGTGTAAATAAAGCCTGTGGCAGAGTCTTGAGGGATTCCAAACTGGTCAGTTGGTTTTTGATGTTTTTTTGTTTTGTTTTTTAATTCCGGTGTTTAGGTTTTCTATTCTGTCTGAGAAGCTGCTTTTCTTTGTCAGCATGGCAATATTTTAACACAGAGGATTGTAAATTTCCTCTGGATAGATGGTATATTTACTTTCTCCTTTACATCTTTGAGAGAAAACCTAAGACAGGACTATGTTCTCAGTATGTAACTAACATTGGGGTCTCTAAGGACTCCTCCCCACCCCAAAATGGTATCTCGTTTTTCCCATCTTGCTCTTAAGTTGGAAAATAAGAGACACAGAGGTCCAAATATCATTTTTAGTCCTAGTAGAGGTGAGGTTGGAGAACGGAGCTTTAGGTTTGTTAACCAAGCAGAGACACCAATGTTGAACTCAGATTTAGGTAGCTTCGCTGATCCAGTCACAGCAATGATGGTAGAGCTGGGCCACAGGATGGGGCTTGTCTAAGTAGTACTCTTGCTGTGGAGAGCTTCTGCCCTCTATGGGCAGATTCGTTCTCTTGAGGAATATCTGGGAGCTGAGTCAAACAAACAAACTGTTATTCCTCCGCATTTACCAACCAGATAAGTCAGTCAGCCACCTAAATATGGAATGAGAACTCTTACCTCCCATTTTCCCGTGGTCACTCTGCCCCAGAAACAGTGGCATTTGGTTATATTCTTTTTTTTAAAAAAATTAGCTATACAAAGTTCATTTCTACATAAAGTGTACTTACTGTTCCTTTTGCCTGCAATATTTGCATATTTGAGTCCCTCTTGTTATTAAAGTTTTTGCTCAAATGTCATTTTCCCTGGAATGTCTTCCTAGGGCATCTAGTCAAAAGTAGTGACCCAGCCACTCAGTCATCCTACTCTATGCATAGCCCTTACTGCATTCAGATGGCCTTGATTGCTGTTTATCATTTATTTTGTGTTTCCCATAAAGAGACTGAAAGCTCCATTAAACCAGTGGGTCTATCCATCTGTTTGTCTTTGTACATCCCAATCATGCATTCAGCAGGAGCTTATCAGTACTTGGTGAATGAGTGAATAGTTCCCCTCATCACACTACTGCAGAGCAAAAACTCCACCTTGTATACACAGCAATTAGTTCAAAGGCCACGCCAAAGGGTAATGTCAGTTTTGGATTTAGATGAAAGTGAGGATTCATTTCCTAACCAGTCTGTTGCTAGCTAACAAAAAGGAATACAGTATGTCAACTGACACACGTTGACAAAGTTGGGAACAATTCCCATAGTTGGGAAAATTTTATGAGATTGTACTGGTTAGATTTCAATGGCTGGGAAGAGTCTCCAAGGTCAAAAGCAATCCTCATTCAACATTTCTTGCTTTATCAAAACCGTATGGAAAAGACTGACATGGAAACAGACCCCACAGCTTTAGTTTGGATCTCAAACATGGTCTACATAAGCAAAGGCATTATGTAGATTTCAAAGACCAGGTGCACTATTGTTTGGGAATAATGGCCCAGTATATAGATAATCAATTCTTAGGTCTTAGATTTGGGCTACCTCTCAGGACTGGCTTTTAGAGAAATGACATGGTATCTTATCTTTGGGGCTGTGGCTTGGCCGTCGCTCTATGCTTAACCCTAATGGACCAAGGGTGGAAAAGCTGAGTATTTCAAAGGCAATTCTAATAAAAGGATTGAATGTTATTTGAAACTGAATTTCAGTTTTGAAGGTTTTGCCTGTTGTGCATTTCAGTGTCCCCAATGGAAGCATGCAAAGTGTGCAGCAGCGTGTGCAAGTTACATTTGGATATTTCACTCTTGTGCTTTCCCTCCTTCAAGGAAACCTGGTGTTATAGACAAATATGGACTAATACATAGGGTTCTAGACAAATATGATACTTTTCTTCTCCTCCTTCATCCCAAAGAATTTATTTAATTTCCATCAATGTGATAAGAAAATCTAGAAGGTGGTACCTCCTCTAAGAGCTGGGGCAGCCCTCAGGTGGGTATACAGAGGCTTCAGGTCACGGGCATGAAGCTGCGAAGGGAGCAATTAAATATTTTCTTCTTCTTTCTCATAATTTTACATTATACAATTATATTTAATTATACTTAATGTATATTTATCTATATATCTTTAACTCATTAGCACCTCTTCGGCTTTTTTTTTTTTTAGCATAAATTGCTTTTTCATGGATAATCTTTGTTGAGTCCTAGTTTCGTATTCTCCACTTCATGTGCCTGCAATCCAGGAACACGGATTCATTTAGACACTGTCTTATGGATTTCTGGGATCTGTGTTGAACTCCTGGACCTAGCTCAAGGATTAAGGTGCCTCATGTTCATGTGGAGTAGTTCAGGCATGGACAAGATAGTGTCACATGGGAGATATGCCAAAGTTTCATTGTGGCCCCAGCCCAAATACCTCTAACTGCAGGTGCCTAAAATAAAATAAAATAAAATAAAATAAAATAAAATAATAGAAGCAAAATCCATATACGTGGATTGAACAGGGATAAGCTAAATGCAGCTTTCAACTCAGAACACTATCTGAGGGAGGTACCTGAATAGCCTCCCCTTGAGTTGAAGGCAGCAAGCAGGATCCATTAAGTTCCATCTCCTTTGAAGAGCAGTCTGCCTTTAGACATGACCTCTCTACTCATCTCAGAGCCAATCCCTTTTAAATTCCCCTGCACAGAGACAGCTCATGGGCTATGGGCCCAGGTCCTATAAATCTCTCCCAATTTAAAATTCTATCCTCTTTGCCAAAGATTGGCAAGTAAAGAAATAAAGTTTGTGGAAATAAATTAAGATGAAATTGTTGACCTCGGTTTTATGTCTCATACCATGAAGAAAAGCATGAAAAGTTTATTATCATCTTGGGTTTAGAATCATCAGAAGCCTACTCAGTGACAGGGATTTTGGCTTATTGACCATTGTCTGGAAAGATCAAAGAATATTTGTTGGAAAATTGAATGAATCAGTGCAAATTGGTGAAGATTTTATGTTCTGTCTACTTGTTGGAGTCTGAGAGTTCATTTGGCTCTATTAAAGCAACTGTCTTCCTCAGTTCTCAGGTCTCGGGGCAGAAAGGGAAACCTACCCTCATCATCTCTGATATGTGTGACACTCATCATTTGTTACTTACAAACACTTAACAATTTGAGGAACAGAATGCCTAACTATACATCCTTGGAAGCTATTGTCAACTAGTGAACAGATAACTCACTCAACCAGGTGAACAGACAACCCATTAGATAATAAGCCTTCTACCCATTGCATCTTTCAAGAAAATAATTTACCCAAAGAGTTTAGGTTTTCCTTGCATGCAATGGCTAGGTGAGTGCAGAGAACAAGAGACATGTTCTGGAATTTTTGCTGCATTTCAGGTATTGTAAGACAATCATGAAATATGAAATCAAGAAATATTAATTTCCTACGGGAATTAGCCCTTCTTCCACTTGTAGCCCCAAGTCTTTGCACAAATAGAAACCACTAAGCCAACAAGTGGTCCCAGAGGAAGCACAACACAAACATCTTTCTAGATACCTGCTGTACTCTTCCACTGCGTAATGAAAGCACAGCTAACCTCCTTCATACCGGAAATCTAATGATTTCTAAAGATGTAAGGGATTAGGTAGATTTGTCTCTGAGGAAATGCAGTAGGAAAAGTTATTCTTACTGTAATCTGTGACTTTCCTCTCATTGTTTTGTGTCAATTTCTAGACATTCTATAGAGAGTATGATCACAGCAACCAAACAGTTATCAGAGCATTTTTAGTCTTCCATGAATATTCAGTCCTAAATTTGGACAAGTCAGTGTCATAAGAAAGAAGAATTTGTGGAATAGCACAGAAGAAATTGAGAATTGTTGGTTTTATTCAAAAATTTAAAATAGCCCCTGAGAGTGAATAAGCTTTATTTTTAACTTTTCTTTAGGTTTCCTTTGAAGTCTTTAAAATTTTCCCCTTCTTACATCTCCCTACCTCTTGTCACCTTACTTTAATTGATAATATTCAGGACTCTCTTCTGTTTAATAGGGGGATATGTTGAGGGGATAAACATATATGTCCATGGCTAATGATTATTCAATAGTTATTGCGTGCCAGGCTTATGACAACTCTATGAGATAGATTCCATGTTGATCTGTAGTTTGGAATAAATGTTAATAAATATTAAAGCAACTTAGAGTACTGATTAAAAATAAGTTTTTATTTGCTCAAAATTGAACATTAAGCCAAGAACTAAAACTAAAAAAAAAAAAAAAACCCACAAAAACAAAACAAAACACAACAAAAAACCTAAACTAACCCACAAACAAAAAAATCCTCATATTTTGAAAGACGTCGTTAAGAAACTAAGAAGGCAAGCCACAGATTGGGAAAAACTATTTACAAATGATATCTAATAAATAATTCTTACAGCTGAGTAAGAAGAGAGTAACCTGACTTAAAAATATTTTGAACAGACATTTCTCTAAAAAAAGATATACGAATGGCATGAAAGTACATAAAAAGACACCAACATTTAATCATCTGGGAAATGCAAATTAAAACTGTGACAGGTACCATGACACACCCACAAGAATGACTAAAATCCTAAAGAGTGACAATGCCAAGAGATGGTCAGGCTGTGGATCAATTATAACTCTCATATATTAGTGTGGGAATACAAAATGATATAGTCATTTTAGAAAACAGTTTGGTAATTTCTTATATAAACATACACCTACCATATGACCTGGCATTCTCAATTCTAGGTATTTTCCAAAGAGGAATGAAAACATATGTCCACAAAAAGACATGTGCTTTATTCATAAGAGTAGCTTTTAAAAAGAGTAGCCCCAAACCAAATACAACCAAAATTAACTTCTGAATGGGCAAAGAGATTGTATTATAGCCACAGGGTGGAATGTAACTTAACAATGAAAAGGAACTGATTCCTCTACAAGCAACAGTTGAACAAATTTCATATCATTACACTGATTGAAAGAAACCAAGCACAGAAGACTGTGTATGTCGGACTGTACTTACATGAAATTCTGAAAAAGGCAAAACAATAGTAGTAGGGGCAGAAGAATTTGGGAGTAATGCAATCTTCATCTTCATTGTGGTGGTGGTTACTTGACTGGATACATTTGTCAAAACTCATTGAACTCTACAGCTAAATGGGTACCTTTTTATTATATGTAAATTATGCCTCAGTAAAACTGAAGGAGAAAAACGAAGTAAATGGGGCAGGGTTATATGAAGAGATATTTAAAAATTGCTTTCCTTCTTCTTTTCTTGTGTGCATTACACTTACACTATGATTTTGGCAGCAGTGATAGCTTTTTTTTTTTTTTTTTTTTTTTAATGGCTGTCATCAAGGAAGGGAAGGCATAGATAGATGCAGCCCAGAACTGTGTTATCTAATGCAGGAGCCACTAGCCACATGTGGTTATTTGAGACTTTTGCTGTTGCTGTTGTTGTTGTTTTTAAAGGTTTAATTTATTTTTCTGAGAGAGAGAGAGAGAGAGAGAGAGAGAGAGAGTATGAGCTGGGGGAAGGGAAAAGAGAGAGGGATAAGCAGACTCCTCTCTGAGCAGGGAGCCCCATTTGGGGGCTCCACCTTAGGACCCTGAGATCATGACCTGAGCTGAAGGCAGATGCTTAACTGACTGAGCCATCCAGATGCCCCTGCATGTGGCTATTTGTATTTCAATTAATTAAGACTAAACAAGATATAAAATTCAGTTCCTGAATCACACTAGCGACAGTTCAAGAGCTGATAGCCATATGTGACTAGTGCAATTACAAACTTCCATTGCCGTAAAAACTGGACAGTGAAGGCTGGAAGAACACAGTTCTCAGTAAATTTTATAAGCAAACTGCACAAACAGGAATCTGAAAGCCCTCTGATTTACAGAAGTCAACCTTTGTTGCAAGAGAGAATTTCCTTTCCTGCCCCCACCCCCACCCCCAAGGTATTCAAGCATCTAATAGTGAGCTGTGAGCTTCGAGTCATACTGGATAGCACGTGAAGATTATAAGAATGCATTATGGAGGATGTCACAACTTTTAAGAGAAAAGCACTAGCCTCCCCCCCCAAAAAAAATAACCCAGAGACTCCTGCAGATCCATGGACCCCCGGAAGTTGTCAGCAAGGACAGAGAACATCAGGCAGAATGCCCAGGCAGAATGCCAGGACAATATCCAAAGTCCCTTAAGCTTGGATCACCTTGGAAAAGAGAAAAGGAGGGAAACCTCAAAGGAATAAGAGGTCCTAGAATTTGACTGGATAGCTGCTTACAGAAAGCATGGGCTTTGAATGGAGATGACCAAGTTACCATGACTTAGCAAGACAAAGTTGTCAGCCACCAGTAGAAATAGGCCTTGTACTCCAACATAAATTTAGTTAGAGGACAATGAAGAAAAGACTGTTAACAGTTCATAAAATTTACCCAATTTTACCAAATCAGAACATTTCATACATTTTCTAACAGGGACTCAAAATAAGAGATGGCTTTCTTGTCTCAACCTCGTAAACATTCACACGTGTGTAATTGAAACAAAAATTTATTCTAGTCTCTTGCAGTGCCATATATTTTCTATTTTCATCTTTTTTTATTTCATTTGAAAAAAAAAATGTTGGTCAAGATCCCTAAGGAGTTTCATGATCCATTAATGGGTCAAAATCTAGTATAAATACAATGTGATAAATTTTTCATCTGGGAAGAAGGAAAGTGAGAATGAATTAGGATAAATGGTGTTGAGTAAGAACCACATCATTTAGATAATCATGCCGTTTTCTACAAGATGAGAGTCTATGTCTTTGGTTAGTAGGGCATTAGGAGAAATGATGTCATTATTTTTCAATCTGTAGAATTTCTACTCTAGAAAAGGAAAGTTCAAATAGTAGAGGGGGAGAAAAAAAGATGCTTTACCGTTTTTCTCTGAAACTAGTTATTTACAAATGAAAAGAAGCAGCCAACTGAGGGGGAAATGCACCCTTACATTTAAACCAGTGTAGACAGAGGGAAGAAGTGATTAATGGACTTTGTTACCAAAATCCTACTCTAAGTGAAAGGGAAAAGGAAGTAAACAGATGGAGCACCTACTAGCCAGTGAAGTTTGAAAGAAGTATGTGGCAAGGTGAGGTGTCACCAGAATAAGCTAAACTGGCCATCTACAAAAAAGACTCAAGATCTAGTGCTCGATCTGGAGATTTAGTTTTTTTGGATCCCTAAAAGTTTATCAATTACGTGAGGATACTCACACAAACATATAAGAGATTGTCCTGTAGACCGTAATGCCAACACACGTATTTACAATGGGAAACGAAATTCTCGATCAGCCAGATGCTCACTTTCTCTGGAGGGCCCAGTCTTTGCTTCTAGAGCAATATACTTTAGGGTGTGTTCTGGAGACCATCCATATCAGAAATCACCCGGGGCTTGTCGAAAATTAAAATTTCTTATCTCAATACTCAGAATGAGCCTTCTGGGGATGGGAAGAAGAGGGGAAAGGAGGAGATCTGCGTTTTTAACAACCATCCTAACTGAATTTTAATCATACTGAAATAACATGCTGGTTCAGGTCCTTGGAGAGAAATGAATTCTAGATGGGGAGTCTGGTAAATGCACCCCTTCCACATATGTTTATTGAGTACTTAAAACACATCAGGTTCTGGTGTTGGCATTCTAACACACGAATGACATTATTTTACTTATCATAGTTACATATTGTATTTTAATATCTGGCAGACCAATCTTTCTTAATTACTTTTCTAAAATATTTCTAGGTAGTCTCATTTATCTATTGGTAGGCTATGTTTTGTGGTGGTTGATCATTTACAGTTAAATGGCCTTAATTTAAATATCAGTTCCATCACAGACAATTAAGAAACTCTAAGGTCTCTGAGGGAAAACAGCCCCCGCTGAAGATAAGTCCATGACTAATATTTACAAAGCACTGGAGGAAAGTTCTTGTGTGTAAGTTGGATCTGTTTTTGAATCCTTTATTTCTATTTTATTGATCTATTGCTGTGCTAGTCCCAGATTGCTATAATTCAATGGGTTTACGATATATTTTATAATATGAATGGACAAGCCCTTCCTCATTACTATATATTTCATTTTTCTTGATGATTCTCATGCATTGTTTTCCTTCCAAAGAGATTTAAAGTAAGCTTAGTGGGTTAAGACAACTGAGATTCTGATTTGAATTGCTTTCGGCCTGGGAAAACATAGCTTCTCTACAGTATAAATTCTTTCCACTCAAATGCATGCCATTTGTGTTTCTATCCACTTTTTGTTTTATGATCCTATAATTCACAGTTTTTGGAGGGCTTTTGATCTCAAGTTTATCCCTAAATGTCTACTGAATTTTCTAGCTGGGTATCAGAAATCTATAGCAAAGCTATCTGTTTTTGTAGGCTTGTTTGGAAAACTGCCACCTTATTCAATGGGTGTATATTTTCATATAAATTTTCCATTGATTTTTTTTTAAAAACTTTCATAGATGATCATGCCTGAAAATAATAATGGTGCGCCTTCTCGTGTGTGTGTGTGTGTGTGTGTGTGTGTGTGTGTAACCTTGTCTGGGGGCCAAATGAGTTCCCTCCTGGTTTCCTAACTCAGGAAACTCCAATAAACCCTTTGAGAATCATGAGGATGATATCTCACTCTAATGCCTTCCAGGGGTGGGGGTGTATCTGGGAGGGCGTGGCATGGGGTGGCCTTCTGAGTCTGAGGGGGACTTAAACAGGTGACAGTGGTGTCTTAGGGTTCAGAGGCAAACACAGGCATGGAATGATAAGGGCAAAGGACTAAGGGAGGCCTGACAGGGGACAGTTGTGACTCATCCACCCTGGGTGAGGGCCCAGGAAGCACACTCTTTCGTCTAAGGCAACGCCAACAGCTTACTGGTTTTCCATTGCCCTGTCCTCCCTCTTGCACCCACTTTCCAAGGGAAATCCTCAGTTTCATTGGACATAGTCCCTGGCTGTTTCAGAAGCCACCTTCTGTCTACTAAAAGGAGGAACATGGACAAACATGAACCAGCCAAACATGTGACACCTCCGCATGGGGGGGGGGGGGCGGGGACTGACTCACCAGACAAATGGTGACTCTGAGCTATGATCCCAGGTTTCTTGAAAAAATGAAATGGCAGGAGCACCTGGCCAGCTCAGTCAGAAGAGCACTCAACTCTTGATCTCAGGCAGGGTTGTGATTTCAAGCCCTATCTGATGCAGTACTGGCCCTCGGGACACACACCAATTCTGCGTGGAGGCACAGGCTCCTCCGACTGAGCCACAGCCAGGTGCCCTGAAATACATGTCCCTGAAAAACCAAAATGAGGTCTTCACCCATGACCTCTCTCCTGCTGTGTGGCCTTCTGCTCAGATGCCCTCTGAGCAGTGAGTGGAGGAAATACCCGGAATGCACATAGTTTAGCCAACTCAGGAAGGATTCCCTTGAAAAAACCCTTCAAGTTTCTGATGTTCAGTCAATGCTTTCGACCAGCCTGATGTCTGTCCAGCTTTCCAAGTCACATGACTTGCTTGATTTCTCTCTTGGTGGTGTCTCCTCAGGAGCCCTTATAATGCTCAGGATGTAGGATGTACAGGGAATAGTTTTCATCCCGGGGTGGGTGGATGTTGTGAAGTGGGATCAGGGATTCAGACAGGTGAGAAGGTCAAGAGACAGGCTTGGAAATGAAAACCTTTAAAGTCCATGGTCAATTGGTGCTGCTAACATGATAAGAGTCACCTTTAATCAGAGAAATTCTTGCTGCAGGGGCTTGTGCCCTCTCTTGTCTGGATCGGAGGGTGAAGTTTTGAAAGGTCCCTATTGGTTGTGTCTTAGCTCTGCTATGACCTATTAAGTGCAAAGCAGGTACCGATGCTTATGCCAGATGATAGAAGCAGATGAATAAATCCTGTTAGCTAGTGTGATTTTCCCAAGGAGAAAATTCTGGAGAAGATGTCTATTAATTTATGAGCCAGAGCCATGAGATTCAATGTGTTCTTCCGGTGAGAGAAGTTTTCCATTGGTGCCAAGTTAGGATCATTTACCTTTTATTGTATTAAGGTGCTTCTTTGTAATAAATTTAAATGTATAATGATGATATGATGGTTAATTTGCTTATTGAATTTATCTTTATATATGTTTAACTTTTATTTTTAGAGCCATGACCTTTTGAACCTGGAAAACCTGAGCATCTCTTCATTCTTTTCACTGAAAAAGAGTCAAAGCCTTATCCATGAAACATATTATTTTAAGACACGGTTAAGGAAAGAAATAAGCTTAAAATTAATGCCATCTTTACTATTACGTTGATACAGCACATATATTATTAGAACAATGCTAAGGTTAAGAAAAAGGATAAAAATTTTTTAACTGGTTAATAAATACTGTTGTCACATGAAACTTCTTTTCAAAAATATAGGGGTCATATTCCATCTCCCTACTTATTTACTTTCAACCTTTCTGTGCTTCATTCCAGGCCAAGACAGAGTAATATTGCCATTATTTCCAAATCATTATGACCACAAATAAATTTTCTTTTTTCCCCCCTTTTTGGTCTTTGAGGTCTTGTTAGAGGAAAGAGCATGTTTATTGATCACCAGTAAGTGTGAAGCTTGTATTTATACCTCTCTTTTATTTCATAGGTCCTTCAAACCCTGAATCATGCCCTGTACATAATAGGTATTTAAAAATGTATTTGATGATAAAGAAATGGAAAGCAAGTCAAACACAGAAAAAGAATGATGCAGAATTATCTTTTTCTACTTAAACCAACTAAAGCTGCTGAATCCTTTAGAAGACTTCATTGCATCTTGCCTTCCAATTTGAGACTACAGTTGTGTTGTCTCTCCTCAGATGGGGTATCATCCTGAGAAGCCATGGGGTGGTAGAGAGGCAATCCAGACTGCCTGCATCCGAACTCCAGCTTTGTGGCTATGCACAAATTGTTTGAATCATCTGTAAAGTGGAGATAATAGTACTCCCCTCACAGACTGGTTTTGGAAATTAAATTAAATACATATACAAATATTTAGAATGTTCCTGGCACACAGTGAACAGTCAATGAATATTAGCTACTTTTACTCTGGAGACTTTATACTCAAGAAAATCATAGCCAAAAAGAAACTCACAGATTCCTTGGTGTGGTAGTGGAGGGTGATGAGGGAAATAAATGTTTTTCTTTGCTTTCTTTCTTTTTTTTTTTCCCTTGGACTTTCACATGGCTAGCCTAGAGGCTAGCTATTATTTATGATTGTACTGTCTGAAAGCAGAATTTAGTAACTGTAAAGTTCTTTTTCATTTCTATGACATTCCATGGAAGAAGGATACCATGGTTTTTTGGGGGGTGGTAGTTTTAATCTAAGAGGTGGTTCACTTTCACTTCAAGTTATTTCTGAATGATAAGGAGAGTAAAATGCATAGATTGGTTGTTTTTCTTATTCTTCATTTGTATTATAAATCACAATGTAGAGAGACAAACTATTTAGTGTTCTAGGTGATTGCTGAAATGAGAGGTAATTGTGTGGCTCTGAGATTTAAAAGAAAAAAAATAAAAGGAGGCAATGGGGCTCCTGGGTGGTGCAGTTGGTTAAGCATCCAACTTTTTGTTTTGGCTGGGATTGTGATCTCAGGGTTGTGAGATTGAGCCCCATGTCTGGCTCCACACTTAGGGTGGAGTCTGAGTTTCTTTTTACCTTTCCTTCTGCCTCTCCCCCGCCCCCCCCCCAGCTCTCTGTCTCTGTCTCTGTCTGTCTGTCTCTCTCTCAAATAAACAAATAAGTTTTTTTAAAAAAAATGGAGGCAGGGATCCCTGGGTGGTGCAGCGGTTTGGCGCCTGCCTTTGGCTCAGGGCACAATCCTGGAGACCTGGGATCGAATCCCACGTCGGGATCCCGGGGCATGGAGCCTGCTTCTCCCTCTGCCTGTGTCTCTGCCTCTCTCTCTCTCTCTCTCTCTCTGTGACCATCGTAAATTAAAAAAAAAAAATTAAAAAAAAATGGAGGCAAGTTGCCACCACTTCTTTCTCCCTTATTCATGATGGGCGCAAGGAACTCGAAGGCTCCTTGAAGTCTGGATGCAGCCTCAGAATCTTCAATATGGCATTTGAAGCCTCCCTTCTACCTGATCAGACTTGATATTGAATTGAGACATAACTCGCTACCTCTAGGTTAACTAATAACATGTATATAAGTAAAGATTGATCATTTAAGTAGAGAATGGAACACATATCTTATGGGTTTCATATCTTAGCTAAGTTAGTAGGAAGCATTTAATGGAAATCTGAAAACTGTATAAAGAATTAACTAGAAGTTTTTTCTAATTTTGCTGCTGCAAATATTTTCTAATTTTTCATTTGCTGCTTTATGATGGCAGATCTTGAGTCCTGCCTCTGTTGCTCTCACCTGTAATGATAGGCACCTTTGGAGATGGCCTTGGATTTCTTATAGTCTCATTATTCTAATGGAATATGTGCTATACAATTTATCATCTTTCTCTCTCTCTTTTCTTTTTCATGGAACTTGTTTACAAAAAGGGTAGGAGAATTGCTTGAAACTGTGAAATCAGAAGAGAGGTTTCTCATGAAGCCAGTAGCATTCAAGGGACAAGGGCATGTCTTACAATTGCCCCTGGAATTAGTTGATGAATAGTGAGGCAGATCACACAGATGAAGGCTATGCATCAATGTCAATGGGGTGTCTTAACACCCAGACAATGGTTTGGCGATGAGGTCATAGGTCTGCATGACCAAACCATATAGTCTTGGTGATTTGCCAAAGCTTATAAGAGTTAGTGACCAGACATTAGCTAAGGCCTTCTTGGAAAAATGGGACGGTGAGCTAACAAAATCCACACTCTGACCTCACTCTGTCCTCAGGGTTCCACCATGGGGCTCAGAGCCCACAGATGGGTACATTTGCCATTGATGAATCAGAGGCTTTAACATCTGGAATTGGGGGGTGATTTCCACCTTAATCCCTTTCTTGCCTTATTAAGCACACTCTCCTTGTAAATTATGCTACTTTATCTTGTCTATGTAAGATAAACTTATTTAAAATATGAGTTCTCAATAATATCTCATCTTTGATATTTTCACCCCTGTGGAGTGTGTAATTAGTCTTGTACTAATGATTAGTTTTGTTTATTTAATATCTCAGGATAGCTTTTAATCTCAGGGTTTTATTTTTTAAATGTGGGAACTGATTATTTTAAATGTTAAGAGCTGTATTTCACTAAGTGACCTTCCAAGTAGTGAATCCAATGAATAAGCTACCTCTTTTGAGAGAATTATGACTCACTGTACCCAGTTGGCATATTATCAATGTTACTGTGGGTACATAAAATTTGGATAGTAGGACAATACTTAACATGCCTGATACTTCTTACTTAAAGAACTTGTGTATAATTATTTATATAAAACAATAATTATTCCCTATATAAAGTGAATAATTACCCTACTAATTTGTTTACCTTGAGTTCAGATTTTTATATTTTAGGTTTTCTTAAACATGAACTTCCATATTTATCCTGATATAAAGGATTTTGCCAACTTTCACTTGTGACTTTTGCTGCTCAGATACTCACAGTCTACATTCACTTTAACTGTAAAGTGTACACATTACATGATTTTCCTGAGCTTCAGTCTTCTTATCAGAAAAATGGAGATATATTACCGAAATCAAAGGCTTATGGTAAGGGTTATGTGAAATGGATTATCAATGTTCAAAGGCTCTGTAAATAGGAGTGTTTTATACAAACATGGGGTTACTACCATCATTGCACTACTATCATTGTGTGTGTGCATGTTTGCACTGTGCATTGCACTGTGCATTGCAATATGCATTGTGCATATTGCACTACTATCATTGTGCATGTGCATGTTTATGTAAATGGTGATTTTGTCAACCCTACTAATGTAAGCACTGTCAAACTGGGGGCAAAGTGATGATTTTAAATCATTAATATCAGAGAAATTATCTTTGTAAAATCAACTCAGTAGGAATTCTCTGAGCCCATGATGACTACACAGCAATTTGAGGCATTTAAGCAACTAAATCCTATGTAGGCAATAGTGTCTATGTTTTGCTTAGTGAGAAAATTTCCCATGTGGAATGGTCAGAAAAATAATGTCTATGGCCAACTGGACCGACTGTAGACACTCATCTGGAATCTCATGACACTCTTTCACTACTTCTTAAGAGAGTTCAAAATCTTGGTGATATTAGTCATATGATTTCCCACATAACAGAAAAATGAATGCCAAATAGATAAGACATAGAGAAGTCCCAAAATGGATGAGGCATTGAACTAGAAAAATCCTAATGCTGGTACTCTATTTAAAATGCCTTACACTGGTTGCCCACCTCCTATTTCACCTACATAGCCCTGTCAATAGTATCTGTGGCCACTTACGTGCTAAGTAGGTTTAGGTAGTTCTAAGAACTTGGAATTTCCTCTGACAAATGGAGAAATGTGAGGAGAATAAAGGTTGTGCATTGTTTAATGTTCTTGCAGAAGGCCCATGAAGTCAGTCTATACAAAGGTTATGCTGCCATGGCAGAGACCATGGGTGAAGTTAGAGTAATGTTGCTCTGTTTAGTAGGCACAGGTCTTAAAAGGAGGCCCAGCCAACATTTGCCATGGTACCAAAATTTGGCTGTGAAAAGTCTTGAGGACTAAGGTCACAATGTTTTCCTTAAACATCTATCCTTCTCCTCAGACAACTTGTCAAGTTTTGGTATGTCTATCTTGTTAGAATTTGCACTTCTAAGTGTCTAGAATGGCAACTAATAGGAAATGAGTTTGCAATATTCTTTTTTTTTTCAATATTCTTAATGAATGATGAAATGGCTCTTGAAGATTTCAGACTTCTACCCATTTTCTCATCAAATGGTACTTTGATCTAGCTGTCAAATGAAGAGACAGAGAGACGGACAAAGAGGGAGATAGAGATCAATTTACAAGAGAGACATTGATACTAAGGTGTAGATGATGTGGAATAGCCTAACAGGTTATTTCTTTCCAAAGATCTAGTAGGAGAGAATAGAATGATAAATTTAAGAAATACGTCCATGACAATAGGATTTCTGACAAAAGAAACATTTCTGACAAAACTAGAGAGCAAGACATCTTTTTTCAGTAGGGAAGGAGGGCACAGGATAAAAGGGGTGTCTTCCATGCCTCTGTAATAACTTTGCATTCATGGCTTCCTATTCTGCTTCTGCTCAAGTCACATGACAAATTCACATTTTGTAATTATTGCCTTGCTCTTTATCTTGATAAGGCAAAAAAATTTTATTTTCTAATAGAGAAATCATTTCCTAATTGCTTTAGCTTAATTGAATTTCCTATCTTTTATCTTATGATTCCAGTATTCAAAATGTGTTTCTCCTCTTGAAATGAAGGAAAATTTTTAAGCTTGAAGATTAGGCTTGATGGAGCTTGCAGGGTGTAGGAATGAAGAAAGAAAAGAACATGCAAACCTGAACATGACAGATTCCCATAAGTCTCTCTGAGAAATGCAGGAGTCATATGCCCAATTGTAAAATCAACATTATCATTCAATATGCAGCAGGATGATAACACAAAGTATGGGCCTGGCCAAAAACCACAAGCCCTGGAACAAGTTCAAACCAAATACAGACAGGAAACTATTCTCCCAGGCAGAAAGAGGTTAGGAGCTCTTGAGCAAAAGGCAAATGTGCCCAATGACCAACAATCAGCTCTTCCTGGTGAGTGAGTCTGACTAGTACTTCTGAGCCTATCACTGGAGAAAAGACTAAGTGTATCCAAAATGTTTAAGAAAAAAGTGAGACATAAAATATATCACAATATATAAATTTAAGATAATCCTAATATTTTAGTATTTTTCAATCCTTTAGTAGTTTTATTTATTCAGCTATATTGCTGGAAACCAGTTTCAGTAAAGTATTTTATTGCATGGGTTATAGACTGATCATTAAGAGCTTTTTTTTTTTTTTTTTTTTACTTAAAAATGGGGCAGTTTTAGACAAAACAAATGAATAAAGAAAGAAACATAAAGCAGAAACAGATAGCATATGAGCACTGGGTGATATGCTATATTTGGCAAATTGAACTCCAATAAAAGTAAAAAAAAAAAAAAATATATATATATATATGAAGAAAAAAAAGAATGGGTATATTCCCACAAGTTAGTTTAATATTGGTCCATTGTAGCATTTTTATTTTATAGTTTTGCTCATATATTTCTTGAGGTCTTAATCCTTTATATTTCACATATATTTGAATACATTCTCTATAAAGTATTGATAACCATATTAGATGTAAATATATTTTCTCAGTCAAATGTTATTTCTTTAATTTTAGTTCATTATGTTGCCAGTCTTTCCTATTTTATGGCTTCTATAGCCTGAAAGTAAAAATTATTTCTCTAAATATTTGATAAACATTGTTCGATTCCTGATAGTTTTGTAGGTACGGTTGATATTTCACTTCTTAAACTCACCTGGAGCTTGTTTCAGTATGTGGTTATTTCACATTTATTCTCTCAATATTTAAGTAAATATTCCTTATCACCTTAAAAAAAGAAATATATGAATTTAGTGTCCTCATAATACCTATTCAGTCCCTGTTTTTGTGGATTGTTTCCTTGGACTTCCTCTCTCTTTTACAGAGTCCCCCTCAATATTTCTTGCAGAGCTGATCTGGTGGTCACATATTCTTTCAGTTTCTGCCTATCTTGGAAGCTCTTTTTTTCTCCTTCTATTCTGAACTGAGTGCCTTGCTGGATAAAGTATTCTTGGCTGCATTTTCTTCTCATTTAGTACCCTAATATATCCTGCTAGCCCTTTCTGGCCTGCCAGGTCTCTTTGGAAAGGACTGCTGTTAATCTAATATTCTCACCATACAAATTAGGGATCTCTTGTCTCTTGCTACTTTAAGGGTTTTCTCTTTATCTTTGGAATTTGCAAGTTTCACTATTAAATGTCGAGGTGTTGAATGGTTTTTATTGATTTGGCAGGGGAGGGGGGATCTCTCTATCTCCTGGATCTGAATGCCTGTTTCTCTTCCCAAATTAGGGAGGTTCTCAGCTATGACTTGTTCCAATATGCTGTTTGGCCCTCTGTCCCTCTCGGCACTCTCTGGAACCCCAATTATACGTAGATTTTTCCTTCTGAGGCTGTCATTTATTTCCATTAACCTTTCCTCAAGGTCTTTTAATTGTTTTTCTGTTTTTTCCTCAGCTTTCTTCCTTGCCATCAACTTATCTTCTATGTCACTCACTCTTTATTTTACCTCATTAACCCTTGTCGTTAGGACCTGCAATTTGGAATACATCTCATTTAATTTACTTTTAATGTTGGCCTGATTAGATCTAAATTCTGTAGTTATGAAGTCTCTTGATTCCTTTATGCTTTTTTTTTTCCAGAGCCATCAGTAGCTTTATAATTGTGCTTCTGAATTGGCTTTCTGCCATTGAATTGTAATCCAAATTCTGTAACTCTGTGGCAGAGAGTAGTGTTTTGGATTCTTTTGTGGTGAGTTCTTCTTTCTAGTCATTTTGCTCAGTGGAGAGTGGCTGTATGAGCGGGCTGAGTCAAGAATATCAACCATGACCTAAGTAAATTTCACCCTAGATGATTCTGCTGAGGTCAGAGACCAGAAATTGAAAACAAAGATCATAACGAAATAAAACAAAAGGATCACTAAAGTTAAAAACAGATTTTAAAACAAAGTAGTAAAGAATAAATGGCCAAGAATCCTAAAGAAGAGAGGAAAAAACAAAGGAGAAGACTAAAAAAGGGGGGATTGGAAGATGGTGGTGGTTGTTGAAGTTATAGGGGAAGGAGAATGTAGTCTACCTGAGGGGTTCTAGAGGGTGATCCTCTTGTTTCTGAGTATATTAAGTTCTGTATGTTGGAAGATTCTTAGTCTCAAATTTATATATAAGCCTGAAATACTTGTAAAAGGCCCCAATGTTGACCAGCAAAACATAAATGAGATAAAAGAGGGGGACAGAATGGGAATGAGGAATCTCACAGAATGAACCAGCATGGTATACCACTTGGTTCTGGGTGTGTGCTGGTCATGTTTTAGAAGGTATTAACTTCCATCATTGTAGAACAAAATGAGGGACAGAATTCAAAAAACACAAAACAAAAAAAAAAAAAACATATCTTGTATATCTCCCAAAATTAAGTTGAGTATGTTGAAGGGAATCTAGAAGTGGAAAATATATCTAGGACCTGTAATTGTAGAAATATAAAAGTGAAAAAGGAAGAATCTTAAAAAAGAAGTGGTGGTAAAATATTGTAGTTAAGGTGAGAAAAGAGAAAAAAATTGGAAATTTACAGTCTGATATAAAAACTAGTTGACTGGAAAAAGGAAGGAAAAAAGATAGGAGGGGAACCCTCTGGTTCTATATACTGTAAATCCCTTGACTTCCCCTGGAGCTTTCTAGCACTGCTGGGTCCAGAACTTGGTCTTCCTCTGTCCTTCCAGCTGGTCTTCTGGGGGAGGGGCCCAGAAGCACCTGATTTTCAGGTGCGTGCACCTGGCGGAGCTGCCCCGCGGGGTCCTGGCTCAGTGGGAGCTGTTTACCCGTGAGGCCCCTGTTCTCCGGTGGCCCTGCCCTCCGGCACAGAGTGACATCAGGAGGAACACCACCACTGGCGGCAGCCAGGTCCCCAGCTCTGGAGTCAGCTCCCCAGTAACCACCGCAGTCTCCCAGTCTGCACTGGCCTGGATGCTGGGGTCGGGGGGCGCTGACCTGCACAGCTCGGGGGTGCCTGGTGGCAGGAACGTCCTCGCTGTCTTGCCCACCGCCCCCCCCCCCCCCGCCTCCACCTGTCCTGGTGGAGTGCACGATTGTGGGCCGTGTCCTCTGGCACCCTGGTATCCAGGGCCTGTGCTGCTGGAATCGCGCTCCCGGGACCACAGCCCCCAAAGGCAGCAGGACGCAGATCCCTCCGCCTGGAGCCTGCCCCTGACCAACCGGCTTCTCCCCAGGCCCTGCGGGCGTGCTCCAGCCCTTTACCAAGATTGGCCCGTGGTGTTCGGTGTGATCTCCCCAGGGCGCCCTTCCTCTATTAGTGACTCCGGAGAACTGGAGGCTCCACTGCCCCTCCTGCGATTCTGCTCAATTTCCTTGCTAAGCACCTTTCCGACCGGGAAGAATCCGGTGTGGATTTTTTAAAGTTCCTACTTCTCTGGGGCTGGGCTTTCCTGTCCCAGAGGCTCTCGCTCCCCGTGGGGCCCCTCCCCCACTGGATTCTTTTTTATTTTTTTCCACCTTCCTACCTTGTTAGAAGCGAAAACCCTTCTCTCTATAGCATTCCAGCTATTCTCTCTTAAAATCTCAGGTCGAATTCATACGTTTTCAGGATGATTTGAAAGTAATCTAGGTAAGTTGTTGGGGCCAGGTGAGTTGAGGACCCTACTTCTCAGTCATCTTGCCCTCCCCTCCATGTTAGAATTTTGTGACAGCAAACAGCTATGTGAGAGAATAGGGGAAAGAACCTAGTAATACTGGGATATCCATGGGACCATGACTCAGGTCCATCCTGCTGAATGAGAGAGGGAAGGAGAGTTGGGTGGAAGTGTCCCAGACTGTCCTCTAATTTAAAAATGGTTTGGCAAGGCCAATGGGAAGTCCTCAAGCCAAAATCAGCCATCAGAAGAAACTTTTGTCTCCCAAGAAGGGTCAGTCATTGGCTAGGAGCAGTCTCTAGGAGGCATTTCCTAGTACAGATGTAGCCATGAATTTTAGAACATAGCAGCTGGGGGCTTAGGCCCATGGTCAATTATGTTTCTTGTAGTTGGAGGCCTGTGATGTACATTCTCATGACTGCCATATAAGCGAAGCTTAGATTCAGAAGGTGGGAAAATATATTCTGACTCTTTAGTAAGAAGAACGGCAAGTGACATGGCAAAGAGTATGGATATAGGAAAGGGTGATGCTTTGGGACCATGAGTACAATCGGTCTACTAAAGGAGGTAAAGGAAATGCCTCCAGAGGATTGAGGGGAGTGGGAAAATGGAAGGAAGTAGCCAATAAAGAGTTTACCACCAAAGTAGCTATCACTGTGGGAGACCAAACTTAATCCATTAGCAAAATTCTAGAAGCCAGTGTCAAATACCCATTACAGAGATGTTCTATCCAAGGGGTGAGGGAGATAATATTTATAGTTCGGTCTGAATGGAATTTAGTTTGGAGTATAGGAATCATGGAAGATAAATGTTTAGAAAGATAAGAGGCCAGGTAACAGAGGGTCTTGACTTCTGGGCTAAGAAGTTTGTGGTTTACTGATAGGCTGTGGCAGGAGGCATGTGAGCATTTTAAAAGTTTTCAAGGAAGACAAGGAGCAGAGACCAGTTTTGTTAGGAACCTTGAAGTGAACTGCCTCGTACATTTCAAATAATTATAACATCTCGCATGAATCAACTATCAGAAGACCCAGTGTCTTATAGGACCCAGACCTATTTAAACCTGTCTGGCAGAAACCAGGGGATGTCCACTGGCATTTGAATTGGTTTAGCTATTTTTATTTTTATTTTTATTTTTATTTTTGCATTTGGCTTATAGTCTCAGACTGGGTGTGATGCAAATACCCCTTACCTTGAAGAATTTATACTAGTCTCACTTGCCTACTTTATGTGTTTTTCCCTCTAATTCTGACACAAATTGGAAAACCAGTATTCCCATAAGTAGAAACAAATAAATATAGATGTATTAGGCATTTTGCCATCAAAGGGGAAGATTAGGTGAATACTGATTCATTGTGAATGGCAAGGGCTATCAAAATAAAAAATGGTTGGGAGGGTGTCAATCTGTGTAACTGAAGGAATGGTGGGTTTTTGGACAGAAATGGTAAAATTAGAAGAATAAAATAATGAAAAATTATTTTGGGTGGAGGAAGGCTAGTGGTGTTACTTTGGTCTCACTCTTGTTAGGTTGAGGTACTGACAGAGAACCAGAGAGAAGAATATAGAATCAGGAATCATCCAATGGCACCAATAACTGTGGCCAGGCACAAAATAGGAAAGAGGTGATATGGAAATGTTCTCACAGACTTGCAGGCCATAATACTTCCTAATTCTGACATATCAGGGAAGAGACAACTTCCCTTATGCTCAGAGCCAGCCCAGCACTTTACCCCTTCTGGAGCTAGCCAAGGCATGGGGAGCAATCAGCACACAATAGAGAACTGAGGAACAACAGATGAGCTTAAGAGATGGAACCTCTTACATACAAGTCTCTATTGATCCCTCGTTCTGATTGCTTTTCCATTTTTATACAGTTGTGCAAGTGTTTTTTTTTTCTTTTTCTCCATCCTCTGTTTCTGGTTCATTTGCAGGAATTTGTAAACCCTGCTATGAATCTGTCATTGAAAAATTATACTTATGAAAATAGTGGTTTTACAATTTGTGTCAGAATTGGAGGGAAAAACACATAAGCTAGGCAAGTGAGACTGGTATAAATTCTTCAAGGTAAGGGGTATTTGCATCACACCCAGTCTGAAACTATAAGCCAAATGTAATAATAATAATAATAATAATAATAATAAATAATAATAATAAAACAGATAAACCAAATGCAAATGCCAGTGGACATCCCCTGGTTTCTGCCAGACAGCTTTAAATAGGACCCAAGCCACTCTGGGTCTTCCCATAGCTGATCCATGAGAGATGTTATAATTATTTGAAATGTAGGAGACAGTTCACTTCAAGGTTCCTAACAAAACCGGTCTCTGCTTCTCAAAATAGATTTAGTTAACCTTAGAGAATAAGTTGTAAAATCAAGATGGAAATTTATTACTGTATTCCCTAGATATTAAGTTTCAACTTCTTTTTTAAACACTTCAACAGTTTTGAAATAAGTGGCATACATATAATCAGCATCTTAGCACTGAGGAAATAATAGCAATTAAAATATAAAATATAAGTCCCAAGAAGACTAGAATCCTTTGGCAGGTGCATTTTTTTCCCAGTATACAAGGTACATGAGAAGTGAAATTATAATCAGATTGTTGCTTAGGAACATGGAATCCAATCAGAAAGAGTTCTTTGAAATAAATATTGAAAGAAATCAGATTAAGCTAATTTCATGCATCATGAGTGGTATGTTCTTAAATTTAAAAATTTCAGCAGTGATTTCTCAATTTCTTTATCCCCTTGATGGAGGTAGAGTCAGTTCTTTAGTGTTCTTGGGGGAGAGGGTCCATGGCTGGGAAGAAGTTTCCATGACTATGAGCTCAGCACTGAATCCTGATAATACAGTGGGTTTCTCACTGATAGTCACATTCGCTCTTTTATTACTTTAATGCAGCCAGTGGTATAATAGTCAGTTTTGACAGTCTGGGAGCCGTCTGTCTCTTTAGGGTAATGGGGAACCTTTCTTCTCTGCCCTATGATGTATTGATCTGATCTTTTGGCCCTTGAAAGGCAATGTTATTTCCAAGTTTGGGGGAGCAGCTCATTTTTGCCTCTTTTATTATCTGCAGGAATAAATTTTAAAATGTACTGGGAAGTTTCTTCAGTACATGTTATAGATTTAGAAAGTAACTAACAAGAAAGTAACAAGAGCATCACCAAACAGGAAAGCACATCACACCATGACACTATTGCCAAGCCACTTTACAATTGTTAAGATTTATACTCCTCACTCTTCAGGTTCAATTGCTTTAGACCACAGTTGTCTCTTGCTTACTTTAACCATTTGCCACTGTGAAACAATGACTTTTTTCTCTTTGGCAGAAGAACAGGTCAGCAGTATAGAGTAACTTAACAATTTTAATCAAGTCACAGCTGATATGAGCCAAGACCGTGAGGAATGATACCCGTTTATTCATACAGCCAAGGAAAATATAATTTGGAAGACAGTATTTTACAGTGTCTTTTCATCTCTCAAAGACAAGATAATATCAGAAATGGTTTCAAATGAGAAGTGTGAGATGTGAGTACCCCTCCCTTTCCTCCAAAGCCATCAGATTGATCCAAGGTAAAGCCATTTTTGTGACTGCATCTGGGATTTGACATGCCATCCAGTGTCCATCAAGAAGTGATGATGTACTGACCACTGATCATTCACTTCTTCTCAGTAACTGACAATTGTTTCTATCTTTTGAAAGCAGCTAAGATATCCTTGTGCCTGTGACACAACAGTCCCACTCCTTATCTTCCATCGAAGCTCCTTATTTTATCTACTCATTATGTTTAATTATGTTTCAATTAACAAACCAAGGATACAACTTTCTGTTCATCAGGACAGGTAACTCTAGCTCACAGAAGTAGGCTTTGTCTACTCTGAAATACTTTTTTTTCCTAAGATGCTTGCTCAGAAAGGAGGGGGAGTGGGATATATTGGCAGTACAAAACCAGGTCTGGCCCAACCAGGCATTTAATTTTTTTTTTTTTTAATGGTTGGAAAAGAACCAACGGCCTCTTTATAGAACAGAGATGTGTGAGTTCAGTGATGTCATCTTGACAGGATGTGTCCCCAAGTCCCATTAATGATTCATTATAAATTCATATTCCATCAGTTCATCTAAACTCTACTTTGTTATCATTTTGTGCAATATCTTGGAATGTTTATTACTATGCAAACTTTGTGGTTACTCAGGCTTTAAAGTTCCCTCCTTAAATTCCCAAGTGTTCTGGAATTCACCAAACCAGACTGTGCCCATTCTTTAAGAAGGAGATGCTAGTTAGAAAAAGAAAAGCAAGAATGTGGGTATAAAGAGGCACAGGAGAGCTTAAATAATAGAAAGCAAAGGGAAAGGATTTCTCTTCCTTTGTCTCTTCTTCATCTGTGCCCTACTAATGTTTGCCTTTTTCTTATCCTTTTACCTTTTTCTATCTTTGGTTTATACAGTCAGGTTTTGTTCTTCCTCTCTCTGTTATTCTTTACATCCCTTTAGTTTTGTTTTGTTCTTAAGTAGACTCCACATCCAGTGTAGAGCCCAACTTGGGGTTTGAATTCACAGCCTTGAGGTCAAGACCTGAACTGAGATTAAGAGTCAGACACTTAAAAAAAAAAAAAAAGAGTCAGACACTTAACATCTGAACTACCTAGGTGCCCCTCTACATCCCTTTTGAAGCCTGGGGATATTGGAAAGTAATGGCATTATTGATACCACGTGTCTTGACCTAGAGCAGAAAAGTAGGAGGTTTCTCTATTACTGTTGGGGCTTTTACAGTCTGCAGCTTCCTTGCTTCAAAACCACACCACTACTTGTGCCATCATTGAAACAGCTTCTATGTATGTAAGTCTCTTGTTTTCAGGAAGCTTTCCTTGTCATTTCCACTCCCTGTAGCATCCATCCAATTTGCCTTTATTCTGTCTTTCACATTGAAGGAATTCATTCTTTTTACATCATAAGTTTTCCAATATTTGAAAAATTGATCATGTCTTCCATAGCTCCTTCCCTTTCCAAGCTAAGGATCTCATTGAACATGTGTTTAAAATCATTATCCAGGTCACTTCTTCTAGTTTGTCAGAGTTCTTAAAATACAGTGCAAAGAACTGTAAAAAATTCTTTTTGGCTTTTATCTTGGCTGATCCTGAAAGGATACTTCAAAAAATCGCAAGTTAATATTTTGTGTCTTCTCACACTTTTGTCATATATTGAACCTGATGTCAACTAAAATCTCCAAATCCTCTTTATAAGCTGGCTTTCTCCCATGCTCTTTTGTATAACATTGGTTTTGTCTTAAATGCAAGATTTTATTTTTATTTCCTTTAACTTTCAACTTACTGGTTTCAGCCCTCAATTCCTGGTGGTTAGAAACAATTTTGTATCTTGAATTTGTCAATTTACTTAGCTACACTCTTAGTTTTGATGACAGTATTTTCAATGACCTTGAGGACAAGAACATTGTAGGTGTAGAATGTGTCCATTACAGCTACTTGATACAACTAAATTTAATATTGACACATTACAGCCATATGAAGTCATGCGAGAATTCTATTCACTTAAATATCTTTTTCTTATAGTTTCTAAAAAACAAACAAAAAAACCAACCAGGGGATCCCTGGGTGGCGCAGCGGTTTGGCGCCTGCCTTTGGCCCGGGGCGTGATCCTGGAGACCCGGGATCGAATCCCACATCAGGCTCCCGGTGCATGGAGCCTGCTTCTTCCTCCGCCTGTGTCTCTGCCTCTCTCTCTCTGTGACTATCATAAATAAATAAAAATTTAAAAAAAAAAAAGAGAAAGAACTCGTTTAAAAAAAAAAAAAACCAACCAAAACAAAACCCCTAAATAGCTCCCTGGTTGAAATCAATGCCTGGGCATTATATTCAATACGTACAGGCAAAATAAGAAAGAAGTCACTAGTAATTCTTCTGTCCAGACATAACCAATGCTAACATTCTGAAACATGTCTTTTAGTCTGTTTTCATGAATATACATTTTAAATGGAATTATAATTGCACACACTGTTTTGTCACTTATTTCCTTCACTTCAGAATCCGTCATGTATATTCACTACATATTTTCCTAAAACATAATTTTTAATTGCTTTACAGTATTACACTGTGTGAATATATGATTATTTCATTTTATCATTATCTTGTTCCTGTTGGAAATAATTATATTTAATATGTTATATATCCATCCAGTCCTGCCATTATACATTTGCTCTCTAACTAGAATGAAGGCCTCTTACTCTTTTGAGGGGCTCTGATGAGAAAGGCTCTTATGGCACCCTCCAAAGAAGCTTTCTGATAGTGTTGGTTTGGTCCTACTCTGCATGTTTGTCTTGACTAATTCTTTCTATTTTGTTGCCACTTCCAGCATATTCAAGGTGGGGAACTCTGGTAGAAAGAATGAAATGGAAGAGTGAGCCACAGACCTGGATGGGACAATACCCAGCTTTTCAAAGGACTTTTAATGAGCATGCTATCCTTTAACTAAAATGTAGTGCTAACCATATTATCCTATTTTCCAAGGAAACAGTATATATATTTTTTCAGTTTCTAAAAGTTCTTAAATTGGGGGGAGTTGCAATGAAGCAACTGAAGATAGGGTCTTGTTTTTTGGTTCCCTTCTTCTCTGAAGGACCATCCAGGTTTATATCTAAAAAGTCAAGTCATCTTTGAATGCTCCTTCCCTTTTTCCACCTCCTCCCTATAACTAATCTACCAGCAGGTCATGTTCATCCTAGTTTCTAAACATAATCCACATCTGTCTATTTTTCTCCTTCCCCTCAGCCACCATCTTGTCCAAACCAATATTGTACTATTCTGACTTGGAGTTTAATAGTTTCCTACCTAGCTCCTCCCTACCACTCCCATCTATTTCCCACATTGTGGCCACAAAACACAAATTCTGTCATAGCTTTTTCAGAAAATTTCATCAAGTGCCCATTGTTGTGAAGATATCTTGTCCCACAAAGCTCTCTCTGATAGAGGAGGTAGTAGTCTGTTTTATTGACCATGGTAGCTTTTCTGCTTAGCACAGTGTTTGACACCAAATAGCACTGGGTAGCTATTTGTTGTCTGAAGTGTTTTGGCCTCAAAACCTCTGTCGTGTCATGTCACATCGTGCCAGCAGGTGGCATCAAAATGCATATGACAAAGCCACAGGCCTCCAGCTCTCACAGCAGAGCCTGAAGCTCCTGGGCAGTTTACAGTATCTGGCTCCCATTTTTTAGGAGTAAAAACAGTTTGGGAATTCCAAAGACATTTATTGATATGTTCAAACAAATCTAGTGGTGAGTGGTCTTCTTCTAAATTAAAATGATTATGCTTTGAAAATTTAAGAGGATCTGAATTTAATCTTCTACTAGGAAGCCTCACCGTCAAGCCATGCTTTGCAAGACCGTCTCGTGCACACTCAGGTTATTGGAATTTCTCAAACTTTAAGAAAGATCTATTGATCTGATTACAGTATTGGGGTTATTTTCAGCTAGTTTCAGTTGTCAGTTGCTCCTGTTATTGTATTACTTACTTGTAGAATTGGGCCTAGATGGCTTTGTTGTGGAAATGCTGAAATCCTGCTACTTTTGTTGTTCTTTTGTTCTTCTCTAGTTTTTCTATTCCAATGCTTTTTTCACAGTAGAATCAGTGAAGTAGGTGAGGACTGGCCAAAAAAGTTTGAGAAATGCTGTTCTTGAGTAGTGCTCAGGAAGAAGAGCATTATCTGTGCAGGGAGCTGGGGCTAGGGGCTTCTGCGGATTCTAGATCTAAAGTGAAAGTGGGAAAAAACCTTGGGCTTCTAAAGTATAATGTTACCTATACAAAATTTACATTCTATTTAGACTCTATTCCAAAATCAATCAAGCACCTATAATACTCTCAAATTTGATATTTAAAAAATCAGGTTTATTTCTAATTAGGTACCACTGGGTAAAATAGGTGATTCCCTAGAATGGGCCATTTCATTCTGCAACATGTGTGCCTACAGGCTAAGCACTTCTTGTATCAATTTCCTTCTACATTGTACAAGTCTGGAGGATAGATATGTCAGTGGACAGAAAATGGAAAAGAAATATGCTCATGTGAAAAATTTACACTAATTCAAATATGCTACATCAACAATTTACTTTTCAATAAAATGATCATTTTATTTCAAGAGTTCTGAAATTTAAAATTTAAAAGTATGATTACTTTTACAATTTCAATTATAATATGTCCTAGAATTTACTAGAGAAGTCTTTGATTCTCACATGACTTCATTTTGATGAGTCTGAGATATGAATGTAAGAGTTTCTGTTAGACATTATAACTGCTAGAAGACAAAGAAATCTAAATAAATTTAATTTATAGATACCCATCAGGTCCTACTTACTCTAATATTCTAACTCTCTAATGAACAAATATTTTACAAGGCCTTAAGGTCATTTGACAGCTCCCATTCATTTATTTATTATCTTTCTCATTGATTTATGATTTTTTATAAGATAATGCTCCAGATGCCCCGAATAGCTAAACATATGGATGATACAGCCCTCATCCTCTGTGAGCTTAAATGGTATATTAGCCCATTTAAATCTTCATTATAGTTTCAGTCCTTTTACTTATATTATCCTCTTTCTTTTCTCACCTGTTTGTTTGAACCTTTCAAAAGCAGCTAATTCTAACCCAATAAAAAGTACACAATTCAAGGACAAGGAGTGTGCTTATGATTTCGGATTGAGAGTTAAAGGCAGAAATGATAATAAATTGCTTTTTTCTCCATGGAATAGGGAAGTGTATTAAGAATTAAAATATCATAACTTGGCTTAATAATGATAAAAATCATAATAACATATTCAATCATTTGTGAAAATTAATAAAGGAAACCTCATTTAAATGGAGTCAGGGAGCCCTGAAAGGGGCTCTCTCATACCTGTACCACTTCTGGTGGCTTGTGAAACCAGCAGAAAGAAGGAAGATAAGAATTATTTTGATGAGGACATTTTTACATAGGAATTTTATCTTCTACTCTTAGGAAAAAGAAGGAAGATCCCTCCCTGCCCCAGCAGCAACACTCTAACCACCTCTTGCAGCCAATGAGAAACCATCACAACTTTGAATTCTTGTTTTTCTCCAGTGAACTTTTGCTGAAAACAATCTTCCCCAATTTCCAAGATCTAATAAATGCTGACATTCCTTTTGTCTCTTTGAACCTGCCTATGGTTTGCCATAATTTCTTCTTCCAAATTGCAGTTTCTCTACTATTTCTGGATGAACTAATTTTACTAGTACAGTAACTGGCTATTTTATTTTTAAGATTATGTATTTTACTTATATGACTTTATATTAATTTATTTCTTCCTAGTAACAGACCATGAGGTGGATATTGTTGCCAATAATTTATAAATGAAGAAGGAAACAAGCATGTTTGATAAAAATTGGAAATTAGCAAGAGGGATTGAAAAAAATAGTTTCATGATTGTTCTTTTGTTTTGGAGCCAGTGTGGAAAAGTGCCTTAACAGTAGACCTACCAGTTAATAGTCTTTTTCTGGATCTTTAGTAACTAAGGCCTTTAGAAGAAATAGAAGGAAATTCAAATTATACTGAATAGTATTTTTTATAACATTTTTAAAAAAGATTTTGTTTATTTATTCATGAGACACACTCAGAGAGAGGTAGAGACACAGGCAGAGGGAGAAGCAGGCTCCACGTGATCCCAGGACTCCAGGATCACTCCCTGGGCCAAAGGCAGGCACTAAACCACTGAGCCACCCAGACGTCCCTAAATAGTATTGAAGATTTCTTATATTTGCTTTATTACTGGCAACTTATGAAATTACCTGAAGTATTTAGCAGGAAGATATTGAGGGTTCTTGTTTGTTTGTTTTAGAGATTTTATTTATTTGTGAGGGAGAATAAGAGATAGAGCAAGCAAGAAAGGGGCAGAGGGAGAAGGAGAAGCCGACTCCCTGCTGAGCAGGGAGCCCAGTACTTGGGACCTGATCCCAGGACCCTGAGATCATGAGCTCAAGGCATGATGCTTATCTGACTAAGCCTGCCAGGTGCCCCATGACATTAAGTTTTAAGGAATGGTGTTTCAATTAAGTCATTACTGACTAGAGTTCAGTGGAAGAATTTCTGTTCAACTCGTTTTAATTTTTGAAAGTGGTAGTCTAAAGCAAGAAGTATCATGTTCGAAGAAAGACAGATAAAACATACTGTTTTCATAAAGGATATGAATTCTAGGACTCTTCCTTTTTGTATACATAATATGATCTCATTAGTTACACTAGACCTGTTTTTAGCAAAAATGTACAAACAAGTATATGTCAGAATGATAAGAAGAAAAGAAAAGAGTGGCTTTGCTGTGGTTTTGAGTTTAAGGGGGATATTTTCAACCAGAAAAAAAAGAGAAAATGTTGACATTTGTCCTTGGCTATTGTGGCCGGACCCATGATTACTATGGCAACAGGTAGCAAAACAATGACATAGTCTTCAGTGTGAGTGCCAAATTAGGGAAATGTTCACACCCTTCACAGCTCAAAGGGCTGCCTTTCTATCCCTTCTTTCCTGTTTAAGTGGCTGTTGAAAGAGGAAAACCACAGAGACACTCATCAGCATCAGAGGCAATATTAATTAATTAATTCATACATTTATTTATTCATTCATTTATTCAGCAAATATTTACAGTCCAGCCACCTAGAAACGC
Source organism: Vulpes vulpes (assembly GCF_048418805.1). Taxonomy (NCBI): domain Eukaryota; kingdom Metazoa; phylum Chordata; class Mammalia; order Carnivora; family Canidae; genus Vulpes; species Vulpes vulpes. The sequence continues at coordinate 61,265,437 of NC_132781.1, forward strand.
TTTCCCTGGGGGAAAAGTCAGTTCTTAGAGAAAGCTTGATGTGCTACTTGATATGTTTTTCTCCTAAAGCAACTATCTAAAAATAATGATGTTTTTAACGTTCCCTTTTTAAAAAAAAGCCAATGAAGGGCACCTGGGTGGCTCAGTTGGGTAAGCATCTGCCTTCAGCTCAGGTCATGATCCCAGGGTCCTGGGACCCTGCATCAAGTTCCCTGCTCATTCAGCTCAGTGGGGAGTTGGCCTCTCTCTTTCTCCTTCTCCTCCTCCCCAACTCATGCTCTCTCTCTTGCTCACTCACTCTCTCAAATTAGTAAATAAACAAATATTTTTTAAAAAGCCAATAAACTTTTAGGAATATCAATTCCATATCACTAGGCCATTGGGGCAATACAAATGACTGGACGACATTTTCTTTAGGACCTCTAAGACTTGAAAGTTGGACCCCAGCAAGAGTAGATGGTTGGCTGATATCATCACAGTGACCCAATTCAAGCTCTCTTTAAGCTCTCTGAGGATGATTTTTCTTACCTAGTAAAGGCTTTCAATTTAGTCTTTAATTCTAAAGATTAAAAGATCTTACATTCCCAAGAACAGAAATGAAACAAACAAACAATGATAACAAAAAGTGAAAAGGAGAAAAATAAAAATGCAGGAACATTTTGGAAAATCAATTGAACATTAGGCTTGTCATGTACATAATTTTATGCAATTCTTACAACAAGCATATTAATTAAGTAATGTATTATCCACATTTTACAAATGAGAAATATGTTCAATGGGTAGCCTGAGAGCTAGTCTTGAGTGGCAAAGCCAGAATACCAACTCTGATCCATCTTTAAACTCAGGATTTTTCACCACACGTAAGTACAGATCATTGGTTTATTTTTTATTTTTTTTAAAGAATTATTTATTTATTTGAGAGAGAGAGAGAGCTTAGAAGTCACAAGAGAGGGAGCAGAGAGGGAAGGAGAGAAGTAGACTCCTTGCTGAACCTAACGCAGGGCTCCATCTCACTACCCAGAGATCAGAACCCAAGCCTAAACCAAGAGTTGGTCACTTAACCAACTGTGCCACCCAGGCACCCTGAGATCATTAGTTTATTGAACAATGGTTATTAGTTGCTTAAGCAGAGGCTGTTGAAGTTTTAGTCATTTTGGTGTGTGTGTAATTTCACTCCAAATAAGACAGAGTTAAGATCATCAGAGAAACATAGAAACTCAGAAATGCAAGCAACATTGGTTCATGGGGAAATGTGTGAGGTCCACAATCTATTACTATGATGAAGCAGCTGCCCAGCTATTTAGAAATTCATACACTTCTTTCAGAGAATAGCAAGGGCAGTAGTAAGGTTATGATTTTTTTAAATAAGAAGGAATTAAGTTTACTTAGAAAGTTTTTATGCTGTGCATGGATATTAGACGATGAGAATAATTATAAAACTCATGATCCAGAAAGGATCATTGGAACACCCATTCATTTATCTATTCACTTAAAAACTTAATATTTTTAAATTTAATAATATGTGCACTGTTCTAGATACTGAAGATCCTGCCAAGAAGTAGTCTCTCAATGTAACATATTCAAAACTGTCTACAAGCATCTCTTCTATACCACTGTTTTAGGCAGTAAGGATACTTCAATGGATAAAAAAGACAAAAATATATGCTTAAGTAGACTTTATATGCTACTACCGGAGATACAACATAAACAGATAGGATGATGATAAGTACTATGGGGAAAAATAAAATTGACTAAGAGAGTGGAGAGAATGGGACTAGAAGGATAGGACTCATATAGGATCATCAGAGGTCTCACTGAGAAAGTAATGTCAACAAAAAATTGCAGAAGATGTGAGTGTGAGTCAAACAAATACCTTAGGAAGAAATATTTCATTTAAAAGGAGGGACAAGTGCAAGGGCTCTGAGGGAGCAGCGTGCTGGGGGTGTTTGAGGAAGAGTGCTGTGGTCAGTGTGGCTGCAGTGAAGTGAGTGCAGCAGGGAAAGGAAGCATGGCTCTACAGAGAACCTGAGTGTGGGGGGCCAGATGGAGGATGTTGGCTCTCAGTCTTACAGAGACAGGAAACAACCATTGGAGGACCATGAACTGATGCATGGCATGATCTGACTTAGATCTTCAAAGAATCACTCTGGCTTCTATGATGAGAATAGAATATAGAGAAAGAATTTGAAGTATCACAGTAGGACAATTAGCAAATAAATAAACAGTAAGAAAGTTATCAATGAATTTAAAGTCAAAGGAACAGAGTTTTTATCAGAGCGAACATGTCACTAGAAGAGAGAAGATATTCAATGATTGAGTGTTAGGGTGCTGAAACATTTAGCTATAGAGTCAATGAGAAGGAAATAGTAAAGGATATTGAGAAACAGGCCATTAGTGGCCTTAACTGATGGTTGTGGTGGAGTGGTGAGATAAAATGTCTGACCAGAGTGGGTTTAAGAGAGAGGAGTTGAGTGAATTTGGAGATGGGGAGTAAAAATTGGGGGGTGGAGTTGGTAACTTTTTTTCTCTGAAAGGCCAGATAATAACTATTTCACACTTTGTGGACCTTGGGATCCCTTTGCAACTACTCAGCTGTACTGTTATAGTACAAGAACAGCTCAGATAAATGAATGTGTGGGGTTTTTTTCCAATAAAACTTTATTTATAAAAACAGTTGGTGAGCTGGATTTGACCTGCAGGCTGTAGTTTGCTGCCCCCTCATACAGAAAATTATGTTGAGGAGTGGAGCACTGAATTTGGTGGAAGCAGGAGACGAATGTGGGGGTGAGAGAAGGAGGCTCAAATGAGAGTCTGTTTCAGGAGACCTAAAAAATAATTGCTGGAGTTATGACCTTTAATAGCATGGGTCCATTCCAGGAATTCTATTTTGTCAGAGAAAGTTCACAAGTAAGTATAACGCAAGAGGTTTGCTGCTGTCTTAGTGAGAGTTGAAGCTATGAGTTTGGGTGAGGTTGCCAAGGAGGATATGTGGAAAGAGAGAAGTTGGTTGAGGACATAACTTAGGGAATGTCTGGCATATGAGAATAAAGAGCAGCTAGAAGAGACCTCTGAAAGAGAAATTAGACAGTGAGACACTAATCAGGGCAGAACTGGGTGTTATACTATATGTTGGCAAATTGAATTTAAATAAAAGATTTTAAAAAAGAAAAAATCAGGGCAGAGCCAGCTTCATGGGCTTGCCACCTGTGCAGTCACAGGGCCTGGGCTTAAAAGAGGCCCCTGCTTGGCTTCATGATCTGCTGTTGTCACCATGAAACTCACAATAATTTTTTCAGCAAGTGGCCCTGCATTTTTATTTGCATTGAGCCTTGCAAACTATGTAGCTTGCCCAGAGACAGGAAAATATAATTAGACTTGCTGGGAGAATATAATTTCATAAAGGCAAGGGTAGAAAATAGATTCAATCAAGAGGAGTTGGAAAAAAGAGGGATAAAAATAACAACAAAAAAGTGTAATGACATTAATATTCTTTTTCAAATTCCATGAGAACAAAATGAAATCATGATAGAAAAGAATAACCATTCTCTCTTTTTTCTTTTTTTTATAATAAATTTATTTTTTATTGGTGTTCAATTTGCCAACATACAGAATAACACCCAGTGCTCATCCCGTCAAGTGCCCCCCTCAGTGCCAGTCACCCATTCACCCCCATCCCCTGCCCTCCTCCCCTTCCACCACCCCTAGTTAATTTCCCAGAGTTAGGAGTCTTTATGTTCAAGAATAACCATTCCCAATGACACAAGGAAATTATAATAGACTCAAATCACAAATTATGAAGCATACTTTGCAAATATGGTGAAATATGGTGTCTTGTTAATGAGAGGAGGGAGAGTGCTGGGGTCCAACCTACATGTATCACACAGAATCCAGTAGGATTCAGCTATCAAAAGGGTTCCCAGGGATCCTTTGAGGAGAACAAAGAAGGCTAAGCAAATACAACTGCAGAGGTGAGGCTGGTCTCTTCAGATACCCAGGTGTCATCATAAAAAGGCAGGACCAATAAGCCATTTATGTTTTTTATGATATAGATTAAAACATAAGAGCCTGCAGATACTTTTTTTTTCTTTTTTTTTTTTTTTACCTACATGGTGTTTTTAAAATATAGAAGTTTCACTTTTAAAACATCAACATTTTCTTAGAGTCTGTTGAAAAAGGAAATCTGGCCATAGTGGGCTCACTTAACTGTCAGACAACAATCAGTTAAACAGAGTAGCTACCCTCCCCTAGGATGAAGAGTTGACTATAGACCCCACCATTCCCTCTTATCTTCTCCTTGGCCTGTGTCACCCATTTATATCATCCACTTTGTCTCCATGAGCATTTGAGTTCCAAAACCCTGGTATATGACTTAACCTTTTAATCTAAGAGCACCTCTAGGAGAAATGGAATAAAGGAGAGCTTTGCTGAGACCCACATTGACTATAGAGGAGAGAAATTCACTTAGGATAAAGAAAATACTAGATTTGATGTGACAGTATTTAAGGAAATAAGTAAGCAACATGGAGGCTTTGTACTTAGAGATCACCACAGACTCTCTACCCTATTATTTTCCCTTTATTCTCAAGCAAAGTGAATATAATTCAAAGGTGAATTAATCAGAAGTAAATCTGCTGGGGATTCATGCATAACATTGTAATTAATCAGTTTCTTTAAAAAATGAGGATAAAAATAAACAAAGGGAAGATGAAGTCAGTATATCAAAAATTAATATAAATATAAAGAGACCACATGTGTTAATTCTATAAAGTTTTACAGGAAATTATAGTCACTATGACCAACAAAGAATTCTAAGAATAGATAGTTTAAAGAAGTGATTTTAAGATGACAAAAAAGATGGAAAAGCAGGGTTTCAAAGATCAAGAAAAATATGGATGGGAAAGATGAATAAACCATTATAGAGATAAAAACTAAATAAAATAACAATTTAACTGAGTTGACTCAAAGAAGAATCATGAAAAAGACCCAAGTGCTTGAAGAAATCACACAAAATGATACGGAAAAGAACAATGGAATAAAAATGATTATAGAAAAGATGGCAATGATGGGCAAAAGAGAGACAGTACTCATAAAATTATTTCCTGAGGGGAAAAAAGAGAACAAATGATCAGAACACAGAGAGAAATCATTTCAGAAAAAAAAAAAAAAACATTAAAGAGTCTAGATATTTAAATGACAGTCTGTACTGGAAGCATTGCTAGAGAATCACAAGCACTAGAATATAACCTCATGAAATTCCTCTACTGTAGTGATAATCAGGCATTTATACACTCCATCCAAAAGAACACATCACACATAAAGAGGAAAAAATCAGGTAGACTTCAGATTTTTTTCATGGTAACATCTATTGCTAGAGACAGCGTAGCCAAAGGATTTACAATCAGGTAAGTGTAAAAGCATATAGGCCACATACATTCTCAAACATGCAAGATCTTAGAAAATACAGCATTCACTAATCTCGTTTTCACTTTATTTTTATATTTGTTTTTGATATATTTATAATGTATAATCTATATTATACATTATTACATAGTACTTTTTTACATTATGTGTTATAAATTTATATATTTATTTTTATTTATCTAGTGGTTTTGACTGCGATATATATTTCTATACAGCAATATTTGCTTTACTGGCTGCAATTTTGGAGAAACAAAAAATAAATGAGCATTACATGAAGGCCTAAGTGCTACATTAGGTTTATTTGTTCTCAGTAAATTGGCTACTTGCACTGAAATCATCATGGCATTTCCAAGTATAAGCAGGCACCAAGGACTGCCTATGCTAGTGTCAAGTCTTTTTGGCTTCAACTTGAGTCAGTAGGTTAGTCTGATGGGAATAGTAGTACTATCGTTTTATCGGCATAATTTCAAAGACACTAGAATCAGACCTTTGGGGTGACCTTTTAGGGATTTTATCGGTATTAGCATATTTAGTGTTTAAGAATATGGCCTTTGGGATCAATAAAAGTGGCTTTATAGCTATATGTTGTTGGTCAAGCAACTTAACCTTTTTAAGCCTCAATTACTCAGCCTTAAAATGTAGGTAATGATATTGCTGTCAAATAGTTCTTGTCCACATTAATCAAGTAAATATATGGAAAATATTGATCAGAGGATCTGAAATGTAGTCGATTCTTCAGAGAATAAAGTTGCCTTTTTGCATGCACTCAGATTGAGTCTGTAAATTGAAATTGTTTTCACTTTCAAAAATACCAATAATTATTCACATAAAAGAAAGGTTAATTAGCACATTTTAGAATTCAGTTCTGATCAACAAATACGTATTGGATACCTAGTCTATGTGAGTCCCTGAGTTAGGTACTAATGGTACAAAGGAGTAATACGTGATCTCTATCTTCACAAAATACTGCGGTCTTATGGGAGAGAGAACCACATACCCAGATAGTTCTACTATAATATGAGAATTGTTAACAAAGCTAGGCATAAAGTTTCTCACCTGTGTTTCTCAGAGGGTCCTTAGCAGAGCATCTTATCAGAGGTCTCAAACTGTGCTCAAGAATTATCGCAGGGCTTTGTTAAAAATGCAGATTGATGAAAGACTCTGCATTTAACAGCTGATTCTTCTTTACATGAAGGCTTGGTACCCACTGGTTTTTATTTTATTTTATTTTATTTTATTTTTTTAAATTTTTATTTATTTATTTATTTATGATAGTCACACAGAGAAAGAGAGAGAGAGAGAGAGAGAGAGGCAGAGACACAGGCAGAGGGAGAAGCATGCTCCACGCACCGGGAGCCCGACATGGGATTCGATCCTGGGTCTCCAGGATCGCGCCCTGGGCCAAAGGCAGGTGCTAAACCACTGCGCCACCCAGGGATTCCCCCCCCCCCCCACTATTTTTTAGGACCACAAATGAAATATTCTTTGGCAGCACAGAGGTTCATGTGATACCTCAGCTGAGTCTTAAAGGTGAATAAAAATAGATAGATGAAAAAAGGTGGAAAGAACTTCTAGAATCACAGTCTCAGAGTGAGCAAAGGTGTGGCTACAGACAGAGATGGAGTAGTGTGGATACATGGTGGGGTACTCAGAATCACTAGAGCTTGCAGTGTCATGGGGCAGGATGCAAGAGGGTAGCTACCAACGATGACTTCAGTGAAAGCCTTTTCACAAAATGCTTCTGTATATTCTTCACCCTTTCCATGTCTCACATGTTGATCTATCAGATCATGCTTCTATTGGAGCTTTTGCTGAATAGTTGAGGAAGAATAGAACAGAGTTGAAGAGATGCAAGGAATTTTGAAACATCCTGGATTTTCTCTTTTGCTTTTAGATTGGATTTGAGATGCAAAAGAGGTTATTCTGTGCTCATTGTTCATTTCTTTGTTTATAATAACTAGCAGGCCTGTCAAAGCATAGTAGCAGGTGCTAGCAGACCAAGAATTCCACTGGTGAGTGGAATATCAGGTGAGTTAGCATTCTGTAGGTGCTTAGTGCTTAGGCCATGGGGTGTGGCAGGCCTGCACCTTTTCACTCCTACTGAAATTTCTCATAAGCTGGGATGCCTCAGAGATAGGGTATGTCACACCTTCATTTGTTTGGATTGCTTCACTCTCCCATGATCCACCCTCGCTAGTCTGCAGAATTCTCTTTGTGGAGAATTACTTCAGTTTCTTCCTAAGAATTACAATCTATAAGCAAAGGGGTTGTTAGAAGTTGTGGTTTCATCAAGAGGAATGGGACAAACCCAAAAGCAATGGCCAAATTTAATTCTATTCTCTCTCTTCTAAAAATACCACTGGTCTTTGATCCTCAAGGAAGCACGTTTGAATTGGACACAGCACTTGGCCAGTAACCAGTGGAGACATTAATCTAAGTGATTGCTATCTCAGGATTTGATGTAGAGATTAATAATCTCCCAGATTGGTGAGAAATCCTGTGCTTTATGTAGTGAGGTCAACAATCATTGAATTCCACTGGACATTACTGAATGGGAAGAACAACAGTTAAAGATCTCAATATTCTTTGCTCATCTACCCTGTGTAAACTGGACTCTTCATGCTCAGAATGCCAGCACCAAGTGCTGAGCCATCAATTAACTCTTTGCCTACATCTTTCAAATTCTCTGGAGACATCTTATTTGTTTCTGTTAAAATTCTTTAAATAAATAACATTGGTAGAATTCAGAAGATTTATTTATTTTTTAAATCAATTAATCAACTTACTTATTTAAGTAATATCTACACCAGACATGGTGCCCAAATTCACAACCCCAAGATCGAGAGTCACATGCCCTTCCTACTGAGCTGGCCAGGCCCCACAGTGGAATCAATTCAAAAAAAATTCTTTTCAAAAAAAGATAAAGTTTACCTTAGTAATACCCCCCCAAATTATACTATTTACCTTTTATGGTAATATAATATTATAATTGAGTGATGCCAGCAGATGTATGATTCCTGAGTTTTGCTCAGTTTTTATCATATAATTATTAATAATAGATTATTTCCACATATCCAACACAAATTATTTCTATAAAGTTTTTATATATTAATCATAATTTATGTCACAACTAACAGAAATCGAATCCAAAATAATTTAAACATAAAACTTTTATTGGCTTACCTAACTAAAAAGTCTAATGACAGATTCAGTATCAATTGGTGCAAAATTTGTCTAGCTTCTCAGCTTTGTGAAGTTTGTGTGTCATGTTGAGGGCTGGGAGTGTGTATGTGTGTTTGCCAAACTTTCAGCTCTGTTTTCATCATCAATGACTTCATCACATTGATGGAGAATGAGTTTTTTTAATGATTTGGCTTAAGGAGGGAGAATGATATTTCTGGCAGAGGGAAGAAGAGCATAGAAGTTTGAAATAACATGTGCTTAGGAAGCTTCAAATGGGTTGGTGTGGCTTGAATGCAGGGTTCCTGTGGAAGGGTCACAAGACTATAGACAGATGCCACATAAAGATGTGCTCTGCTAGTCTTGGAAAAGGACTAAAGGACTTTTGTCAGTAACAGGGAGTCACGAGGGTCTTCAAGCAGTAAAATATCATAAAACTTGAACCTTATTAAGATGATTCTGATATTAATACAGACAGTGGTTTTGACAAGGTTAAGACTGGGAGCCAGGATTTCACATGGTAAAATAATGACAGTTAAAATAGTCTGAAGTAAAATAGAGGCAATGGAAGCACAGAGAAGAAGAAAAATGTTAAACCTCTGTGATAAGTTGAATACTAAAGGCTTAGTTATCAATGAGAAGTGAGAAGTTATCAGTTGAAGGAGCAGAAGTGGAGGGAGGGAGAAAAGGTGTAAAATTATTTCAGAGCTTCCGACTTGGGTGAATAGTAATACATTCAGAGATGAAGCAATTAGAGTGAGGAGCAGATTTTTGCTGGAGTTGGGTGTCTTAAGGGGCTGATGGCCCAAAATGGAGCAGCCGGTCATGCAATAAGCCCAGGCGAAGTCCAGCGAGCATCACCGGGAATAGCCTCAAACTTTCAGGCAGAAATAGATACCTGGGCGCTCTTTCTCTCGGCATCCCATATAGACATGCTTGGGCTGGGGTGCAGTTGAATATGCTATAGAAATGGGCTCCAGTGCAGGGCCCTTGACCTCCTGAGACTCTTCTTTTTCATTTATGGAAACCTGAAAGCAACTTTATGGAAACAATAAACATTTTGGAGGCAGTGGGCAGGCAGGCAGGCAGGGTGTAGGTGCTGGCTACTTAAGAGACTGCTGTCAAGTAGCAGATGTCCAGGGCCTCAGCTTTAGGGGCCTGAGTCCCATGGGAATTTGGGGTTAAATGAAACTCTTTAGTTGCAGACAGCTTGTTGTGAAACTACCCAAGATGTGTCCCTAAGGTCTTTTTTAAGCTAATTCTGCTTTTCTCCACACACATTTTCAGTAATCATTTGTAAATATGGGCCTATGGTTCAGAAAGAGAGAATATATTTTTGAAGTAAGAATGTAGTTTTGTTTTGTTTTTTTGTTTGTTTGTTTTTTAATTTTTATTTATTTATGATAGAGAGAGAGAGAGAGGGAGAGAGAGAGAGACAGGCAGAGACACAGGCAGAGGGAGAAGCAGGCTCCATGCACCGGGAGCCCGACGTGAGATTCCATCCTGGGTCTCCAGGATCGCGCCCTGGGCCAAAGGCAGGCACTAAACCGCTGCGCCACCCAGGGATCCCAAGAATGTAGTTTTGAAAGTTATCAGCATATAAGTGGAGAGTTGACATTTTGGACAAAGATGAGATTCAAGGATAATCCAACATGGGAGAAGAGAAAAGAGACAAGAAGGGAAATGTTCAAAAGGCCAATTTTTAGGGAAAGGATAGACGAAAAATTCATTAAAGCAACAAAAAGGGACTGGATAGGAGTAGGCACTGAACAGATTAAAAACTAGATGAGAGGGGTGCCTGGGTGGCTCAGTCTGTTAAGTGTTTGACTTCGGCTCAGGCTGTGATCTCGGGGTCCTTGGATCTGCAGGGGTGTCTGGCTCCATGTTCAACAGGGAGTTGGCTTGCCCCATTTTTTTGAGGGGGGGTGTTTCACATTTAATTAGCTACAGCATAGACCCTTGAGCTGCCTCATTCCCTCCCCTCCCCTTCTCCCCAGCCATGGGGTCAGGCCTTCCCAGAAGCCCCTGCCTTGGCTTCCTGGGCTCGCTGGAACACCTGGGGCAGCTGAGCCAGGGTCTCCCTCTGTTGCTCTGACTGCCGCTCAAGGTCCTGAAACTGGGATTTCTATCGCTTAATTTCAGCTGTGATATAGTCTAGCTTCTTCCTCACTGTGGCACGAGCCTCTCCCAGCTCCTGTTTGACCAGCACAGGACCCAGAAGTTCAACCTGGTGGTTGGATCCATCATCCCCCTACTCATGCGCTCTCTCTCTCTCTCTTTCTCTCTCTCTCACCTTCAAATAAATAAATAAAATCTCTCTAAAAAAAAAAAAAAAAAAAAAACTTAAAAAAAAAAACTAATAGAGAGGGATATCCAGAATGTTAGATGGGACACAGTCTGTGAAATGCCACTGAGATACCACTGAGATAAGGATTAGAAATTATTCATTGACCCCTATTTTCCCCATTCTAAAGCAAGTTCACATTTTTAATTCTTAACTGCATTTTAACTCTGAGTCGTATAGTCAACATGCACATTTTTTTCCAGTGTGGTTTCTTTTTCTTGTCCTGATTGGGTATTATTGAATGGATGATGTCTGTTGTATGTATAGCACTCTACAAGAGCTTAAAAAGACAGGATAGGCAATCAGGGAAATTACCTTTAATAGTGAATGATTTAGTCAATGCTTAATGGATTAAAACAGAAAATATCAAGTCACACAATTCAAGATAATCAGAAGATAGCATGTTCATCAAAGGAAATAGATAAAGCAAAGTAACAGAGATAAATATTGGTGGTGCCCATTTCACACCACCCAGGGGCACTGGGAATCTTGATCCCTGAGCTGAGGATACAGCTACACAAGGCCATCCTTGTGAAGATTAATCCACTGGGCCCTTTTGGTATAATAAGTTTCAAATAGCCAAGTTTATTAAGCTTCAAATTATAATTTGGCTTTCCTAGGTATTTATTCCACATGTTGGGTAGAGTAATACAGTGAATATAATATACATATTTTAATGTAAATCAATGCTAATGTGTTTATTCTTGGTTTTGGTTTGCTAGTAAAATTAGGTCTCTAAGTCTGTGGGGGTGGGGATCAGAAGTGATCATGTCCCCATCCTGAAGCTCCCATGGGAGACAGATAGTTGGCTTCCTATAAAACTCCTCTATCTTGGGACACCCGGGTGGCTCAGTGGTTGAACGTCTGCCTTCAGCTCAGGGTTCTGAAGTCCTGGGATCGAGTCCCAAATTGGGCTCCCCTCATGGAGCCTGCTTCTCCCTCTGCCTATGCTTCTGCCTCTCTCTATCTCTCATAAGTAAAATCTTAAAAAAAAAAAAAAAACAAAAAAAACCTGTTACTGCTTAACTTAGAAATTCTGTCATTATAACTTAAAGGGAAAAAAGATGATAGGTTTTGATACAGGGACTAACCACCAAAAAAAAAAAAAAAAAAAAAAAAGACAAAACACCCAACAAAACAAATAATAACACCAAAACTCCCATTTTTATAAAAGCCTGGCATAGTGAGTAATTAATTCCAGTTTAGGAACTTTTGTTTAAAAGGTGGTGGTCTTTGGGCTTGCCTTTAAATAATTGAAAATATTTTTTCAGACAAAGATGAATTAAAAAGCATACTCCAGGTAGAAGAAATAGCATGTATAAAGGCTAGACACCAGGAAAGAACAATCAGTGAATTTACAGAATGAATCACTAAGTGAATTGTTATCCAAACTTAAGAAAAAATGAGGACTTCAAGGCGTATTTTTAAAAATACATCAGGACTGGATCCCATTAAGATGTAAAATTTTCAAATAGGAAACTGATCCATTTTTTAGTATAGCACAGTAATCTAAGACCAAACTGGAATCTGAAAACACAAGTTACCTCAATCTAATTGGTATCTTTCATATCATCAGTGCTATTTTGATTTAAATTTCAATTATAGAGGAATGGTAAATGGCCAACATAGGAAATCAGAACTTCCAGCTTACCTTCTTCTTTGAAAGATGAATGCTGTCTGTATTTCATGTAGAAAGAGTCCCAGTATCCTTAGGGTTAGATAATGAGAAAAAGTAAGGGCCCTCATACTATTTCTGTAAATATGAGTTCATTTACTAAATGATATTTTATAATTCTTAGAAAAGGTAACTGGTACTAAATCAAGCTCAATAGTTGTTATAGAACCTGATTTAGCATTTCTAAAAGTGGCAATCAATGCTTTCCTCTCTACTGAAAGGTAAAATAAGATATGTCCACATGAAAAACTGCAATCTGATTATGTTATTGCCTTTGAATTCATGCAAAAGAACAATTAAAGTTTTTTTTTTTTAGTTTTCTTTTAATTTTGCTTTAAATTACCAATTCTTAAAATATACCTAATTTTTGCTGGGGAATTCTAGACAATAGTCAGGCATTTTGAAGTATATATTAATGCAATACTCCAATTACTCATTTGGGTATATATTAAGGATTGAACTTAATAACTAATCTGTAATTCTTCTGCTTCTGGTTATATTAGTATTAGATCTTGATTCCCAAAGAAGTGATATGAAGTGACTTTGATTCTTTTTCATTTTTTAAATATTTTATTTATCCATCCATCCATGAGAGACAAGACATAGGCAGAGGGAGAAGCAGGCTCCCCATGGAGCCTAATGTGGGACTTGATCCCTGGACTCCGGGATCACACACTGAGCCAAAGGCAGACGTTGAACCACTGAGCCACCTAGGCGTCCCAAAGTGATTTTGATTCTTTTGACTGTTGTAACTAAGCAAATGCCAGGTGTATTTTAAAAAATATTCCTTTTCACTTGGTAAATGACTACCACCTCTTCCTTGTGATATGCGGAAGTCTTCAGATGGGTCATAAAAGGGACATAAAAGGGATTCAATAAGTATGACAGAGAGACAGAGAGATTGAGAGAGAGAGAGAGAGAGAGAGAGAGAGAGAAATCTTTATGGTCAATATCTGGAAGATTTTAAAAGTTTTATCTCAGTGATAAAGGAGCTTGGACTCCTTATTGATAGCAAAAATGACTTTCTTTCAATCATAGGAGTAAAACATACCTGACTATTTGGGGTGGTGTGAGTTCCACCTACTATTGCATAGCACATTTGGTGCAATTTTTCATTAGCATAAAAAGAAATGCCCTTTTCCAGTCAAGAGACATGCATAATTATAGATTGGCAGGGCTAATATAACAGGAAAAGTACTGGAAAAGCAATACACTGTAATTCAACGACAGAGTTACTAAGCCACATAAATTACTTATGTTTTTATTTCTCCTCGTGGGTGATTAATTTGGATGCCCTGTTTGAAGTGTCACAATCCGGTTTAAGCATATTTGTAACATGACTGGTTATTACACTGACCTCTTTGTAATGAAGTCAAATTCTCTTTTCCCAAACCCAGCTTCTCACACCAGCAGATGTTCGCTCTGCAGGATGGGTTACCAGAGAGAATTTCCTTATTATGGGGTCAATAAAATGTAGTGTAGTATAAGCCCTGACAAAGATTCCATGAAAAGTTGTTTTGCTTTTAATTTTTGGGGAGTGGAATTTCCTTGTCTGAGAGCTTATGGGGACATTCAGAGAGCCACACAATGGATTCTGATTCCAGTCTGTCAAATACTGTGCAAACAGCATATGAAATGGACTGACATTCAAAAGGAACATATAGAGATGAGAGAATAAAGGGATATGTAACTTAAGATTGGATTTTAATTTTTTTAAAGATTTTATTTGTTCATGAGACACACAGAGAGAGGCAGAGACACAGGTAGAGGGAGAAGCAGGCTCTCTGCAGTGAACCCAATGTGGGACTTGATCCCAGGACCCCAAGATCACGACCTGAACCAAAGGCAAATGTTCAACCACTGAGCCACCTGGTTGCCCCTAAGATTGGATTTTTATTTTATTTTATTTATTTTATTTATTTATTTTTTAAAATTTTATTTATTTATTCACAAGACACACACACAGGTAGAGACACAGGCAGAGGGAGAAGCAGGCTCCATGCAGGGAGCCTGATGTGGGACTCCATCCCAGCACCCCGGGATCATGCCCTGGGCCGGAGGCAGGCACTAAACTGCTGAGCTACCCAGGGATCCCTAAGATTAGATTTTTAAAAAGAGTATTCAACTCACTTCACTTATATACTCCTTTTTCAGTTGGTATCCCTTCTGTTCTAGAAAGTGGCAATGACAGAGCCACTGTTGAACCCCCACACCCCCACATCAATTCTGAAATACCAGCAAAAGTCAAAAGACAAAAAAAGACAGATAATGCTTTAGCCATCAATTCCCAAACTTTATTTTTAGTATAAATGGAGAAAAACAAGCTCACTCTAGTTAGTTCTTCTGAACACTACCTGGCATTAACAGAGTAAATAGCTAAGTCAACAGCATGGGTAACTACTAAATCTTGTTTGTCATCTCTCACTGAGTGTCCACAACTCAGCCTCTTAGGTATCCTGGAAGTGTCTAATCTCAAAAAGACTGTTTATGAAGAGGAGATACATCTTTTAAGTAATGCCCCACACACAAAAAAAGTAATGCCCCACATTAAGAGGAATTATTTTAAAGGTGATTCATTTTCATTGAACCTTCCTTGCCGGTTGCATCCTTTCCACATAACACTAATGAGAGAATGCACTGTCAATCCTGGTCTACCAGCATCCATTTGGTCTTTTATTATTTCCAAAGCAATGTGTGTTTTAGGACACATTATAAAGTGGGTAAATTTGTGGGAGATTTTAAAAATTGTACATGGCCAACAAAGGAGAAATTTCTAAGTCCTTCAAATAATAACAAATTATTCATATGTTAAAGCTACATAAATGAATAATTTATTTGGGTATTTGGATTGTGAGCTCTTGAAAAGTCTCAATTTTGTTAATCTTCCAAGTTGCATGAAAGGCTATTCTGAGTTTTTTTTTAAATTTAGCATAGTGCTATAATTCTCTAGCTGATGGATAGAATCAAAGCATAATTACCTAAATGCATTTTCTAGTCCCTGTTAAATCTCTGTCTAATTTCCACAATTGTTAGCCAGAAATTCTGATACCAGTTGATATTGTCTTAGGGAATCCAAGCTAAATTTTATTGCTTATCCAAGCAAGACAGAATTATGCAGATATTCAGTTAGGGGGAAACACATATAACATACTATAAAAACAAATTGTGAGTTTCAATTGTTGTGATTTCAGGTTTAATGTGCAACACTGTCCTCCTCTATTAGCAGATAATTAAAAACTTCATGGAAAATGAAATGTGCATGCATAGTTCACATAAAATTGAAAATAATGTGTGAGCTTCTGAAGTCATGGTGAAACGATTAGAAATTCAAGATAAGAAAGCTTCCACAAAAAAAGATACCACTGCAATATCAGCTCTATTTTATAAAGATACTCCCTGTAAAGAATAAAGCCAATTAGGCATGTGCTATGGGTTGAATTGTGTCCTCCCACAAATTCATATATTGAAATCCCAACCCCCACTACCTTGGAATATGAAACAGGCTCATTGTAAGCACCATTATTTAAGTTAGGATGAGGTCATCCTACAGTAGGGTAGGCTTCTAATCCAACATGACTGTGTCCTAATGAAAAGGAAAAATTTGGAGACACACATGCTCACAGAACATCATGTAAAGACGAAGGTAGAGATGGGGGTGGTGAATCAGAAGCTAAAGATGTCAAAAAATTGTCAGCAACCCACCAGAAGCCAGGAGGGAGCCCTGGAACAGGTTATCCTTCAAAGCCCTCAGAGGAACCAACTTTGGCAACATCTTGATTTTGTATTTCTAGACTCCAGAACTATGAGATAATACACTTCTGTTGTTTAAAATACCCAGTTTGTAGTTTTGTTAGGGCGGCCCTGGCAAATGAATACTGAATACAGCATGCTTTCAAAATTAAAGCCTAAGACCTACTTGTCAGAGTGAAACAGTCTTCCCTCTTCTCTGTGTCACTTTGGCTTTAATCTCTTTAAATCAGGTGTCTCCAAGAGTGACACGAAGGGTCATGTGGCCCCTCTAAAAGTCCATAAAATCCAGTTGCTTTCAGGGCAGAGTTTCTTGTCTGTTGATACTAACAAGAAAATGCAGTTAGGAAAAGCCAACAGCTTTTAAGGAATGAGACTAGGGGCTTTTGGCCATAATCCTTGAACTTGAACTCGGACAATTTTTATAAGGCAAGTCTTCCCTGTGGCTTATAAGCGTTTGAATTCAAAATTCTAAATAGAACAAGAATTCTGTTTGTATGAGACATGAATAAGAGGTTTTGTAAAGAGAAATAAAGACTGGCCTGAAGATGCTTCCCTTTAACACTGAATTCCAGAAGACAGTAAGGCAATTTTTGAGTTATTTTAGTGGAAAAGGATGTGATCCTCCCATTTTACAAATAATAAATTGTTCATATGGCTCAAATACAAAGGTGTTATGCCAAGGAACAGAAAAACATCTCAAGTAATTAACACTTGTGGCAGATTTTATTTTCTAACAATACTTACATCAATATTTCCCCTTGAATGGAGGGAAAGAGGTGCTGTGTGAGTTCTGAGGCCAGGGTTTGGGAGGTGACGTAACTTCTGTCTTGTTAACCAGGACATTTGCCTTGGAACTCTGAGGCGCCATGTTAGAAGTTTGACTTATCCACGGCATCCATGCCATGAGGAACTCCAGACCACAAGGAGAGGCAATACATGGGTATTCCAGTTTAGAGCATCAGCTGAAAGTTCCAGACTGAGGTGACAGTCAGCATGAACTGCCAGACATGCCTTCAGATGAATCTGGACCTCAGCCTTTGAGTTTTCTCATCTGAGGTCCCAGAAATTATGGAACAGAGAGAAGTCATCTGTACTGTGAAATTTTAAATTCTGAACCATAGAATTGGTGGGCAAGATAAAATGGTTATTTTATGACACGAAGTTTTGGGGTGATTTGTTACATAGCCAGGGTAATTAGAAGAGTAGCTTGGCTTCTTATCCAGAAGGACCATATTTGTGATTTGAGACCTTTCTTCCTTTTTAACCTACAGTCTTGCTAGCAGGCAATATTGATTAGGAGCTACTAAACAATAGATGTAAAAGCCAATCTGTAAAAATCATAAGGATAGTCTCACATTTCTAGATACTTAGAAATGCCCTTTATTTCCATCGGTTTTTGTAAAAAAGCGTACAGCTTGAAGGCAAATGAGTCTGAGAGTATCAAACTCAAGATAGGTAAAATTATGCCTTTGAAAGGTGGAGAAACTCAGAGGTCTGTTCTTGGAGGAAGGACAGTGTTTTGTCCCTGCTGTGGGCTGTGAAGTCAGACGGGGCTTTGGTCCTTCTGATAACTCTCTCTTTTCGCGTAGCTGGCTCTGTGAACATAACCTTCATGCAGAGAAGGAAATTGTCTTTTGCTTCCCATTGCAGTAAGCCTGAGTCCAGTGTCTGACAAGTAGTCTATCAATATACATTTGTTGAATAAATAGATTGAATCCAGCTTTCCCACTTGCTACATGATCTTGTATATTTATGTAACTAACCACTCTGAGCCTCAGTTTTCCTGTCAGTAAGTAGGTGCATACCTACTCCCCTAGGTTACTGGGAGGATTCAATAAGATATGATATGTAAAACCCTTAGCATACTCTGTGGAACATCATAAATATCCAATTAATTTCAATTTAAATCTAAGGTAGTTGTGGAACTGAATGAAAAATGATTCTTAAATGAGAAAATGTATAACATGAAAATAAAATAGTTTATGCATTTAACCCTATTTTCTCTTCTGTAAGTGTTGGTATAGGAATAAAATGGAAAGTTGCAAATAAATGTGCAGAAGTTCTTAGACTGCAGTGTCTCCATTATAGACTCTTGTTCTCTCTGGTTTTATGAACGTGTTTTTTGTTTGTTTAATGTGGAAAAGGAAATTATTCTAGGATAGCCCTGTTGGTATAAGAATAACAACTAGCAGGCTTGCTTTGGTAGAGCTACTGGATGCTCCTCTCTTCAAATCATGAAATGTATTCATATGGGAGCCAGTGTGGGCATATAGAATACGCACCACAGGCTAGGACCTAATGCCCCAGAGGCTCCGTAGCATCTCACTCTTGCATGTGTACCAGCCGTCTTTCCTCCTTATATACTTCTATTAATGACTTTTCATTTGAACATTTTCTGATATGGGGCTAAAATATTTACTACCAAAGAATACCTTTATAGAAAAGGTCTGTAGAAAAAGTTTGCTGACACTTGCTTTGTCTGACAGTGTTACACAAAAAAATGGTTAAGAACTGCTCTTAATAAATAATCTTATTGAATAAAAAAAGAAAATTTTCTGATATGAATTACATTATCCTTTATAATATCTTTTCTAATATCTGCTTGCTAATGCAGAATGTTGATATTCCTTACAATTCAGGTTTTGAAATTTACTGTCAGTTTCTATTCAAGTAAAGAGCAAACAAAAAATTCTGATGTAATTTAATCTATATTATTCTGTTTTTTTTTAACCCATATATGCTTTACACAAGAGGAGCATGACTGTATCCCCATCACCAAATTCTTTCCCCTTCTGTTCCTTTGGCTCAGGTCATGATCCTGTTGTCACAGGATTGAGTTCCACATCAGGTTCCCCACATGGAGCCTGCTTCTCCCTCTGCCTGTGTCTCTGCCTCTCTCTTTCTTTGTGTCTCTCATGAACAAATAAATAAAATCTTTTTTTCAAATAAATAAAATCTTAAAAAAAGAGGAGATAAAAAATAATCAGTTAACCTAAGAGAAAACCTAAATGGTCAATTAACTTATAAAAGCTGCTTAGCCTCACTAGTAATTAGGGAAAGGCTAATAAAACAATGGGCTAATATTTTACACCTGTCAGATAAGCAAAAGTAAAGCATCAAGGCCAAATGTTGGTAGCAGTGTAGAGAAATGCAAACTCACAATGCTGTTGAGAGGATCAGTTAGTCCATCGGGTTTGGAGAGCAGTTTGGTAATATCTAGAGATGAGGCTTTATCATAACTTTCATCTCGGCAATTCCTCCAGTAAACCCATCCCACGGAGAAAATCTTGCTCCTGCGAGGGAAAACATGCTCAAGAATGCTTTTTGCAGCATTGTTTTTAAGAGAGAAAGACTGGTATACCCTGTGTGTCTGTAAATAAAGGTGACAAAATAAAACAAAAAGTCCTGCTTATAATGAGGATTATTGTGAGCGTACCCAGTTGTACACACTTCAGCCCATCTTGAATTCGGGTAAGCTCGCAATGGGCTTCATCCTGTAAGTATCCATTAGCTCTTTGTCAGGCTTCTCCTCCATGGTCGGTACCCACCTGTCTCCTCTGGCACATACGGACTGCTGACCTGGTCTGGAGCAGAGCGATTTGCTTCTTTGCCCAAAGGTTGAACTGTGCATTTGAAATGTGATTTACTTCATCACTATTTCTTCACGGGTTTCTGAGAGCACTGGGCCTGATTTAGATTCAGGCGTTAGTTGGACCAGCATCCAGCTCGTTTGTTATTCAAACACAAAGTACAAATAATTTCTACAATCTAATCTAGAAACAATAAAATTGTACCTGAGCCACCCAGACATGAATGTCACTGATTCATTCTCCCACATTCTTAGTCACGCATTTATTGTCTCTTTAAGTCAATCAAATAATGATTAATAAATAAATACGCCCCTTATTATATGCACACCTTCGTTGAGAGCCAATTCTCCAGGCTTTCTTCCTCAGGCAATTGCCTCCAGGACCTCCTAGAATGCTGGAAGTTCTCACTTCCTGTTAAATAATTGTAACATAAACAGTGCCCTGGCTCCAGAGAGGAAGGGCTTGGCTCCAGCTTCTGGCTCCCAGGATGCTTAGCTGTCTATCTGGGAAGGCCTGAGGACTCTGCAGCCCAGCTCAAGATGATAGGCTGGTCCCTACAGCTCCCAATTTCCCTCTCTTCTTCCTAGAATCTTCAGGTCCTCTGTGTCCAACTGTTGTCCTTCCACCTCTGCTGCTGGCCTGCTCTTCTGTTCTCATGTCTACGTATCCTAACTCTTCTTGGATACTCACTTTGCTACTACAGTGCTTTACAAAAAATTGTACTGAAATAGTATCCTGGGCCCTCTTCTTATCTACGCACGAACCTAGCAGGGGTTAAAGGTTGCAAAACTTGCTATGCTAAATGAAATGAAGACAGAGCTCAAGATGAGAAGTTTAATAATTACTCTAATAGACATGAGTGGCTCCTTGGTATTACCTGAATAAGAAAATACAGAAGTGTTTCTTAATTTTCCTTGTTCACATTTATTTTCTGTACTATTTTAAATAAGGTATGGCTTTAAAAATGTATAACTTTGTATGGTGATGGATGTTAAAAAGACTATGGTGATCATTTCACAATATATGCAAATATTAAATCCTTATGCTGTTCATCTGAAATTAACAACGTTGTGCGTCACCTGTGCTTCAGTTAAAAAAAAAAGGGGGACACCTGGGTGGCTCAGTCAGTTTAGGGTCTGCCTTCAGCTCAGGTCCTGATCCTGGGGTCCTGCGATGGAGCCCCACATCCAGGGAGAGGAAAGAGGAAGGCCCCTCTTCTTCTCCTTCTGCCCCTCCCCCACTCGTGTTTTCTCTCTCTCTCGCTTTTAAAAAAGATTTTATTTATTTGTTCATGAGAGACACACACAGAGAGAGGCAGAGACACAGGCAGAGGGAGAAATAGGTTCCCTGTAGGAAGCCCGGCGTGGGACTCGATCCCAGGACTTCCGGATCACGACTCAAGCAGAAGGCCAACACACAACCACTGAGCCACCCAGGTGCCCCATAAATAAAATCTCAAAAAAAAAAAAAAAGTATGACTAATTTCTGTGAGTGAATCCTTTTTGGTAAATGGTCCAATTTTAGTATATTTTTTCTGGTACCAAAAGCAAATATGTAGCAAGTCAAATATTACCTAATATGCTACCCTCTCCAAAGCCTTAGCTTAGTTTCTTAACGTGTATAATGAGGAGTCAGACTTCATGAACACAAACCTTCCTTCTCAGTCTGAAATTTCTATATTTCTGCCTGTTATAAGTAGTACCTGAGGCCAGGAAAGGAGTGATATATCCCCAGCTTGTATAAGTAAGTTAGCCACACTCTCTTCTATGCTAGCATTGCACTATATATATATTCTTCATAGCATTTAACACATTTTGTTGTGACTTTATTTTCACATTATTTTTCCTTTCTAGTCTGTGGCTTTTTTGACAGAATACTTAACATTGCTCATCTCTATACACCTTACACCATGACAATTGCGAAATGGCTTTTGGATATATAATATATTTAAATATAATTGACCACAATCTAGGACAGGAGTCTGTACTATGGCCTATGGCCAAATACTGCCCACTGACTGTTTTTGTTAAAAAAAAAAAACAAAAACAAAAAAAATTATTGGAATACTGGGTACTCCCATTCCTTCACATACTGTCTGTAGCTGCTTTCCTGCTACAGATAAAACAGAGCTGAGTAGTTTCAACTGCATGCCTAAAATATTTACTGTCCCTTTCCAGCAAAGTTGGCTGGGTCCTGGTTTAGAGCATGAAAAATAAATTACTTTCTGAGAATCAGCTCCAGAATCCCAGGGTCAACCCAAGCATTTCTACTCTGTTCTCCCACAATCCCCTGGACATGCTTCTTTTCTAAAATGTATAACAATATATGTAACCTATCTTTCCCACTAGACTCAGGGGATATGGTAAAGCTTTCCAGGGACCCTGTATGATACAGGTCAGTGGTCTCTTTTAGCCATTTACCCCTTAGGAGAATTTTGGAAAACCTAGAATATTTTAAAGTTGAGATCTGACATATTTCATTAGAAATTTAGATTGGCACAAAGGATATTGAATCTTTGTGCAGATGTAAATATTCACACTTTATAATAAAACTGTTACATCCACAAGAATGCATACCCCAAGTGTTTGACATCCATCTTCATCTGTCTAAAGAGATTTTGGCTTTTAGTTAGGATGGAGAAAGAAAAAGTCTCCTCTACGCTAATGATGAGCTAATGATGAGAACTAGCTGGACAAACTATAAAATCATGGGTTTGGGAGTCCATCAGAGAACTGATCTTGCAAGTCTACCTGGAGATCTGACGGTCACAGGTTCCTCTGAGGAAAGGCAGGACAGAAATGAGCTGATTGACATTTGACGCAGCAGTGTGAGGAATAGGTGGCTGCCATAAAAGTGGAATTTTTACTGGTGAGTGAGTTTGGTGTGCCTCTGGGAGTGCACCAACCTGCCAGCTCTGTCCTCAGACCTCTGCCTAGTGCTTACAGGAAAGATCAGGGCATGGGTTGTGACAACTGCAAAGAAGCACAAGGAATTTTGAGGGTGAAGGGCTTGTTCCATACCTGGTGTTGATGATTGCATGATTGATAACATTACCAAAATATAACAAAATGAACCACTTAAAAGAAATGGAAACCATTACATGTAAATTATACCTTAATAAAGCTGAAAAAAACATGGGGTGCATGGGTGGTTCAGTCTGTTAAGTGACCAACTCTTGGTTTTGCTCAGGTTGTTCACCATCTCAGGGTCTTAAGATGAAGCCCTCCTGGCACTCTGTGCCTGGTGTGGAGACTGCTTGAGATTCTCTCCCTCTGCGCTTCTGGCCATCTCCTGCCCCCACTCGTGCACACACACTCTCTCTCTGGCAATAAAGAAATAAATCTTTTAAAAAGTTAAAAAGAAAAAAAAAGCTGAAGAAAATCCTAAGGTTTTGGTAAAACAAGCAGGAGAATTTTATGAACAGTATGATACTCCTTACATAATTTTCAAAACATGAAAAAATACTACTGTTTGTGGATACCAACATGCACTGGAATGACAAACATTGAATTCAGGATGGGGTCACTTTGATGGAGGCAGGGGAGAGAATGAAATAAGGAGGAGGACACAGCAGGCATTGCTTTTGTTCTTCACTTTCTTTTTCAAAAATCTGAAGCAAATGTGGCAAAAGGTTAAGATTTTACATCGTTGGGTGATGACCATACAGGTGTTCAGAATATTTTGTAATTAATGGAATTAATCTGGAATTAGATGCACATGGTACAAAAAATTTAAACAATAAGGATTATTGAGATTGTTTAAGACAGAAAGGGGAAAAACGATAGATGGTGGTGGAAGAGGGGCAAGCAGCATAGCGTGTTCTCTGTGTGGATTTTTTTTTTCTGGATCTATGCATCTCAGAATCTTCATTCCTTTCGGTCCCAGTTCACTTTGCCCTTCTTTTGGTAGGAAAAGCAGATCTCAACTCCTCAGTGAAGTTTCCAAGAGTTCCTTTGTTAATCTGAAGGACATTCCAATGGCCAGGTCTACCAGCATGGTTTCAAGAATAGGCACCTACTAACACTTTGCCAATAAAAAAAACAAGACTTCTACAAACAGCCAAAGGAGGAAATGATTACACTTGGACCCTAGTTCCCTGGGTTCCTAAAACTTATGTTCTTCACCATCACATGGGTGTACAGACTTCTTCCTAGGTCCCCACTTTATTAAGCAAAATTTCCTTCCTGGGCACACTCACCTCCTGCCATTTTTGGTCACTTCCATTTCCTTTATAAGTGTGTAGACTGACATGGAGGAAGATGTCAGTAAGTACGTGGAGAAACTACTGGTACTTTTTGCTCTTCCTCCTTCCCTTCCTCCTCTTTCTTCTCTCTTGAAAATGAATGACCTGTTCTTTTCTTACATATTTATTTATTTATTTATTTGTTTATTTATTTATTTATTTATTTATTTAAAGAGAGCATGAGCAGGGGAGGGGCAGAGGGAGAAGTAAACTCACTGCTGAGCAGGGAACCCAATACCAGGGCCCTGGGATCATGATCTGAGCCAAAGGCAGGCACTTAACCTATTGAGCCACCCAGGTGCCCCTCTGTTCTTCTTTACAAGAGCACAATTGTGATCTTGGCTAGGCCTGATACCCATGATCTTTTCCTATTTTTTAGTACATTTTTTCTGAGCCTATTACTCCTAAAAACTCAGAAATAGAAGAATTTTCATTTAAATTTTTTTTCATAAATAGATTTAAACCTATCTTTGAGCCCATATCTCCCTTTTCTGGTAGAAATTAAATTTAACCCATTATTAGGGTACCTCCTCTCACTGGTGTGCACCACGGTCCTGGTACATCCTTGTGGGCAGTGCTCATCAGTTCACACTTGCTGAGACCACAGCTGCACCAGCATGGATGGTCCCTCAGCACTGGAATCCCTGTTGCCATAGTTCTTGAAGCATGCAAAGCTGGGCACTGACTTTCCAACCCCATAGGGACACCAGACTGTCCTTTCCTTGAGAGTTCAGGTCTTGTCTCCTACCCTAGATACTCCTCTGCTAGCATTGAATTCTCTGTCTTCCACTACATTGAGAAGGCTTTATAATTATGAATTATCTCTACCTTTCCTTCTTTTTATCCTCAACCACAGTCATTCTCATTTTCAGTTACACCCC
Source organism: Vulpes vulpes (assembly GCF_048418805.1). Classification (NCBI taxonomy): domain Eukaryota; kingdom Metazoa; phylum Chordata; class Mammalia; order Carnivora; family Canidae; genus Vulpes; species Vulpes vulpes. Next base: position 61,290,521 of record NC_132781.1, read on the forward strand.
AAAACCCCCCTCTTTTTACCTCTCTCTCAGTGGGGAGCATCATCTCTTCAATGAGCTTAATCATTCAGGAAGAACAGAAAGAGCTTTTCACTTCAAAGATCAATTATTTTCTGCCATGCAAAAATCTCGAGGCAAATGACTAAAAAGCCTGGCCACCTGCTTGAAATGGGGAAAAATAAAACAAAATAAAACAAAAACAAAGACAGGGAAACAAACACGAAGTAATTGATATTCTAATACATTATCCTGAAACACAAACTATAGAAATGATTTCTGAGACACCTGAGTGGCATAGTCATGTCTGACTGCTGGTTTGGGCTCAGGTAGTGATCTCAAGGTTGAGAAATCAAGCTCTAACTCAGTCTCTGTACCAGTGCAGTGTCTGCTTGAGATTCTCTCTCCCTCTCTCATTGCCCTTTCTGCTCATGCTCTCTCTCTCTCTCGCTCTCTCTCTCTCTCTCCGAAATAAATAAATCTTAAAAAAAGAAATGATTCCTGAAGATAATCACTGTGCATCTTTTAATAACTCACCTCTGGGTTAAAAAGGGATTTATGAAATTCTTTAATATGCTTTAGACATCTACTTTTAGAATCAAACTCTTCTATGTTAAGTTCGTCAGCTCTACCGCATTCTAGTTCTGACATCTTGGATCCCACAGGTGGGCCCTGTGATGGACTTCCCAGATCCCCCTTTCATCAAGGACCTATTGCCTCAACTTCAGAGCCTTCTGCAGATAACCCTCAGCCAACAGCCCCTTCAGAGATTGCCTCAACTACAAGAAAGCACCTCACTCAAGGGGATCCCTCTTCTCAGGGTGGTCCACGTTCAGTGACCCCTGTTGAACTGTAAGGTCTGGCCAGACTTGCTCAACTTGGGATGGCTCTGAAAGACATTCTGGCCCCCATACTCCTTGGTTTGTTGAGGCTCGCCTTGGGGTCATCACAGCTCCAAGTCTTCCACTCATCCTGTCCACTACTCTCCTTCCTCTCCCTTTCACTTGTCCCCTGAGAAAAGAGGAAGCACTGAGGTAAAACAACAGCATTTATTTGAGGTCTTAGAATTACAATTTGCAGAACATATTAAAATAGCAACCACCCAAATCATGTCTCATTGAGGAGTAAAAAGCCAGGGGTCCTCATTAGCAAATTATGGAAGTGTTAGAAAACTTACACGTTGTTTTCCAAAACTTAAAATTGGAAGGAATAATGATATTTTACAACTCACTGGTTTTATGAGTACATTATGTCAGTTACCAGGAAAACACTTTTTGTAGAGTGCTCAATTTTTATCAAGAGTAGAGGTGTAGCACTCCTACATTCAAACATATGCTTCTGCCCAGTTCAATAATTGTTTTTATTTTTTTATTATACAAATCTTTATTCCAGTTTTATTTTTATTTTTTTAATAATAAATTTATTTTTTATTGGTGTTCAATACAGAATAACACCCAGTGCTCATCCCGTCAAGTGCCCCCCTCAGTGCCCGTCAGCCATTAACCCCCACCCCCCACCCGCCTCCCCTACCACCACCCCTAGTTCGTTTCCCAGAGTTAGGAGTCTTTATGTTCTGTCTCCCTTTCTGATATTTCCCACACATTTCTTCTCCCTTCCCTTATATACCCTTTCACTATTATTTATATTCCCCAAATGAATGAGAACATACAATGTTTGTCCTTCTCTGATTGACTAACTTCACTCAGCATAATTAATACCCTCCAGTTCCAACCACGTTGAAGCAAATGGTGGGTATTTGTCGTTTCCAATTGCTGAGTAATATTCCATTGTATACATAAACCACATCTTCTTTATCCATCATCTTTCGATGGACACCGAGGCTCCTTCCACAGTTTTGCTATTGTGGACATTGCTGCTAGAAACATCGGGGTGCAGGTGTCCCGGCATTTCATTGCATCTGAATCTTTGGGGTAAATCCCCAACAGTGCAATTGCTGGGTCGTAGGGCAGGTCTATTTTTAACTCTTTGAGGAACCTCCACACAGTTTTCCAGAGTGGCTGCACCAGTTCACATTCCCACCAACAGTGTAGGAGGGTTCCCTTTTCTCCGCATCCTCTCCAAAATTTGTGGTTTCCTGCCTTGTTAATTTTCCCCATTCTCACTGGTGTGAGGTGGTATCTCATTGTGGTTTTGATTTGTATTTCCCTGATGGCCAGTGATGCAGAGCATTTTCTCATGTGCATGTTGGCCATGTCGATGTCTGCCTCTGTGAGATTTCTCTTCAAGTCTTTTGCCCATTTCATGATTGGATTGTTTGTTTCTTTGGTGTTGAGTTTAATAAGTTCTTTATAGATCTTGGAAACTAGCCCTTTATCTGATATGTCATTTGCAAATATCTTCTCCCATTCTGTAGGTTGTCTTTTAGTTTTGTTGACTGTATCCTTTGCTGTACAAAAGCTTCTTATCTTGATGAAGTCCCAATAGTTCATTTTTGCTTTTGTTTCTTTTGCCTTTGTGGATGTATCTTGCAAGAAGTTACTGTGGCTGAGTTCAAAAAGGGGTTGCCTGTGTTCCCTCTAGGATTTTGATGGAATCTTGTCTCACGTTTAGATCTTTCATCCATTTTGAGTTTATCATTGTGTATGGTGAAAGAGAGTGGTCCAGTTTCATTCTTCTGCATGTGGAAGTCCAATTTTCCCAGCACCATTTATTGAAGAGGCTGTCTTTCTTCCAGTGGATAGTCTTTCCTCCTTTATCGAATATTAGTTGACCATAAAGTTCAGGGTCTACTTCTGGGTTCTCTATTCTGTTCCATTGATCTATGTGTCTGTGTTTGTGCCAGTACCACACTGTCTTGATGACCACAGCTTTGTAGTACAACCTGATATCTGGCATTGTGATCCCCCAGCTATGGTTTTCTTTTTTAAAATTCCCCTGGCTATTCGGAGTCTTTTCTGATTCCACACAAATCTTAAAATAATTTGTTCTAACTCTCTGAAGAAAGTCCATGGTATTTTGATAGGGATTGCATTAAACGTGTAAATTGCCCTGGGTAACACTGACATTTTCACAATATTAATTCTGCCAATCCATGAGCATGGAATATTTTTCCATCTCTTTGTGTCTTCCTCCATTTCCTTCAGAAGTGTTCTGTAGTTTTTAGGGTATAGATCCTTTACCTCTTTGGTTAGGTGTATTCCTAGGTATCTTATGCTTTTGGGTGCAATTGTAAAAGGGATTGACTCCTTAATTTCTCTTTCTTCAGTCTCATTGTTAGTGTATAGAAATGCCACTGATATCTGGGGATTGATTTTGTATCCTGCCACGCTGCCAAATTGCTGTATGAGTTCTAGCAATCTTTGGGTGAAGGCTTTTGGGTTTTCTATGTAGAGTATCATGTCATCGGCAAAGAGGGAGAGTTTGACTTCTTCTTTGCCAATTTGAGTGCCTTTAATGTCTTTTTGTTGTCTGATTGCTGAGGCGAGGACTTCCAGTACTATGTTGAATAGCAGTGGTGAGAGTGGACATCCCTGTCTTGTTCCTGATCGTAGGTGAAAGGCTCCCAGCGCTTCCCCATTGCGAATGATATTTGCTGTGGGCTTTCGTAGATGGCTTTTAAGATGTCAAGGAATGTTCCCTCTATCCCTACGCTCTGAAGAGTTTTGACCAGGAATGGATGCTGTATTTTGTCAAATGCTTTCTCTGCATCTAATGAGAGGATCATATGGTTCTTGGTTTTTTCTTGCTGATATGATGAATCACATCGATTGTTTTACGAGTGTTGAACCAGCCTTGTGTCCCGGGGATAAATCCTACTTGGTCATGGTGAATAATTTTCTTAATGTAGTGTTGGATCCTATTGGCTAGTATCTCGTTGAGAATTTTTGCATCCATGTTCATCAGGGATATTGGTCTGTAATTCTTCTTTTTGGTGGGGTCTTTGTCTGGTTTTGGAATTAAGGTGATGCTGGCCTCATAGAACGAATTTGGAAGTACTCCTTCTCTTTCTAACTTTCCAAACAGCTTTAGTAGAAAAGGTATGGTTTCTTCTTTAAACATTTGATAGAATTCCCCTGGGACGCCATTTGGCCTTGGACTCTTGTGTCTTGGGAGGTTTTTGATGACTGCTTCAATTTCCTCCCTGGTTATTGGCCTGCTCAGGTTTTCTATTTCTTCCAGTTCCAGTTTTGGTAGTTTGTGGCTTTCCAGGAATGCGTCCATTTCTTCTAGATTGCCTAATTTATTGGCATACAGCTGTTCATAATATGTTTTTAAAATCGTTTGTATTTCCTTGGGGTTGGTAGTGATCTCTCCTTTCTCATTCATGATTTTATTAATTTGAGTCTTCTCTCTCTTCTTTTAAATAAGGTTGGCTAATGGTTTATCTATCTTATTAATTCTTCCAAAGAACCAACTCCTGGTTCTGTTGATCTGTTCCACAGTTCTTCTGGTCTCGATTTCATTGAGTTCTGCTCGACTTATAATTAAATCTCTTCTTCTGCTGGGTGTAGGATCTATCTGCTGTTTTTTCTCTAGCTCCTTTATGTGTAAGGTGAGCTTTTGTATTTGAGTTCTTTCCAGTTATTGAATGGATGCTTGTATTGCGATGTATTTCCCCCTTAGGACTGCTTTTGCTGCATCCCAAAGATTTTGAATGGTTGTATCTTCATTCTCATTAGTTTCCATGAATCTTTTTAATTCTTCCTTAATTTCCTGGTTGACCCTTTCATCTTTTAGCAGGATGGTCCTCACCCTCCACGTGTTTGTGGCCCATCCAAACTTCTTGTTGTGATTAAGTTCTAATTTCAAGGCATTATGGTCTGATAATATGCAGGGGACGATCCCAATCTTTTGGTATCAGTTCAGACCCGATTTGTGACCCAGTATGTGGTCTATTCTGGAGAAAGTTCCATGTGCACTTGAGAAGAATGTATATTCAGTTGCATTTGGATGTAAAGTTCTGTAGATATCCGTGAAATCCATCTGGTCCAGTGTATCATTTAAAGCTCTCATTTCTTTGGAGATGTTGTGCTTTGAAGACCTATCGAGGGTAGAAAGAGCTACATTGAAGTCCCCAAGTATAAGTGTATTATTATCTAAGTATTTCTTCAATTTAGTTATTAATTGGTTTATATATTTGGCAGCTCCCACATTCGGGGCATATATATTGAGGATTGTTAAGTCCTCTTGTTGGATAGATCCTTTAAGTATGATATAGTGTCCCTCTTCATCTCTCACTACAGTCTTCGGGGTAAATTTTAGTTTATTTGGCTACCCCTGCTTTCTTTTGAGGACCATTTGAATGGTAAATGGTTCTCCAACCTTTTATTTTCAGGTTGTAGGTGTCCTTCTGTCTAAAATGAGTCTCTTGTAGACAGCAAATAGATGGGTCCTGCTTTTTTATCCAGTCTGAAACTCTGCGCCTTTTGATGGGGTCATTAAGCCCTTTCACGTTCACAGTTACTATTGACAGATATGAGTTTAGTGTCATCATGATATCTATTCAGTCCTTGTTTTTGTGGATTGTTCCACTGAACTTCTTCTTAAAGGGGAATTTTAAGAGTCCCCCTTAAAATTTCTTGCAGAGCTGGTTTGGAGGTCACATATTCTTTCAGTTCCTGCCTGTCTTGGAAGCTCTTTATCTCTCCTTCCATTCTGAATGAGAGCCTTGCTGGATAAAGTATTCTTGGTTGCATGTTCTTCTCATTTAGGACCCTGAATATATCCTGCCAGCCCTTTCTGGCCTGCCAGGTCTCTGTGGAGAGGTCTGCTGTTACCCTAATACTCCTCCACATAAAAGTCAGGGATTCCTTGTCTCTTGCTGCTTTAAGGATCTTCTCTTTATCTTTGGAATTTGCAAGCTTCACTATTAAATGTCGAGGTGTTGAACGGTTTTTTTGATTTTAGGGGGGTATCTCTTTATTTCCTGGATCTGAATGCTTGTTTCCCTTCCCAGATTAGGAAAGTTTTCAGCTATGATTTGTTCAAATACATATTCTGGCCCTCTGGCCCTTTCGGCGCCCTTGGGAACCCCAATTAAACGTAGGTTTTTCTTCCTCAGGCTGTTGTTTATTTCCCTTAATCTATCCTCATGGTCTTTTTATTGTCTGTGTCTTTTTTCCTCAGTTTCCCTCTTTGCCATCAACTTGTCTTCTATGTCACTCATTCATTCTTCCACCTCGTTAACCCTCGTCGTTAGGACTTCTAGTTTGGATTGCATCTCATTCAATTGATTTTTAATTTCTGCCTGATTGGATCTAAATTCTGCAGTCATGAAGTCTCTTGACTCCTTTATGCTTTTTTCTAGAGCCACCAGTAGCTGTATAATAGTGCTTCTGAATTGGCTTTCTGACATTGAATTCTAATCCAGATTTTGTAACTCTGTGGGAGAGAGGACTGTTTCTGATTCTTTCTTTTGAGGTGAGGTTTTCCTTCCAGTCATTTTGCTCAGTGCAGAGTGGCCAAAAACAAGTTGTATTGGGAAAAGGAGAAAAACCGAGAGAAAGAAGGAAAGACAAGACAAGCGATCCCTGGGTGGCGCAGCAGCTTAGCACCTGCCTTTGGCTCAGGGCACGATCCTGGAGACCCGGGGTCGAATCCCACCTCCAGCTCCCGGTGCATGGAGCCTGCTTCTCCCTTTGCCTGTGTCTCTGCCTCTCTCTCTCTCTCTCTCTCTCTCTCTCTCTCTCTCTGTGACTATCATAAAAAATAAAAATAAAAAAAAAGACAAGAGAAAAAGAAAAAGAAAAAAGGAAGAAAAAAAGAAGAAAAAGATAAAGAAAGAAAGGAAAGAAGGGTGGGGGAAGCAAACAGAATCAAAACGAAAAAAAAAAGAAAGAAAAAAACACGGGGGAGTACCTTCTGATTCTGTATACTTTAAGTCCCTTGACTTCCCCTGGAACTAGTCCGTCTAGCTGGTCTTCTGGGGGAGGGGCCTGTTTTGCTGATTCTCAGGTGTTAGCACTTGGGGGAGCTGCTCTGCCCCTGCCTGGTGCAGGGCTCAGTGGGGGTTGTTCACCCTGTGAGGCCCCAGGAGGAACAACCGCAGTGGCAGGGCCAGCTCTGCAGCCCTGGAGTCAGCTCCCGCAGTAGCTCCGGGGCTCTCCGTCTGCAGGGCCTGGAGGCTCCGGGGCGGGGCCTCTGATCTGCTCAGCCCCGTGCACGAGCGTCCTCGCTGTCCTGGGCCTTCCCGGCCTCTGCCTCTCCCGGGGGAGGCCGGATCCTGGGCTGTGTCCCGGTACCCTGGGCACTCTCCCCGGTCGCAGGTGTCTGTTAGTGTCCCCGGGAGCCCAAGGGCATCCCCGCCCTCCTGGGTCCTGCTCCACCTCCCTTCGGGCCCCTTTCCGCCCGGGATGGTTGGTGCAGCTCCTGCTTCTCCGGGACGGGGCTCTCCTGTCCTGGGGACACTCACCCCGGCCTCAGCCCGGCTCCTCGCAGGGCCCCTCCCCTTGGATGTTTTATTCTTTTTTTTTTTTTAAGTCTTTTTTTTTTTAAATTTATTTATGATAGTCACAGAGAGAGAGAGAGAGAGAGAGAGAGAGAGAGAGGCAGAGACATAGGCAAAGGGAGAAGCAGGCTCCATGCACCGGGAGCCCGACGTGGGATACGATCTCGGGTCTCCAGGACCGGGCCCTGGGCCAAAGACAGGCGCCAAACCGCTGTGCCACCCAGGGATCCCTGGATGTGTTATTCTTTATTTTTCCCCGTCTTCCCACCTTGATAGAAGCACGAACTCTTCTCACTGTAGCATTCCAGCTGTTCTCTCTTTAAATCTCAGGCCGAATTCGTAGACTTTCAGGATGAGTTGAAGGTTATCTAGGTAATTTGGTGGGGACAGGTGACCTGGGGACCCTACTCTTCAGCCATCTTGCCCCTCCTCCCCCCAGTTCAATAATTGGATGTGATATTTGTTTCAAAAAAACAAGATAAAGTTGTTAAGTCTCAAAATAGAGTCTCTCATGTTCAGAGGTTTTATACAGGTTACAGACTAATGTTTTTGGTTTTGGTTTTTTTTTTTTTTTAAGATTTTAGTTATTCATGAGAGACACACAGAGAGAGGCAGAGACACATGTAGAGGAAGAAGCAAGCTCCATGCAGGGAGCCTGATGTGGGACTCCATCCTGGAACTCTGGGATCACCATCTGAGCCAAAGGCAGATGCTCAGCCACTGAGCTACCCGAGTGTCCCATACAGACTAGTGTTCATGTAACACTTCATCTTAAGTCTGCTTCTCAAAGTAATGCTTACTAAATTCAAAGCCTCCTTTGTATCACAGTCCTACAGTAAAGATGAAATGAAATCTTACTATAGTGCCTGGCATAAGTCCAGTAAGTGGAGGAACCCATTATTATTGTAGCTCAAAACACATTTTGCTAAAGAATGTTCTCAACCAGTCATTCTCCTATATTCCTGGTCAAATCTATATTTCAGTCAAATCAGAATCCACAAGTGGAGGGTATCTTTGCATTCAAGAGTGAAAAGAGAATCTATAGAACCAGCTCATCAAGAGGATCAAAGTCTTTAAAAACATAATTAAAAAAGAGTGCAAAGCCTTTCACTGTAGTGGCTGCTAGATTTCTTTGGTGACCATATGTTGCAGCATTTCTGCAAACAATGGCTTAAATTATGTTTTTCTGAGCTAAAGTAGGGCATTATGATTGTGATAAGACACTTGCAAAAATGTTTTCATTTGAGGGGCACCTCGGTGGCTCAGTGGTTGAGCATTTGCCTTTGGCTCAGGCCGTGGTCCTGGGATCCTGGGATAGAGTCCCACATCAGGCTCCCTGCAGGGAGCCTACTCCTCCCTCTGCCTATGCCTCTCTCTGTGTGTCTCTCATGAATAAATAAAATCTTTTTTAAAAATGTTTTCATTTTGCTGCCAAGATATCATTAGGAAAAATACTATATAATTGTCAATTTTATAGAAACAAATTTATAGAATGATGGATGACTGAAAGTAGACATCCTAGTCTACTATGTCTCAGGTTTTGTCATCCTTCCTGAAAGATCCTTGGCCTACTGTGATGTCCTGAATTTGACAGTTTTAGATTAGCTCCCTTCCTTTTTCATGACAGGATGAGAATATAGATAGAATTTATTGTTCTATTGAGTGTGCATGGCAATCCACTTGGGAACTTACTGAGATGGCAGTTCCCTGGTGCCACTCTCATAGTTTCTGATTCAGTATGTCTGAGTTGGGGTTCAGGAATGTACATTTTTTAACAAGTACCCAGGTAATTCTGATGTTTACTGTAAGAAACACTTGCATAACAAATGGCTAGCTTAATCTCCATTCAATACAGAGAATAAAGAAGAGGGAATAAGATTACAATTATACTAAGTCTAATTTGCCACACCTAGGATTTCAATTAGCGTCCTTTGGAACCTACATGAGATTCTCTTGAAAAGACTCAAACAAACATCTAACAGGCTAAACTCGTCATGACACTCTTATTATTAGGTGATCGTTTATGTCGTGAAGCATGGCTTGATCTAGGATACAGCACTTGTTTTTTCTTCTGACCTCAATGACAACTCTTTCTCAGTCTTGGTTGGATTTTCCAAGCCTCTGTTAGAATGTTACAGGGTCATTCATTCTCATGACTTTGAACATCATCTATAAATAATAATTTCTAAATTTATATTTCTAATCTTAATGCCCTGAGCTTCAGATTTGTAGATCTGTCTACTGGGTATCTCTATTTGAATGCTAAATAGACATTTCAAATTTAACTTGTTCAACATTGAGATTTAATTTATAGTCTTCCCATTTCCTCATCCCTTTGACTTATGTATCTTAGCAAATGATAACTTAATTCATCTATTATTTCAAGACTTTGAAGTCATTTTTGATTCATATTTTTTATCTCCCATGGGGTCCACATCAAATGGATCTTTTAGCTCTACTTTCAATATGTTTGGTATCCAAGACCAGATTTCAGCAGTCTGTTTTGTCCCCAATGCTTACTTTCCACTATTGTTTCATGGCTATTACCCTTTTTTAACCTACCTATTTATTATCTGAGTTCCTCACTGGGTCTTCTTTTCTTGACTTTTTCTGTAATATATTCTCAGCTGAGCAGTCAGAATGATCCTATTAAAACATGTCAGGTCTTATTAAGACCCTCCAAAAGTATCAACTCACTTGAAGTGAAATCCGTGTTCTTGCCAGGCATCTTAGACTATTTGGGCTGCCATAATAAGATATCAATAGACCTAATGACTTAAACAAAGGAAATCTACTTCCTCACTGTTCTGAAAGCTAGAAGTCTGAGTTAACAGTGTGAGCCCTCTTCCTGGCTTACAGATGGCCACCCATCACAGCAGCAGAGAGAAAGAGCAAGATCTCTGGTTTATCTTTTTGGAAAGGCACTAATACCATCATACTAGGGTCCTGCCCTCATGACTTCAGCTTACTCTAATTACCTCCCAAAGGCCTCACTTTCTAACACCATGACAATGGGGGTTAGGACTTCAACATATGAATTTTCAAGGGACATATACATTCAGTCCATAAAATCATGGCATACAAGGCCCTTCACAATATGGACTTAGACCTTATTTCCTCCTTTTTCCACTTATGAAGATCCAAATACCTCTCTGTATTTTCACTCTTTCTTGAACATACCCAGGCATGATCCTGACTTGGAGTCTTTGCACTGGCTGTTCTCTTTTTCCTTCCATGGCCAAATGATTCATCCCCTTATTTTATGTAGATATTTGCTCAACTATCAGTTCATTAGAGATGACTTCTCTTAGCCCAAGAGTACTAGGAACACATCTCTAGTCAATGTTGGGTGAGAGGAGCAGCACACAACGGGGACCCATGCAGTATGCAAGCAAGGGGTATTGAAAGGGCTCAAGTTGGTGTTATTTTGGGGAGAATTATTTTGGGGGAGGAATCAGTGAAGCATGATTTTTCTCTGAGGTTATCAGAAAGTGGGAGTATTTCCATACTGGGTACCCTAACAACTTTTAATCAGGAGGAATGAAGGGAGACTACAAGCTGTAATTGCCAGAGTCAACAAGAATTAGTCACTCATGTTAGCTGGGTGAGGGGGATGTTTGGTTATTTTAGTGATGTGCATAGTATACTTTTTTTTTTTTTTTAGATTTTTATTTATTTATTTATGATAGTCACAGAGAGAGAGAGAGGCAGAGACATAGGCAGAGGGAGAAGCAGGCTCCATGCACGGAGAGCCCGACATGGGATTCGATCCCGGGTCTCCAGGATCACGCCCTGGGCGGAAGGCAGGCGCTAAACCGCTGCGCCACCCAGGGATCCCCAGTGTACTTGTTTTTATCTGAGCTTAGGCATGGTTACTATTTGGTCTTGTTCTGATATTGCTCTAGTATGGTTATGAGAGTGGTCTTGACTGATTTTAGTTTTTTGTAAAATTGTGTGTGTGCAACAGGAAGATACAATGGCCATTTTCAAGCTGACAGCAGTTAGGAGCTTTTTAAATTCAATTTAAAACACAACTTCTCATTGTTTTTTTTTTTTTTTTTGCTTAAACTACTTTATTTTTACTCACTATTTTTCCTCATAGTACGTGTCACTCACTCACCACCATAGTACAAAAAACATATATTTTATTTATCTATTGTCTATATTCTTCTACATGTAATCCGTGAGTCAGTATTTGTTTCATTGTCAGTACCTTCACATTCTCCTGGAGCATACTAGATGTTCAACATATATTTGTTGAATGAATTTATTCAATAACTTGCTAATTTTCCTAAGCACACATAGAACAAATCAAGTTACAAAAGAGCCAAAAATCTCTTGATGATCAAATATATTCACAGTGTATAAAGTTAAATGTAACGAAGGTGTAAATAAAGACACACTAACAGATGGGTATCAAATGGCATATACCTATTGCTGTGTTGCTATAAATGATGGTATGTGGCTTTTTTAACAATCCAAGTATTTGACTATCTATTACACAAAATATAATTGGTTTTTTATTATCTCTGTAGGTAAAATTGGGATTAAGTTAGATATAAAAGTAAATTTCTCAATTGAGTAGAATGTTAGAGATAGACTAGTTACATACAGATTAATTAGTTATCATGTAAGTTTCCTGAAGAAAATCCAAAGTACTAATTTGATAATATGCCTTCATATATTTTTTGCACACATGTACAATAAAATTTACTTTGAGTAATTTTCATAAGTGAAAGGAATAAGCTTACTTTTATGGATTATAGACATAATCTATATAAGGCCACTGCCCACAGAACTTTGCTGTTATGCTGCTTGTTTTTAAAATTATGTGTGTGTGCCAATGCTTTTTCACATACACTTGTGTATTCATCCCCTATGTGCATGCATGGACTCCTCACTTAACCACCCAATGAGCTGATTCCTAGTGCAGCAAACAGAAATGAAAGCCATCCTGTGGATGCTCCAGACAATGAGTGTCCGAGTCAGCACACCCTCAGTTAGGAAAATAGCTTCTGTTAAAATTCCTGCAGCCAGACTTCCTAAAATATTTCATCTTTATTTCTATTTCCCTCTCGAAGTCTCATTATTATTATTTCCCTTTTAGGGAAATAGTGATTTTGACCTGATGTAAAAATCGTAAACATAAGATATTAGCAATTAAAGAAATTAAATATTAAAGCTGCTGTACTTCTAAACTTTATGTCTTTATGATTAGAGTAAACGGAAGAATTAATCTTATGAGATTGGCCAAATCCAAGAGGAAGAATAATACATACTAGCCATCATAGGTTGATACCAGCCTAATGCACTAAATGCTTTATATTCTTTGTTTCCTTTAATTCTTACAGCCCTGAGATTTCTAATTCCTATTCTAAAGACTAACTGCCCCCCAAACAAAAACAAAAACAAAAACAAAAACAAAAACAAAAACAAAAACACCCCAGAGTGTCAGATATTAAATTTCACCTTATAAATGGCAAAGTAGACAAACTATGGTAGACAAACAATACCACCATAGAAAGCTCCTGTCCTAATCCCCAGAACACATGAATAGGTTACTTTATATGGCAAAGAAGATTTAGGTAGTTAAGTTTTTTAGAGGGGAAGATCATCCTGAATTTCAATGCAGGAGCATCAGAGTTAGAGAATAGATGTGACTCCAGAAACATAGTGCGAAATGATATGTTTTGAAGATGAAGAAGCCATAAGCGAAAGAATGCAGGTAGCTTCTAGAAGAAGAAAAGGCAAGAAATAGATCTTCATCCAGAGCCTCCAGCAAGAACACAGTCCTACTGACACTTGGATTTTAGCCTTGTAGAGATCCATTTCAAACTTCTGACCTCTAGAACTATAAGATAGTAAATTAGTGTGGTTTTAGACTAGTAAGTTTGCCATCATTTGTTACAGCAGCAATTGGAAATAAATACCGAAACCAAGGTCTGTCTCATCCCTCTGTTATATTGCCATATGATGTGTATTTTAACTGACTCACCAATGACTTGATTAGATGAGGCAAATTAGGCTGAGGGAAAGCAATAATCTCCCTCTTATTAATGTAGGTCACACTGTGTCTGTGTATTTGGAAATTACATCATGAAATAGGCTCTCTGTTTCTGCTGTATACGCAAACGAAGTGTGTTCTTTCAATGAGTTGCTTGAGATAAAGTTATTTGTATGCTCTGTCCAAAATAGACCAATAATTTATTTAAGGATGAGTAATAAGCTATTTTAATATTGTATTCAGTCATCTGTTTGTTTTTATTGTATAACTGCTTAATGTGCTGATTTTAACATGCATATTGATTTGGCCACTCAAGTTAATCCCTTTGTGTGTATATTTTGAAAAGTATGAAGATGAAAATACAGCTATAGTTAATACATCATCAAAACAGAGTTACAAACTAGGATAATTATAACTGTTTTTATCAGTAATCTTCCTTTAGCAGCTATCTCATTAGAGGATTAATTTTTTTTTCCCAGTGCCAGTCCCTCTGGTAAGGTCACCTATAAATATTCCATCTTTAGCAGAGAGATCACAGTGCACTAGTTTCTCTTCCACTTCAAAACGTGGAAGTGAGAGGTGGAAACTTTCTGAGGGATGATGATAAATGCCAACTTCTGACAATTCCTCATTCATTTATCCAATATTTATTGAATACTTAATCTGTATGGTAGGAGCTAAGATTACACTGCTGAGCAAGCCAAACAAAGAGTGGGGTTTACTTTCAAGTGTGTGAAATTTAAAAAAACCCACAAACATAAAAACATAAGGATCAGAAGAAGTTCTATGCAGAAAGAGTGGTAGAACGGATGTGTTTGTGAGACCACCATCTGGCTTAACACAGAACAGAGGGGAAAAAAAAGTGGAGAAATCACTATCCCAGAGTTAACTCATTTCATTATGAATAAACAGAGGGAATTTAAATTTTATGTAGAGGAAAAGGAGAAAGATCATGAACTACAGATCTTGCATATTGGCTCATCCGTTTACTTGGCAGAAGCATTCACTACTATTCTTTTCACCATAGACCCTCTGTCCCAAATGACTGGATCCCATAGGTACAATGTCAGGGAGACAAAGACTTCAAAGTAACATGTCCCTAGATTTGTCCCTCAGCATAAAAATGAGTGTTTGTCTTGCAATATCTTTTAGTCTCTACCATGCAAGTTGTTACTGAATGTTGCCATTGAATGTAGCATGTCCAAGAAAAATACCATCAACTTAGAAGTTGGTTGTTTGATCATTAGTACTCGTTCTTTTGGCATCATTGAAACTAGTCACTGTCTTTCAAAGAGAAGCTCACTTGAGGCATCAAAAAAATACATTTGCAACTTCCAGGTGGAGTTTTATGTCCTCTTCACCTGAAAGGCATTATAATAAATATCTGGAAAGGAAGGCTTGCCCTGTTTAAACTTTGCTCATTCTCTAGAGATAAAATCTCAGGTTGTTTATGTATCTTTAAAAATTTGAATAAATAAAAACCAGAGTCAATTTATTTTCTATCAGTACTCTTTAATAATGTAACATATGGAATTTTGGAGTGTTGTCTGACATTTCATCAATAAGTAACCTACTAATAAGGATTTTATATATAGGGATACTGCTAAGTGAGTTATTTATTATAGCTCACTGGAAATAAGTGACATTCAAAGATAAGCCTGGTCTTGTATAAGGATGCTTAGAAATTTTTTTTTTCTTTTTGGCTTTTCCTAATCTTTTATAATCTAAAAAAATTGGTAGGTATCACCCTAGGACTTCTGCCTGAAGTCATGATTCAATAACCCCTGAGGGTTTGTCTGACACACTAGCAGTCTTGATCTCTCAGGGACTTCTGGTAGGTTAGGGGGACAGAAAGAGATGCCTGCTACTTCTATTGTTTCATTCAGACGGAATTTAGGACCACAGCAACCACCCAAACACAATCTGCCTTTTGTTTCCTATTGAGAAAAATAAAGGTCAACTTTTACTTTAATCTTTTATGTGTTAAAAATCCATTTATGCATACATACATTAACTTAGTTTATAAATACTCTTTAAGCACTAGGGATATAGCAAATCCTTGACCTCTTGGAGATTCCAATCCAACAAAGATGTTCTCTTTTCATAGGAATTTGCTAATTATACATATTCATCTATTCTTCTTCCTTATTGTAGATATGTGATATGTTATTTAGAAGGGCCTCAGAGACCTTGGAGAATCCTACTTTATTGCATCTTGTTTTCTGGGAGAGGGAGTAAATTATTACATGGGATAGTCAGAGAGATCTCTGGGCCTCAATAGAACATATTCCCAAGGATTTTTCTATAATAGGCAGTTTTCCTTTTACTGCCTGTACTCAGGATCCTTACTCAGGATCCTGGTTGCAGAAGACAGAAATCAAAACCAAATTAGCTAAGCAAAAGGGAGAATTTAGTGCCTGAAAGAATTAGGGGAGGGAATTTTAAAGGTGGAACCCTGAGGGACACAGGAGATGCAAATGATGCTGAAATCTGTGTGTGTGTATGTGTGTGTGTGTGTGTGTGTGTGTGTGTGTGTGTATGTGTCTCTGTCTCTCTCTATCTCTCTCTCTGTCTGTCTCTTTCTTTCTTTTCTCCATGACTGGAGATGAATAACAAGACACTGAGACTAGACATGACCTCTTTAATATCCTAACCTCTCTGGGTTATGCAAAGCTTTTGGAAATAGAGTATCCAGATCTCTCTGTCCAGACTGTAGTTACTTCTGTACATTAGTCTCATTCTATCCTTATGCAGACAAGCTCCTTCCATGTGTATCCCATGGGATTTATTGTAACCCCTTATAAAGAGTATACATATACATATGTATACCCATATGTACCATGAGACTGTGGCTAAGGTATGAGAAAGAGCTAAATCATTATTATCTACATCTGGAAGCCAATATGTAGGGTTTAACACTGAAAAATCAAAAAGTAGTATTATAAGCATTTTATTTAATGAAATGGAAATAAATACAAAAGTAGTCAGCTAAACGAGATGAAAAGGGTTGCCTCTGAGGAGCAAGAACCATGGTTGGGGGAAGAAGCAAGCTTTATGTAATTATATGACTCTCTAAGCCATGTATGTGAATACCATAATAAAACTACATTAATGTAATGTGTGTCAGCTATACTTCAATTTTAAAAAACTATGTTATGGGCTTCTGGGTGGTTCAGTTGACTAGGCATCCAACTCCAGATTTTGGTGCAGGTCACTATCTCAGGGTTGTGAGACAGAGCCCCTTTTCAGGCTCTGCATTCAGCAGGGAGTCTGCTTCTCTCCCTCTCCCTTGTCCCTCACCTGGCTCATGTTATGTCAAAATTATCACATGCATGAATATTTACTTATTAAATATTGACAAAAAATATAATTTACCCTGTCCTTTTTCATTAGAAAAAAATCTGCAGCACCCCTTCCCTTGTTGGCAGACTTTGATACTAATATATTAATTGATAATTTCCAAGCCATGTATTTCTACTTTTATTCTTGTCCTTCCTCCTTCCTCTCCCACAAAAAAAAGCCATTTTTCTCTTATGTAAGAAAGCCTTCAAGCCTTCTTCATCAAAGGAATAACTGTTTCATGATGAGGGTCAGGTAGTGGGCAGCTAGTGAGGTGATGGTCTGACACCCACCACCCCCAGGACTCCTCCAGTCACTCCATGTGACTCACCACCTATCTGATCTACTTCTAGTAAGGAAGACTTCCCAGAGAACTGTGGAAAAGTAGGCAGTTTTGATCTTGGTTTTGCTCCCTGGATACTGTATTTCCAAAAGCCTGTGTAGCTCAGAGGTCTTGGGATGCTAAAGAGGCCACTGGTAGTGTCTTGTTATTCATCTCCAGTCAGATTTGACATGCTCCCGTTAGTGAGGAAGTGTTTTTAGGACAATTTTGTAATAAATGTGCAACTGGGTCACTGGGTCACTCAGCTTTTCACCTGTGAGGAGAGGAGAAAGGATAAGGTAGAAAAGCCATCTGAAATATGGCAGATGGACACAGAGCTCTTTGTTATTTCTGCGAGCACAGTTTGCTTGTTTACATGTATGAGCGTATTAGTTTTCTATTGCTCCTGGAACAAATCACCACAAGCTTAGTGTTTTAAACAATACAAATTTGTTATCTTACAGTTCTGGAGCTCATGTGTGACATGGGTCTCACTGGGCTAAATCAAAGTACCAAAAGGTTGTATTCATTTCTAGAGGTTCTCGGGGTAC
The DNA here is from genome assembly GCF_048418805.1 of Vulpes vulpes. Taxonomy (NCBI): domain Eukaryota; kingdom Metazoa; phylum Chordata; class Mammalia; order Carnivora; family Canidae; genus Vulpes; species Vulpes vulpes. Next base: position 61,308,139 of record NC_132781.1, read on the forward strand.
ATCTGGTTTTTGCTCATTCAGGTTATCAGCAGAATTCAGTTCCTTGTGATTGTAGTACCGAGAATTCTGTTTTCTTGCTTGCTGTCAATCGAGGGCTATCCCTAGCTTCTAGAAGATTCTCACTTCCCTTGGCTTGAAGGTCCTATTCCTCCACCTTCAGATCCAGGAATGGCAAGTCAAGTATCATGTGGCAACTTTGTGATTCTCCTTTTTATCCTCTGACCCTATTTTCTTTGTCATATCCTCTCTCTGACCACAGCCAAGAAAGAATCTGTGCTTTCAATGGCTCTTATGTTTACATTGGGCCCACCCAGATATCTAGGAAAATCTCCCTATCTCAAGGTCCTAAATGTTCATCACATCTGCAAGTTTCCTTTTGCCATGTAAGATGGCAAATCTGTATATTCTCAGATTCTGTGGATTAAGATGAAGACATGTTTGGGGGCAATTATTCTCCTTGCCATGCTCAGTTTGGGGGCAGAATGAAGATGTTGAGATGAAAGAGGGAAGGAAAACTAACGGCTGCTGCAACTGTGTGTGCGTGTGTGTATGTGTGTGTGTATGCAAGAACACTTATGCATGCATACAGGTCATCATTATAATAGCCATCTGTTTAAAGTTTTCAATTGTGCAAACAAAAACTTTAATAACAAACGATTATAAGCACTACGTTGATGTTGCAAAAGAAAGCTCCCTTTGCCTGGGTCTTTCTTCTTCAGATTTGTTGGACTCCAATTCATTGTGAGTGCGTGAAGATATTAATTACATGCCATTCTGGCTGAGTCCAGGTGCAAAGAAAAGAATCTTTACCCCTACTTCTAAATGCAAGAGTTCTACATCGAAACTATTAGATGCACCACTTTTTCGGAGTTGAATTTCCTGTAGAGGAAAGAGGTTCAATGAATTTAATTGGCTGTTTAGTGGAGTGAGGAATATTAAACAGCTAACTCGATGGAGATGGTCCTCTATACAGCTTTGGCAAGTGTCTTGAATATAGAATGAAACTTTGTTATACTAGATTGCCACTGATTCACAGTCTAAGACTGAATATGTACTAAGTAAAATACCTATGTAGTATGGGTTCTGTTTCGATTTTGTTAAGCAAATTACTATTATAAACCAGACTATAAGAAAATACATGATTAACTTATGAGAATAAAGTGCCTTATCTTTCAAACAAGTAGCCTAAAAATACAATTGACACGAACAAGCAATACTCATATTTTTAGTTTCTGCAATAAATTGATTAAAGTGTATGAATGTAAAATATGTTTAATAACAGTGGTGATCTTAACTTTTAAATTTCATTTTACAGGTTTCTAAAAACATTAACATAGTCAGTTTTACAAACATTACCTCAAAAAGATTATAAATAATTCAACCTGGCTGTCACCCTTTTCTTTCATTGGCTTTGATTACTGAGATTTTCCTGAATATAAATCAGTAGGAAAAATGTTTTCAGTATTGATTGCATTCATGGATAAGATTCTAGAAATTATTTTATACACTCGTTAAAGTTTTACTGACAGACTGATATTTATGATACTGGGACTCATGTAAAAATCAGATTAAATTTCCATTAATACTTTTTAGAAGTTCCACCTGTGAAAGAATCTTAAGTCCTTATGACAATTTTAATACAAAAAGCATGACATTTTGCTTTTTTTAGATTCTTGCTTTTGCTGATTAAAAAAGTGACTCATTATAGGAAACATTTTACATAGTAGTGAACACCCTAGGTCTTTCAACCTTTATAATTAACCTCTGCCTTTTACTACAAGTAATAGATGTTGTTTTGCCAGCCATTAATGTAAAATATATATATATATATATCCCTTTGACATCCCAAGAAATCAGATAAAAAATTGTGTTTTATTTCAGAACTTCCGACCCAATGGATTACAGATATTCCGAGAGTCATTAATCAATCCACTCAGGGCTTTCGCTTGTGATGTCTTGGGTATGTGACAGCTGCACCAGTTCTGGCCAAAAACAGAGCTCACTTTGTGACTGTAGGGCAGCATTTATATATAAAGGGTATGGCTTTCTCCTTAACTGTTTCACTTCAAAGGAACTGGCTTTAGCATCTTTTGTTTCCTCTTTTTTACTAATATTGAACCTTGAGGCTCTGAGAAACTTGAATCTAGACAGTGAAAAGTTCCACTAGTTGGCAACCCTTTATCTTTCCGATCTGAAGAGACAGAGAAAACCCAAGATGTTATGAACAGTCTGTCACTAGCACAGTAGAACAGTCTTCCGTGCCATGTATCACTATGGTGAGACCTCAATGGCTTGACCCATGTGGAAGCTGAAAAGAACCCACATCTGTAAGCAGACTCAATAACTTGAAAAGGGGAGATAAGATGAGGTATTGCTGTCTTTCTTGAGGTGGAACTAATAGAAATGATGAGACTTTCAAAGCCTAATGAGGAAAAAAAGGACATGAAGTAAATCTTTTCTAGTATTTCAAAAACAGTAGGAGACAAGTGGGAACTCTGTATTTTTTACTCAGTTTTGCTGAGAACCTAAAACTGCTCTAAAAGATAAAGATTATTAATGAAAAAAATATGTATTTTTGAAGAAATGGACTAGATGATTTTAAATTTTATATGGAAAAGCAGACTAAGTTTCCACTAATAGTTTTCAGAAGTTCATCCACTTATGAAAGAGTTCTAAGTCCTTAAGATAATTTTACTATAAAAAGCACAGCATTTTTAAAAAAGATTTATTTATTTATTTATGATAGACATAGAGAGAGAGAGAGAGAGGCAGAGATATAGGCAGAGGAACAAGCAGGCCCCATGCCGGGAGCCCGATGCGGGACTCAATCCAGGGACTCCAGGATGGCGCCTGGGCCAAAGGCAGGCACTAAACCGCTGAGGCACCCAGGGATTTTTAAAAATGTTTTGCTGGTAAAAGAAATGGGTCATTTTTCAACACTCTTGAAGAAAAAACAAGGGTGGAGGACTTAGATTACATGATTGCAAGAGTTCATAGACTCTAATAAACGAGGCAGTGTGGTAGTAGCCTAGGATTGACACAAGTCAATATAATAGAATAGAAAGTCCAGAAATAGACCCAAATGCATACAGTCAACTGATTTTTAATAAAGGTGACAAGGTAATCAAATGAAAGAAAAGATAATATTTTCAACAGATATTGCTAGAACAACTATATCAGTATGGATAAAATAGATCTCAAACTTTACTTCACATATCTTTTAAAATAACTTAGAGCATAGACCTAAATGTAAGAGCCAAGATCTAGAAAAAAAAATTGACCTAGATATTTACTCAAGAGAAATAAAAACATTTCTACATTCAAAGACTTGTATGTGAATGCTTTTAGCAGCGTCATCCATAATAGTCAAATAATGGAAACAGCCTTAATGTTCAAGAACTGGTGAATGGATAAACAATTTGTGATAGAGCTATTCTGTAGGAACTGATAAGAAATAAATAGGAATGAAATATGAATAATACAAAAATAAAAATGGGGACACCTGGATGGCTCAGCAGTTGAGCATCTGCCTTCAGCTCAGGTCATGATCCCTGGGGTCTTGGGATCGAGTCCCACATTGGGCTCCTTGCAGAGAGCCTGCTTCTCCTACTGCCTGTGTCTCTGCCTCTCTCTGTGTTTCTCATGAATAAATAAATAAAATCTTAAAAAAAAAAAAGAAAAAGAAAATGGATTAACCTCAAAAACATTATACTAAGTGAAAGAAGTAAAAAACTAATTTAAAAAAGATTATATACTGTATAATTGCATTTATATGAACTTCTAGAAAAGGTAAAACTGTCAGAGAGCAGATCAACCACGGCCTGAAGCTGAAGGGAGTTCAGCAGGGACTGCACACACAGCTGAGTTCTTTCTCTTTCCCACTCTTACTCTTTCTCTGAACATTCGTTCACTAGAAAGCAACTCCCAGTCCTTAAGTTGAAGTTCATTAAGATAAAGATGAATTAATGAACAATGTGATGTGTAGAGTGTCAAAGAGAAATCATTCAAACTATATGAGAGACAAGAGATGGTGCATACAGAACTGTCTAAGCATGAGGAAGATACAAGAAAATAGCATGACAACTAAACAAAATAAAGGACCATTGGATATAAACACATGATGAGCCCTGTTGATAAAAAAAAAACATAAACTACAGAACAAAAGATTATCCTTAAGTGCTTTGTACTGCAGAACATAAGAATAAAATTCAGTAAAACAAATGAGAAAACATGAAACAACAGAAGAATAAAAGAGATAGAAAGAATAAAAGAGAGAAAAAAATCCATTTCAAACTAAAGAAAAATGTCTAAACATGATAGAAATGGCAAATAATACATTAGACATGGTTGAAAGACAAATTATTGGCTTGATGTAAAACCTTGAGATAATCATAGCTAATACAGAAGGAAAAAACAGAGATTAAAGAAACCATATTATTTCTTTCTAATATGTATATCTTTTCTCTCTCTCTGTCTGTCTGTCTGTCTTTCTCTTTCTTCCTCCCTCCCCTTTCTCCCTCTCTCCTCTGCCTTCCCTCCCTCCCTTCCCCCCCTTCCTTTTCTTTCCTTTTGGCACTGTCTAGGACTTCCAGAACAATGTTGAGTAGGAGTTGTGAGAGGATATCCTTGCCTATTCCTTAAGGGAAAAGTATTCAGGTTTTTATCATTTCTCAATTTTTTTCTGTGATGAGATTCTCAGACTCGAGTGTAAAGCTGTACATTTGGCAAGAGCTATGTGATTTTCAAAGATATATAGAATAAAAGATTTTTTAAAGTTCCTTTTCTGATCATACCACATATTTCAGATCCATTAGGCCTTTATTTATAAATGAGAGATAAGATGGAGGTCAATAGCAATGATTTTCAGAAAAACTCAGTTTCTTGGGCATTTTATAAGCTTATCTAAGATGAATATGTCAACAATTCTTATTTTAAGCATTGGAAATCATATGTAAACCATTCTATTTCTCCTCTCACCTTAAGAATGCTAAGAGCCTTATAAATTCTCAAGTTAACCAGACTTTTGATTTGTTTTCCTAAAGGTTTTTTATTCTACCCCTTTCGCCTCCCAATCATTAAGAGTGTGCAAACATGATTTTATAACTAGGACCATGTGCAGTGGCAGTTTGTTCTGAGGACTGATACAGTTGAGGTTGCACCATCTGTGGTTGCTACGGGCCCATCGTGACTATCTGTAGTAGAGAAGATTGAAGTCATGCTTAGGCATGCAGTCATGCTGCTGACCTATGTAAGGAGTCCTAGTCCAGCTGTTTTGTGTTCAGATAATTTTGCTATTTTTTGTTCAGATAATTTCAGATAGCTCTGTTCTCGGTCCTGAAGAAGGTATGTTGTTTTTCTTTTGCTGTTGTAAGATGACAGACCATACATGCTCTATAGTAATCTATTGTTTGAAGTAGTATTCAACTGTTACTTTACCTGCCAAGGCTAAAACTAATAAGCATTTCTTTCTTTTTCTTCCTTCTGTTTGCCATTTGCTCTAAAAACGGAAGTAACTGTCAGTTCCTTATTTTTTTTTAAAGATTGTATTTATTTATTCATGAGAGACACACAGAGAGAGGCAGAGACACAGGCAGAGGGAGAAGCAGGCTACATGCAGGGAGCCTGATGTGGGACTCGAACCCAGGACTCCAGGATCACACCCCGGGCCAAAGACAGGTGCTAAACTGCTGAGCCACCCAGGGATCCCCCAGTTCCTTCTTTTAAATTATTTCATATATGATCTCTTTTATGCACCTGCCACAACTGATACAGTTTTGGCTGCTCATTTTTTTCTCTCTTAATCAGATTCACTCCATCTGAAGATGCAGAATAAGGTGTGTAATAATGTTCTCTTTATTGTTTTCTGCCCATAAAATTGATTATTTCCATAATTACTGAAATTAAAAGACCTATTCCAGATCATGTGTATATCTGTTAACCACTCGTGTGCTTATTAATTTCTTCTTTCCTGCATTCAATTGTATGTATGGAGAACTTACTACATGTTAGACACAGTCTAAAACAGTGTCTTGAATCATCCTTCAAAAACATAGAGTGGGAAACAGAAACACAAAAAATAATGAAAGAGAAATGTTATAAGTATTGTAATTGTAATAGCATTGTAATAGCATTAGGAATAATGTGCTATATGGACACAAAAAAGGAGAAAGATTCTTTTTTAACATAAAATCTAACAAAATATACATTAAACAAAAGAAAGAGGAATGTGTTCTATATATATTTGTAAGTTTCTAAAATGTATAGGATCACAAAACCAATACTAAGAGTCATAAATATAGCCATACTGTCAACTGTATCTGACTTAAAATTAAATGGAATATTCCATATCCTGACACTTGTTCTTCACAGAATAACACAAAAAAAATTCCATAGGCAAGAGAATGCTTTTATTTTTTATTTTTTTGAATTCAATCTAATTTATTGTTTAAGCTGGCAGGAGAATGCTTTTAAATAAGAAGATCATTGCAGCTTGGAACCTGAGGATCTCTGGAGATCAGAGTCCCCAGAAATTATACACTTCAAGCCTTATAGCATCAGCATCATAATTCAGCAGAATCTATACATCTTCTTTTAATCACAGCACATTGCATACATAGATACTCTTCAGAAGTGTTACTCTAAAAAAAAATTCCCATAGACATTACAAAAGTGACCAAACATGAAATAGACTCAACTATAGACCCAAGATTATCAATAAAGCAAAGGGAAATTTCAATTTGTTTGCTCAGGTAAGGGAGAGGGAGAATGTCTGAAAACTTCATTTAGAAAAAAGGAACAATTCTTTATTTTCAAGGAAAAATATTGTAACCTGAAAGTTACCACCATGATTCCATAAAAATACCACCATGGGTCCCAGACCCAGTTCCATAGTATTGGTAAAAGATATTTGGAGGACCATTAAGAATAGGATTCCTTGATTGACTGTTTGACTTGGTGACTGATTTAATCATCCTAAAACAGTGTCTTGGAAATTAGAATATATGTTGTATTGAACTTAAACTCTAACCAACTACACAGCAATCTTACTTGAACTTTGCTTAACATTGGTGTATACTGCCTGGAATATGTCTTGGTGCTGGGTTGCATTGTCTGCTGCTCGCGATAGCATGATTTTCTCTTCAAAGGGTTACTTGCATTCATTACCAGGAAAGAACATGATTACACTCACCATCAGAACGTACAGTACTATGAACATCTCTAATTTCTTGTTCAAACAAATATCCTGTGTGGTTTGTTTGAAGTCCTTTCTCATGACTATCTGTTCTCACAGGACAGGTGAACGTCCTGACTCCTTTCTTCCAAATAGCTCCCTTCAGCTCCAAAAACATTGCATGTTTCTTAGCAAGCAGGAATAGTGGGGGTGTTGATAGTCACATTTTGCTTTTTATTGTTAAAAAGCATGCACTTTTGTGAGGCTGGGTGGAATAACAGTGCCCAATGAAAAGTAAAATCTCTTGTTTTCTCATGGGATGCTTCCAACAAATCCTCAGAGGCAACCTTGTTATTATTTTATTATGTTTCCATTCAGTTATCTTCTATCCACATATACATGCATATGTCTTCACCCTCATGTTTTTATTGAATACAGACAGGATCATACTTGAATGTTTTTAGTATAAGAACTTTAACCTAAGAGAAGAAAGTAACAACAAATTCCATGTTTCACTGTCAGCCAATTACTTCAGCATCAACTCAGAACTTTGAAATTCTCTAGGCTCATTTATATGTTTACAAAGATAGCTATCAAACCTGATATTGTCACTCCTTTTATGAACAGAGTAAGGACGCTGGAGCAAGTCTGCCTAGTTGGAAGCCTGGTGCCATCACTTTCTTGATATACGACCTTAGGCAGATTGCCTTAAAGTTTTGTGCCTCAGTCTCCTAATCTGAAAAAAAAATGGAACTATCACTCCACCTGCTTCAAACTGTTGTTGTGCAACTCAGTGAATTAATATCTCTAACATGTGTCAACAGATATTGGCACAGCCTAAGCACTACCTTTTAGTGATCCTTTTTCCTATCATTACGGTTCAGTGGCTTCCTATTGCTCTGGGTCTTAAACCGGTAAGATGACTGATAAGGCTCTGCCAGCTTGGCTACTACTGCCTCTTGTACCAAACCACATCTTATTCATGAGCACTTGAGATGGATTGGGCTTCAGCCCTTATTTCTTTGCATATATAATTTCCTCTGTCCTCCCTCATTTTACAACATCCTCCTCCCTTCTCTGAGTAGCTCTCACAGCTGCATGTTGTGGCTGAACAGTTCCACTCCAAAGAAAGCCCTTTATGGCTCGCAGACTAAGTCAGGTCTCCTCTTGTGAAAGTGAACAGTAATTACATACTGATCATCCAAATGGGATACTTGTGAGAGTGCAAAGAGGCAGTAATAACAGTTACTCCAGGATGATATGGGTAAATTGGAATTGTTCTGGGGATACTGGGACATAGGCCCTTTCTACCTATAGTATATTACTAGACACCTTTTTTCCTTTCCTTTTATACATCAATTTTCAATTGTACTTAATTCACCATGCAAGTATTTCTTAAAATCAATTGTTCTGCTAGTCTGTATGCTTCGTGTCTTATTCATCAATGTATTGCCTGCTCCTACTGTAATGCTGAGCACACTGCCCAGAAACTATTGCTGAATGGATGAGTGTGCAACACCCTTGGTGTTACCATAGATGTGGTGGTACCAGAATTAAAGCAGGTCCCTCGGGTACCCGGGTGCCTCAGTCAGTGAAGTGTCTGCCTTCAGCTCAGGTCATGATCCTGGAGTCCTGGCATTGAGTCCCACATTGGGCTCCCTGCTCAGCAGGGAGGCTGCTTCTCCTTCTCCCTCTGCCTCCCCCCCCCCTACTCATGCTTGATCACTCTCTAGTGTGCACTCACAAACAAACAAACAAACAAACAGAATCTTTAAAGCAGGCCCCTCATTTTACCATTTCAAGCCAGTCACAGTTCCAGAAGCTTGATCGTTCTCCTATTTGGAGCAATCATTCATCTAGCTTCTTTTGTCCTAGTCTTACTTTGGCCTTTGCCTGAGATCTACTCTGAAGAGGTAGCACACCCAGCATGACGTGATTCTAGCATAGGTGTTGAACTCTTGCCATTGTGTCCTTACCTTTGACAGGCTTCCTACACTTTTCACGTGCAATGTTCATCAGAAAGCATGTATCTGAGGCAGTAAATTAAAGTGGTCACTGCTATTTATGTAACTAGAGGGATCCAGGGAAAGGCCAATGCAGTCTAGAGCCATACACATTTCAGTTAGCAGTTGAGGCAACATGCCTATTTATGTGCAAATACTCTAACACGGAAATTACAGTTGTTGAAATGAAACCAATATTTACATTAGCTTGGCATTTCTATCTTTGTAGTAAAGATAGTATTTTAAATGGTCAAATATATTTTGAATGCCCCCAAAATTCATGAGTATTTAGAACCATAGATAGAAAAGTACAATGGAAAATCTTCCAAACTGTAGAGAGCATGCACATGCCAATAGGCTTGGTTCTTCTGCCTCACAATGGGTAAGACATTGAAGTAAGTCATTTGCTGATGACGATAGTTTGCATGTTTGGGTTCTTTATAGATCACTGTCGATTGTCTGGTTCATTCCTTCAGGAAGATTAGGTGTGCAAACTCTATGGATCACATTCTATGGATTATAGCAAAGTACAGTGAACAGGAAATTAGATCAGTAAATGGAAATCAGTCAGAAAACAGAACAGAAGTGAACATAACTTTAGCAACACAATCTTTTTTCGTCTCTGGACCTTACTGACCCAACCTCGTCCCATTACTTTCTTTGGAATGAATTCAGATGATAAGTTTATTTACGTTTCAGTGCAAGAATTTAATTTTTTGAAAGATTTTATTTATTTATTCACAAGAGACACACACAGAGAGAGAGAAAGCCAGAGACATAAGCAGAAGGAGGACAAGCAGGCTCCATGATCTTGGGATCCTTGAATAGAGCCCCACATCGAGCTCCACACTCAGCATTGAGTCTGCTTATCTCCCTCTGCTCCTCTGTGCCCTGCCCCCCACTGGCTTTCTCTCTCTCTCACAAATAAATATATAAAATCTTTTTTCTAAAAAAGGGAAAGAATGAAATTGGAGGTGGGATGGAAAGGAAAACAAAAGTGAGAGAAAATAAAACCAAAACTGAGTTTCTTTCTTATTAATTCCTTAGGCAAAGCCAATTTTTAAATTCATAAGGTGAGGCTTTTAGCCTCTTTTTTTTGGGTATATTTTTATAGAATACTACCAAAAGTTGAATTCAGGCCTACTTTTCAGTTCTTCATTTCCACTGAAGTTGTATAGTCAAAAGAATATATATATTTTTCAATTAGACAGAATCAGTCATCTAAAAATGTTAATGCACTTATGTATACCTGACTTTATTTCCACTTCAATTTGGCAGCTCGATGATAGGACCCAGATTCCATTATACCTTCTGCTCTGCCTAGAACCACCCAATTCTGCATTTCTTGTCATAAAAATCCATTTTTTGAAATAACAGGTTTTTTTTTATTATTTACACCATTTTGAATCAAGTCTAACTCTAGCTCTTGTAGATGAAAGCATCCAAATGGATACAAATAAATATCTCCAAATAATTTGGTTATTTTTGAGAATTAAATGAGATGATGCATAGAATGCATGCCTGGTACAGTGTCACAGGTAATGATCAAAAATATTCATTGTTATTATTACTAACATTGTTGATGTTATAACTGCTAGTTCTGCAATAGTTCTCCTGTCAGATTTTGCATCAGTTTCAGACAAAATTATGAGGCCATACAGAACAAAATGGGGAAGAATTCATTTTCTACAGCCTCTTTCTTTCTCAGTGGGTCCTTCCCTTGCTTTTGTACCTCTGAGTCCACTCAATTTACAGCAAAGGGATTAGTGATTATAACGCATGATAGGATGTTTAATAAGGCAATTTTTAAACTCAAAGAATCATTCCCCAGTGTTAGAATTCCAAATAGCATGTCAAGTCGTTAGGTATGGATTTGGGGTGAAACTTCTTTGTATCTCCAAAATGTTATCACCCCATCTTCCACCTACATCCAAAGCCAAACTTTCCAGCATACAATTGGCTACTAAATCTAGTCACTGTCTTGTAAGAGAAGAATTCCCCTCTCTGGTGTAATTGTTAACACTGGATAATTATCAGGTGGTGCCTGAAGCATTTCAGATCATTATCTATTGACAGTGAGAGTACTGTTCATTTTCAAACCTGTAAGAGACGGTATTTTTTTTTTGTCATTGCTTATATATAGCTAGGACTTGTGGGGGTTTTAAATTGGGAAGATGGGGGACTCTTTTGCATTTCTAGTGGACTCGGTCTGTACAATTATTTACCATGCTAGAGTTGAGAGGAATTGCCAACTTCTTTGGAGCATAGAACGAGATGGATGTGTGCTGTACTCTGACACCCAATAAGAAGCAACCTCATGAATTTTCAACATCATTTCTTCTGTTAGAGCTGTTGTTTGGTATGAGACATTGCCACACATTTCAAAATGTAAAGCTAGTTATTGTGGCAGGGTGGGGGGAGCAATATGATGGAGGGGAAATGGAAAAACACTACCTTTCATCTCTATCTCCCCTAAGAAAAATGACAGAAAGGGTGCCTGGGTGGCTGAGTCAGTGAAGCGTCTGCCTTCGGCTCAGGTCACGATCCCACGTCCTGGGATTGAGCCCTGCATCAGGCTCCCTGCTCAGCAGGGGTATCTGCTTCTCCTTCTCCCTTTCCCCTGTTTGTGTGCTGTCTCTCACTCACTCTTTCTCTTAAATAAATAAATAAATAAATAAATAAATAAAATCTTTTTAAAAAATGACAGAAATATAAGCATTTCCCCAAATACCTAGAATACCTTGATACCAATTTTATGACTGATCTGCTAGGTAACTATACAGCAGGCAGCTCTCTTCATTCCAGTGTCCACAAGGGGGGCCTTCATGGGACTATTTCTTCTGCTATGTGCTATCCTTATAAGTAGGATTGGATAGATAATTAGCAAAAGTCACATTAGAATGAAACACTAGGACTTTTTTTTCAAAAATTATGAAGAATTTCAAGACAGTGGCAGGAGAGCACTGAGGCCTTCAGAGCTGCACCTTCAGATGGACACGTGTGAAGCTGGTCCTACTGGCAGGGGCGGAGTTTACATATCTCTCTGCCTCTTTAGTGTTGGGCATGTGTAGCAGTAGAAAGAACATAGGTGAAAGCCTGGCTCTTTTCCTCCTAAATGTGTGGATGTGAATGAATTATAGTCTCAACGTCTTGCACTGCGCAGCTCAGAAGGGTAAATGCTCAGAGCATTCACTGCAACATGTTGCACAAGACTCCATCAAGAGTGTCAAGAGGCCTGGGTTTAAATTCTGAAAAGATCCAGCCTTTTGTCCAGGTGACTAAGCCCCGTTTGAGTATTAGGTCACAGCTTTACTGTCTTTATTCTGTTCTGTGGCCCAAACCCTACTGTCAGCTTACAAATACCTTGTGAATTGTGACCACAAGGAAAGCTGGGCAAGCAGTTCCCGCAGGATCAACACAACCCACCCTCATATCACAAAAAATAATTCAAAAGGCTCAACAGTATAATATTTGTATACAGTGGGTGTCATATTGTTGCCATCACTAATAATGAAACATTGTCTTCTTTTCCTTTCTTTTGTTTTGTTAGCATAGTCTATGTAATAAACGGCATTTTAATTTTTTTAAAGATTTTATTTATTTATTTGAGAGAGAGAGAATGAGCATGATGAGGGTGGATGTGGAGGAGCAGAGGAAGAGGGAGAAGTAGGCTCCCCGCTGAGCAGGGAGCCCAAAGTGGGGATCGATTCCAGGACCCCAGGACCATGACCTGAGCTGAAGGCAGACACTTAATGGACTGAGCCACACAGGAGCCCCCGCATTTGAATTTTTTTTGCTTTGAATTAACAGCTGTAATATGTCTCTAGTCAAAAAGACAATATCTGGATTCTAATTAACAGAGAAAGGGTGCTCCTTTGGAAATCTCCAGCTGAAATAAAATAAAATACCCTTTGTTTGAAATTCATATCTGGTGTTGGAAGAGTTGTTAGCTCACCAATCTGCTGCTTGTTATTTCTAGTAATAAACATAATGAAAATTAAACAGGTGAGCAAGAGGGAAACACATCATGTGTGGTATTTGTTCTTGTATAATTGCATTAAATGTCAAAGAAAGCTTTAGATCTACTCTTAAACCATCTGTCCGGATTTCTTGTTATTCTTTGCTTAGGATTTCTGCCCGTCCTTGAAAACAGTTGTAACAGGAGAGAAGGGAATTTCCCTTTGAACTTGTATTAAGTCCTTGAATATTCCTCCAGTTTGACTGACCTGCAAACACACATACTTTTTAAAAAACCCTCTTTTTCGGGCAGCCCAGGTGGCTCAGCAGTTTAGCCCCGCCTTCCGCCCAGGGCGGGATCCTGGAGACCTGGGATCGAGTCCTGCCTCAGGCTCCCTGCATGGAGCCTGCTTCTCCCTCTGCCTGTGTCTCTGCCTCTCTGTCTCTGTGTCTCTCATGAATAAATAAATAAAATCTTAAAAAAAAAAAAACAACCTTTCTTTTAATAGGTGAAGATATTGGAGCCCAGAGACATGAAATAATCATGCTGCCTGGGGGTGTGCAGTTTACAGGAATGATGGTGTTTCCATTTTCTCAGAAACAGAAGAGATTGTCTCATCGAGCAAATGTTTATTTCTCTTGGTGAATAAGGATCTTCCCAGTGTATCTACTGCTTGATTATGTTTATGTTCCTTTGCACTTGCCTCCATCTTCATGGGTCCCCATGATGGGAGCTGAAATAATCATCTAATAATCCTTTTGAGTCCCCTTGTAAATCTGTAAGCCTGGACAGGCAGGGCTTGCCCTCATTGCTAGGAATCTAGGTGGAAATTATGTGATACACATGAAACATGAAACTAGCCAGAAAACACAATTTTTAATAGTTAATTTTTGACAACTCTTGTCCTAGACAATGACATCAGCTCATAATTAGCAAACATGAAAGAAATACAAGGATGGAGGGATCAACTATATAGAATAGAGTTGTTGGTATTTCTCAATAGGCCTCTTGTAAGAAGCATAGGCTATAGGCACCCACCTCTCCTCATAAAGCAGAGTGGGTGGCCTCATGTAAGCTTCCAGAAGCAATAATAAATATAAAACCTATAAGGAATAATTAATAAAACTAAAGAAATGTAAGAAGCTTGCTTTTTTCCTTTTAATTCCCAATTTCTAACCAAAATCCTGTGATGGATTTTTCAGAGAACCAGAACTTTGCTAAGTTTGAACTAAAGTCAAAATATGTAAGTCACTGACAAATGAGAGATTCTACTGAATGAGATCTGAAATTTTGCAGCATTTTTGTGTGTCTGCCTTTGACCTAAAAATGGAAGCCCTCTGATTGTAGCCAATGGTGTACTCACCTCATAGTGATAAAGTGGTGGTTTCAGACACATGGCTGCAGAAATGGAGGTGGATTGGAAGTTAGGGGGAAAGACGGTGTGTGAATGGGATTGATGCTGTGACAGAGAAAGCAGCAGTGATGTCATGAAACCACTCTGGGTTTGAAATCAAACTCAGGCCTAATCCCGGCTCTGTCGTATGTTCTTCTGAGTTAAGTTACTGATAAGATCTGAACTAGAGTTTGTCATCTCTTAGACAAAGTCAAACAACCACACCTACAATACATTGAAGTACTATAGTGTAATGGATGACTTTCATCAGGTCAAGCCTCATAGCTCCAGAACCTTGATCCAGTTACTGAAACTCTGTGGGTCTCAGTTTCCTTGCTTGTACAACGCAGTTAATAACACCTACTTCACACAGTCGTTTTGAGAATTAGACCTCTTGGCACATAATAATTGCCTGATAAATGTTAGTTATTATTCGTTTTCAACAAATATGTATTGGGTGCCTTTTATTTGTGGGGCACTGCCCAAATCACTGATGAAACAGAATAACTTACACAAAGTGCTTTGGTCATAGAAGACATCCAAGAAATAATTGATGAATGGAAAGTAAGGCAAGCTTCTTTCCTTCTTTCTGTATCCATAAATTTCTGCTCAGTTTTGAATATCAGATGCAGTATTGCATCTGATATGTGTCAGCAGACAGTTGGCTGGTTGTTTTTTGGTTTTGGTTTTTTTCTATCTGGCATCACCAATTCAGTGAGTAAGATTCAAAGTATCTCCTTACCCAACAATAGAATTAGCAGGAAAAGAGAAATGATTCACTGTACTCTACTTTCTCTGAGGTCTCTTCTATTTTCTGCGGGGTGATAGGAGCCAGTCAGCCGAAGGAGAAGACAAGTGAAGTGGCCACAGGTATCCTTTTGAAAAGGTACCTGAAGTGGAAAATAAAATACATATTTGTTTTCAACTGTCAACATCAAAAGCAAGTGCTCTTAAGTAGAAGTTTTGTGCAGGATTGGTGAGTAAGAGAACCTTCTACAATTGTAAGTAATATTTGATATTTATGCACTTTTTCTGGGGAGAGAGGCTGTACTCTTCAAAAAGTTTTAGAGAGCTCTACAGTCCAATAAGGTATTAAGATCCAGTGGACACTGAGGGGTGAAGACTGAACTAAGGAGATTAAAGCGATTTTGAGGTCAAATTTAGATTTATTACCAAGTTTGTAAATGTAAACATAAAGGAAAATACCTGAGTCAGAAACAGGTGATCAAGCTCATTAGATTTCAAAAGGGATGAAAAGTCCATCTCAGGAAAAGCATTCACTGCATATTTGCTGTCAGGAGGCACTGAAGCCTGTTGAATCCATGGATTTCAATTAACTAGGGCTTGGGAAGGTTTTCTGAGAGGTCATAATTATGCGTTAGGAAAGCACATTCTCAACCACAGTTTCAACTTGTTGATATGTTTAGCAGGCTAATTTGCTGGGAATATGAAACTCTAAAAAAGTAGACTTTGAAAGTGACAACAAAAAGCCACTCATGAAATGTCATCTGATTAAGTATTCAGTGCCACTGAAATGCTATTGATTGTGCATAAAGACAAAGCATGCCAACATGTATCATGTGTAAACAAAGCACCATAACATGAGCATATTAGCATTTGATGAGAACAAATGTCAGTAAACACCTCTGAAATTTCAGAGGCCTTTTGCAAGAACAGGCATTAGGGAGGATCTGCTAGGGTTAGGATGGATTGGCACCTCAGAACATTCTCCCTATTGTTAATGAATGAATGAATCAGCCCCTCAATTTTGATTCTATCTGAAAAATGGGGAATTCCCGAGAAAAGATTTCTTAATATTCCATCCTGAGCAACAGAGAACATCCCTTGTTTTGCTCCATTTCCCAACTTACTTATTTATTTCTGATAGTAGTAGTAGTAGTAATAGTAGTAGTATATTCAGAGAGGAGAGGAGAATGAGCATTAAACATGGTTTGTAAGTTAAGTGTTTTTCAAAGCCTGGCTTGGTGGATCATTTGAAACAGATGCACTGTGTTTATTTATAAGACAAATATCTGAAAACATAGTAATTTATTTTCATGATAATCATTTATGCTCATAATTATGGACATCTAGGTCTGTATAAACCTTGACTTACTTCTTGTTTCTGAATATTCATTTATATCATTGTGATTTCTGACTCATAGCATCCATTTCCCCTTCCAGGAAGACCTCTCTGATCTTTCCTTGTGAATATCTCCATCTAGCTCATTATCTATTAGATGAGGTTGGCAGTAATCTCCACTGCCAGTCCCACTCTTTTATAGCCCAACTCCAGTGGCTCATGACCTAGATGAGGCAATAAGAATATTCTGTCATTTTGACCTCAATAACTGTCTCAGAGAAAGGTTTGTCCAGAGTCAGGCTAATGCGACTTAACTCCAAGAAGTATGTGTATGTCCACTTGTTGCAGGGTTGCTGAGTTGGTAGGATATGTATCTGGAGCTTCCAGTCCCTACTGTAAAGGAGAGCTTACCAGAGAATGAAGACAACAGAGAGAAAGATGGTGGTGTTTGGGCATATGTTTTGGTCAGATCAAAGCGGGAGCTACTCCTGCTTTCAATACCTGAGCCGATAAATTCTTAATTCAGGAAGGAGGTTGTTTCTAAATACAGTGTGAAGTGGGTTTCTCTAAAGAACACATACTGGTACATACTCTCTTCCCTTCGCTTGGAAAATGTTCTTGTCTCCTCTTTACCTCCCAAACCTGTGCTCATTTTTCAAGTTTCAGCTCAAACCCCACCCTTTCCAGGAAGTCTTCCTTGAATATTCCAGCTTAATAAATTCACCCTTCCTTGATCTCTTACATCACTCAATGTTCCTTGTCCTTATTCCTTGGCTGCCAGGGATTATTGACCTTGCAGTTCTAGTCACTTTTTTTTTTCCAGATAATCTTATTTCCAAAAGGGCAAAGCTAGTCCTTAAATGTACTATGTTCCTCAGTCTTTGTCATAGAAGTTTATACATAGTAGGTAAGCAATACATATCTGTGACTTTAATTTATGTAATAAAAACAGATGCAAGTACATTTCTTATCCACTTGATGATTCTTGCATGAAATACATGATTGTATGGTCATAAGGAAAAGAAACTATTATGAGGGATTGCAGCCAGCAGGATGATGCTATCCAGTGTAAAGGGAATAGAGAACATCAGGATTTTTAACTTGCCTATATTTTACGGTGAGCATTTCTCATTGCTGGTAGAGAAGGGACTGACGACTAATATCTTCACTGCTTCTCAGGCTTCACTTATAGCATTCTCAACAGCAGAAGGATCTTGGTCACAAACAATAAGATATATCATAACTGGATTTTGAGCTAAGCTGTTAAATGAAAAAATGTTTCAGTTATTTAAACATCTAAATTCTTAGGGGTCAGGATGCCTCATTGGCTCAGTGGTTGAGTTATCTGCCTTTGTCTCAGGTTGTGATCCTGGGGTCCTGGGATAGAGTCTGGCGTCTGGCTTCCCACAGGGAGCCTGCCTCTTCCTCTGCCTATGTCTCTGCCTTCTTTGTGTGTCTCTCATGAATAAATAAATAAAATCTTAAAAAAAATTCTTAGAGGTCAATGCCACCACATTTAAGATCAATTCTCAACAAAATTACCGAGCTTCTGGTCCAAATTTATATCGTTGCACTCCCCAGCTACTGCAGTCTCCTTCCCATATTCAGTCTGGGAGTTTCCTGGCCTCATTCCATAGTTTGTCTGCCACCAGTTTGTAAAATGTATTGAAATCAAATAGACAAGCTGTATTTGGATCAAATTGTTCAAACTTTCTTAGCAACACTAACTTACATAAATGTGGTGTGCACAAACTATGTGCATAGCCTGGAGGAAGTCCAGAAGGCTGTAAGTGAAGTCTCCAACAACAAAAAAGAATTTTAGGTCTCACAAGGGAAGCAAGCCGGTCTTTGTAATGGAAGAGTAGGCAAGGTGAGGGTCTACATCTTGCAGACTGAGCCTCTTCACTGCCTCTCTCTGCCTAGCCCCCAATGCCCTACTCCTCCTAAAACTCCCAACCCTACACTCTTCCTTCCACCCAAGTGGACTAAGTCCTTCACGGAGCTGAAAGCCTCTGAAAAAGAGGAATTGGGACAGCTGGGTGGCTCAGTGGTTGAGCATCTGCCTTCAGCTCAGGTCGTGTTCCCAGGGTCCTGGGATCAAGTCCCACATCAGGCTTCCCGCAGGGAGCCTGCTTCTCCCTCTGCGTGTGTCTCTTCCTCTCTCTATGTTTCTCATGAATAAATAAATAAAATCTTAAAAAAAAAAAAAGAAAAGGAGGAACTGGTTTCAGATTCAGCCACTCCCTGGTCTCAGCACCAGTTGTGTTTCTTATTAGATATGGACAAATGGTTTTTCTACAAGTTCTTTTTCATAAAATAGCTCCAAGTCTCTAAAAGAGTTTTTTTTGTTCCGTATTCACATTTCATCAGTTTTGCCTCCTAAAAGGTATCATATAGCATAAATCCTCTATTTAACCATTTTCCCCACATTGATCACAGCAAGGTTATTTGTGAATGTTTATTTTCCTATTCTCATTGGTAACTGGTGACACTTCAAGGTGAAGAGGGTGTTTTTCTTAGTCATTACATATTTGACT
The DNA here is from genome assembly GCF_048418805.1 of Vulpes vulpes. Taxonomy (NCBI): domain Eukaryota; kingdom Metazoa; phylum Chordata; class Mammalia; order Carnivora; family Canidae; genus Vulpes; species Vulpes vulpes. The sequence continues at coordinate 61,327,284 of NC_132781.1, forward strand.
AATGCCAGAAATTACTTCCAGTTCTAATCTCATGTTGCTTACCCTGTTGCCTGAGAGATTAAAGTTTGCTACATGAAAATAGCAATTTAAAGAGATGAAAGTTTAACAAATGCTATAAATAGCAACCAACGCTCTTGTCATTATAGTTTACTACAGCTCCACACCCACTTCCTTTTCTAGTCTCTGTCATTAACTATTATATCTAAAGTGAAACTTGTTTCTAGTACAATCAGTAGAATGCAAAACGAAACCATAAAGGGATCAAAGACTTAGTGAAAGAATTTGTTGTCTTTCACACACAGAGAATGAACCTGACTTTCAGGGATTCATACTGACCAAAGCTCCTTTGGAGTTCTCAAGTTTGGTGCCTATGTCTCCTACTTTCTTCTAAGGAATATCCTAGATGTTCAACTTATGGAATCTTAGAAACAAAAGAGTCATCATCTGAGTCATAATAGTCAACAATAGAGTCATCAAAGACACTATTTCCTTAGGTGACTGAATGGGTAATTCATCCTATACTTACTCCAGAAATTGTGAGACTAATATCCACACAGCACACAATACCCACTTCTAAAGCAGCTTCTTTCCATGAATCTTGGAGAGGTATTTATACAAGTGTGAGATCTGCAGGTGCTATTAGGAAGAGTATTTCTAACATTGAAATTTTCCAAGCCAAAAATTATTTGGTTTTTCTCAAAAGCAAAAAGTATCAATATAAAATTTGTGACAATGGTAGGTAGGGATGTTGCTTAATTGTCTTCCAAAATATGTGGCCATTTATTTTGGTTTCTGTACTTGTTCTTTTCCTTTCAAGAATAAGACTAATGTCATGGTCACTACTGGCCTCCAATAGGATATCCTTGAAATTGGGCCATGTTCCTGCTCCTGTCAACACTGAGGTACTGAGTCCCTCCCGCCCTTTGGAAGTACAGGCATCCAAACTGCTGGGTTCATGTTTGCTGTACTGGCTTCTCCTGTTGAGAAGACGCATAGGTGTTGGCAACCAAGAAGGCTCTGCTCTCCGACAAAGCATGCCACAGTGCTGTTTTCTGCTGTCACCAACCACATTGGTGCAGGGCAACTTGTGAAGTCGTCTATCCTGTGGTTCCAATGCAAACTGGGGCATAAACTACTGCTTTTTCAAACTATCTCTTCTGGTATCTGAAGTTTCTGTTATCTCATCTCTCACTCTTATTTCAGAGTGAGATCCATGGCAATGTGGGACCAGGTCCCTGAGAAGCGGGCAGCATCTTCAACTCTTTGTCTTGTGCTCACTTCCATAGAATATGGAATGTTAAATGCTCTATAGAGAATATGGGTGTTAAGTGCTGTATCTCTGGAGTTGATTTGACTGGGTTTAAAGCCTGACTCGTCCACTTACCAGCTGTGTGACCTTGGGCAAAGCTATTTGCTTTTTCCAGGCCTTAGTTTACACATCATAAACCATTTTAAGGGCATTGACCACCTAGAGTTTCAATGAGGTTTAAGTGAATTATACATGCAGAGCCTCCAGAACAGTACCTGAGAAATGGAAGGAGTGAATGCATAGTTTTGTAAACTTCTGAATCTTACTGATACTCGAAGAAGAGTTGTTTTCTCTGAAGTGCCTCACAAATAGGGCAGTAAATGAGGTCAGTCATAAGCAGCACTTTGGTTCTGATACTCCTCTATATATAAAGACCTCTAAATTAGGAGAATCAAATTCAGTGATATCATGGGTAAGAAACTTCAGCTGTTATGTGAGGAAATAATTAAAAAAAAAACAGCCAAAAATGGTTGGAAAAAAGTATTAGGAAGTATACCAGGTATGTCAATAGGAATATTATGTTCTTATTTTTTAAAGATTTTATTTCTTTATTTGAGAGAAACAGAGCATGAAGAGTAGGGAGAAGGCAGAGGGAGAGGGAGAAGCAGACTCCCTGCTGAGCGAGAAGCCTGACCTGGAGCTCAGTCCCAGGATCCTGGGATCATGACCTGAGCCAAAGGCACACACTTAACCGATTGAGCCACCCACGCACCCCTTGTGTTTTCATTCTAAATCATAGTCACTTCCATATATAATTTGATATTGAAATTTTGTATTCTTTTTCTTAAAAAAGGTCCCCAAAGTTTCATCCCCTCTACAAAATCTGAATCTGTAGCTATAATGTTCTTAATCTTTTAAAAAAATAACAAACCCATTTAAGAATTTCATGCACTCCATAGATGTCTCCAGAAAAATGCATGCTTTTCTGCAGTCCTAGGCAGTAGTTAAAGTTTTGAAGGCCTGAAGGGTGAAGATAGGTTGAAGTGCTTTAAAGCAAACATTCCTCAGGAGAAAAGTCACACTCATGAGAGGTAGAGAGGAGGAATTTTTTTCCTATTGCCACCTAATTCGAATACGCCAATGGCTTCTCAGTGCTCACATAGCAACTCCAGTTTATACTTAACTCACCACACCATGCTAATATGGTCTGATTCGTCTCCCTTCAAAAGTCTCTCCCAAATGAGTTTTGGCAAACAAAGATTATATTGTTCCTTATCATGATTCAAGTTCTGGAACATAGGCATTAATAAGCAATTATTGAATGAGTGAATAAATTAAAACAAGGAAAAATATCTAGATTTTCCTAGCTACTTTTGATACCTGTTGAATAGAATACATAATACAAAAATATCTTTCCCCAACATAATAACCATAAAGCATCCTGCAGTTCATGATACCAAGAACTTTATTCCCTTTTAATCCCAATATGCATATAGCTGGCCTAATGTAAACTGGTAACAAAATCTGAAATGGTATCTGCGAGAAGGCAAAATTTGTGATGTTGCAACTCAGCAAGATTTATGTTATTGATGCATTTCTTTTCACCATCATTCCAATATTGCTAGTTTGTGGCTACAGGTGTATTGAGACTTTTAATAATGAAACCTGTCTGGCACTGCCAGGAGGTGGCGCACTGCAGGGCATACACCACAAGGTACATAACATTTCTTTTTTTTTTAAATAAATTTATTTTTTATTGGTGTTCAATTTGCCAACATACAGAATAACACCCAGTGCTCATCCCGTCAAGTGCCCCCTCAGTGCCCGTCACCCAGTCACCCCCACCCCCCGCCCTCCTCCCCTTCCACCACCCCTAGTTCGTTTCCCAGAGTTACAAGTCTTTATGTTCTGTCTCGCTTTCTGATATTTCCCACACATTTCTTCTCCCTTCCCTTATATTCCCTTTCACTATTATTTATATTCCCCAAATGAATGAGAACATACAACGTTTGTCCTTCTCCGATTGACTTACTTCACTCAGCATAATACCCTCCAGTTCCATCCACGTCGAAGCAAATGGTGGGTATTTGTCGTTTCTAATGGCTGAGGAATATTCCATTGTATACATAGACCACATCTTCTTTATCCGTCATCTTTCGATGGACACCGAGGCTCCTTCCACAGTTTGGCTATTGTGGACATTGCTGCTAGAAACATCGGGGTGCAGGTGTCCCGGCGTTTCATTGCATCTGAATCTTTGGGGTAAATCCCCAACAGTGCAATTGCTGGGTCCTAGGGCAGATCCAATTTTAACTCTTTGAGGAACCTCCACACAGTTTTCCAGAGTGGCTGCACCAGTTCACATTCCCACCAACAGTGTAGGAGGGTTCCCTTTTCTCCGCATCCTCTCCAACATTTGTGGTTTCCTGCCTGGTAAATTTTCCCCATTCTCACTGGTGTGAGGTGGTATCTCATTGTGGTTTTGATTTGTATTTCCCTGATGGCAAGTGATGTGGAGCATTTTCTCATGTGCGTGTTGGCCATGTCCATGTCTTCCTCTGTGAGATTTCTCTTCATGTCTTTTGCCCATTTCATGATTGGATTGTTTGTTTCTTTGGTGTTGAGTTTAATAAGTTCTTTATAGATCTTGGAAACTAGCCCTTTATCTGATACGTCATTTGCAAATATCTTCCCCCATTCTGTAGGTTGTCTTTTAGTTTTGTTGACTGTATCCTTTGCTGTGCAAAAGCTTCTTATCTTGATGAAGTCCCAATAGTTCATTTTTGCTTTTGTTTCTTTTGCCTTCGTGGATGTATCCTGCAAGAAGTTAGAATTAATATTGTGAAAATGTCAATGTTACCCAGGGCAATTTACACGTTTAATGCAATCCCTATCAAAATACCATGGACTTTCTTCAGAGAGTTAGAACAAATTATTTTAAGATTTGTGTGGAATCAGAAAAGACCCCAAATAGCCAGGGAAATATTGAAAAAGAAAACCATAGCTGGGGGCCCCACAATGCCAGATTTCAGGTTGTACTACAAAGCTGTGGTCATCAAGACAGTGTGGGACTGGCACAAAAACAGACACATAGATCAATGGAACAGAATAGAGAACCCAGAAGTGGACCCTGAAATGTATGGTCATCTAATATTCGATAAAGGAGGAAAGACTATCCACTGGAAGAAAGACAGACTCTTCAATAAATGGTGCTGGGAAAATTGGACTTCCACATGCAGAAGAATGAAACTGGACCACTCTCTTGCACCATACACAAAGATAAGCTCAAAATGGATGAAAGATCTAAATGTGAGACAAGATTCCATCAAAATCCTAGAGGGGAACACAGGCAACACCTTTTTTGAACTCGGCCACAGTAACTTCGTACGTAACATTCCTATAACAAAAAATGGCAGTTTGAAATTAAAAGCCTGCTTCTCGGGCAAGATCAGTGTTAGCTTCCACTCAGTTGAATTTCACACCTAGATTAAAGATTGTTGTGAATAACCAAATGTATGTGTTTATCCTTGGCTTGCTCATAATGCTGGAGCCACCTTAAAACTTGGGAATTTCCTGTCATGAGTTTAGGAGATGAGTTGAGGTGAGTTCCCAGAAAGAGCCCTAGAATCCAGCTCTTAATCAGATTTATTTTCATATTTTGTCCTCCGACGTACTTTTAGGAGCGAGTTACTGCCAGCTCAGTGTGATTTAAAAGCTCTGGTCTTAGGTTCCATTGGTTCTCTTTTATAAGATTACTTTGAACTCACATAAGGGGTGTGTGTGTGTGTGTGTGTGTGTGTGTGTGTGTGTTGGTGAATAGCAAGGTCTTGACTTGGAGCTAAACTTGTGCTAGTTATTGAATCTCTTTGGGCCTCAGTGTCCTCAAGTGTAACATAGAACCTTACTACCTCATAGATTTATCATGAGGATCAAATGAGTTCATGCATACAAAGCACTGGGAACACTGGTATATAAGTGCTATCAAAGTGTAAGTTCTTTTTACCATTTGCATCAATACAGCATTCCATTCATCTTAGGTTATGCCATAATCAGTAGGGCCATGAAGACAAGTGTCTCAGTGGAAAGGATCACTGTGCGACTTATTCCTTGAAACATTTTAAGCTTTGTCATGAAGTGGAGGAAACTATTTAAGCAGAAACTCCTCTGTGGAGATTCAGAAATGGAGAGCACATGTGCTAGAAGCCCAGGTCTTTGCTGGTGATCTACCAAATCATCTGGCTGTAGACCAGAAGTGAATGAGCAAACTAGGGGAGGTTGGGAAAGTACATGCAACTCCAGCAAAGTTATCTAAGTATTCAATTGTTGTAGAGATTCCTGAGTGAGAAAAGCACTCCAGCCTTTAGCTGGAAACCTGAAGACAGCAAGTCAGGGTTTTGGTCAGTGGAAAGTGGTATCATTTAAATAATCTGCTTGCAAAACAGCTCACATCAAGCTAATCAGATCCACTTACTTTTTCCTGAATTCATCATACTGGACCTTGACTTGAAACAGTCGCCTCTCTTGATTTCCAGAATGCCATGCTTGCCTGGTTTGCTTTGCATCTGCCGGGTTCACTCATTCTCATGGCCTTTTGCTCATCACTTTCCTCATCGCCAAGTGTTGTAATTCCTCAAGGCTTCGTACTAGCTTCTCTTCTTTCTCCTATACCCTCCTCCCCCCTAGTGATTCCATCTACACTACTGTTTTAAACACCATGTAGAGCATAACACCTTTCACATTTATATATTGAGCCTAGACTTCTATTCTCACCACAAAAATTATGATATTCTACTTTCTAATCAAACATCTCTATTTCTTTTTTTTTAAAGATTTTATTTATTTATTCATGATAGTCACACAGAGAGAGAGAGAGAGAGGCAGAGACACAGACACAGGCAGAGGGAGAAGCAGGCTCCCTGCAGGGAGCCCAACACGGGACTCGATCTTGGGTCTCCAGGATCGTGCCCCGGGCCAAAGGCAGGCACCAAACCACTGCGCCACCCAGGGATCCCAAACATCTCTATTTCTATGTTTCTAACACAACATACCTGGAAGGGGACTTTTCATTCCCTAATTTATTCATTTTCCTGCCATCCTCACCTTAATAAAGGGCCATAAAAATCTAGGAAGTTACTTTGATTTTGTCTCCTCTATTAGGTTCTGCTTTCAAAATCTATCTAGAATACACACTTCTCTCCATTCTGCTGCCACCATCATAACTCAAGCCATCTGATCTGTTATCTAGAACTCTGATAGCTTCCCACTTTTCCCCTTTCCTCCAATATATTCTTCATGTAGGAACTTGAAAAATCTTTCTAAACTTGAACTAGAGTACAAATGAAGAAACCAAATGTGGAGAGGTCAAGTGAACAATGCAAAGTGACTAAGTGAGAGAGTTTTTCACACACAGCTTTCTCCTCCTGATCTGTACAGGGCTGCTGCCCCATTCATGGATACTTTAGTGTAAAATGGTGGTCCTGCTCCCAAGTATGTTTTACTGTCTTTCAGAGTATTTTCACCATTCTCAATGATGCCAGCACCTGCTTTTGTTTCTCTCTGCTCCAATCCCAGTCAGCATGCTCGGACATTTTGCTCTCAGTATTAGCTACCCTTCTGACACTCAGGTCTCTGAGTTCCCCAGCATTTTCTACCCAGAGATCTCAATACCCACTTCATGTCATCATCCACTCATGTTGCCATAATAATGTTGGCCTCAACATCACTCAACACAGCCCCACCCATGTTTCGACATGAAATTCCTCTCTCTGCCTGTAGCCTTCTCTTCTTCTGCCTCTTCCAGCTCCTAATACCGATGGGACCCATTCCTGAGTCTCATCAAAGCCTCAAAATCATCAGCTTCCTACTCTCTTGCAATTTCCTTGCTGCTTTTCTGGAAGCAATTGGCTTTATGAATCCAACACTTTATTGCAAGGTGGAAACTATCCCTTGTTATTCCTCGGACATAGCCAAACTTATCTAAAAGAAGCACAAAGCAACCTGGTGGGGATCCCGAACAAAATCATACTGTCACCTTTGAAGGTGACATTTATTTGGTTTATCTGTTTTTGAGATTCTGTTGAATTAATCCTAATAGTTGTTTTAAAGCTTTCTCATTACTTAAAATTTATTGCTAAAAATTACTTAAAATCTCATCCCATTACACTTATTTTTAATAGAGTGGCTTTTCAATCCTTTGGCTGAGTAAGTCAGATAAGTCACACTAGAAAAATACACTTTCTCTTTACACACATTAGAATTCTCTCTCTGCCACACACGAAAGGATAAAAAGTAAATAAACTACATGCAGTTCAAGAGTCTTTAGAATAAACAATTACATGCAACCCAAACTTTATTTTTCTTTAGATTTCAACCTGCAAAGACATGCTTATCTCGGTTTTCATATTACAAGCAATGACATTTGATATTATTACAACTTCCTCTCCATCTTTAAAAAGTTGACATACTTAACTAACATTATTAAAGCCAGACAGCAAGCAGATTATAAAAAGCAAAACCTCACTTTTCAGATCAGATTGATGCCTCAGGCACACAAAATCAGTAACACCATCACTCTGTTAAGTCATAATCATTTCATAGAAACCAATTTCTGTATAACTTCATCCACAGCTTTGAATAATTTTGATAAGATTTATCCCAATTATAATATTAGGCTAATTTTTTAAAAAGATTTAAATTTTATATACAGTGTCTTCATCATCAAGACTAAACAGTAACACAATATATTTATAAAAGGATCATAACTCAAGTAGATTTCAAATTTAACATATGCTAAAACCTCACATATTATCAATTATTTTAATATTATAACGAGCTAATTAGAAACACATAATTATTATTGCAGTCCTATAGTTAAGAAACTGGGGTAGGGTTACTTGACCAAGTTTACTCAGCTTAAGCATATATTTTTAACTATGAAATTTTATATCTAATTTTGTTCAGCATTGTATTGTTGAATGTATTTTAGGATCCAACATGTAAATCAGAGTGAAAAGCCTAATATTGTAAAGCATCAAATTAATGCCCAGAGGTCCAACTCAAAAAAAAGGGACTTGCATTTAGAATTTCATTATCTGTACTCACAAAGCCAATCTAAACAATTGAGCATATATATAGGTTAACAATTATGTCAATGTAGATAATTATTGAAGTTTACAACTGTTCAGTTTATCAGAGGTTTTTAATACCCAACTGGGGCTGAGCTGTTGGCTATAAACAAATTCTTCCTGGTAATTAAAATAAAATATTCTAACATTTGCATTTATACCTAATGCATCATCCATGGGACTACTAACTTTAACTTAAAATTTTGAGTACATTTAGCATAAATGGATTATATTCACCAAAGTAAGATTTGCCATTGCAATTCATCTCTTACTGGTCATCGAGTTAAAGTGCTGAGTGTGAAGTCTAAGACTCAGTTCAAGGCTTCACCTTCCCCTTAAATGGTTGTTTGACTTCAAGCAAGCCATTGACCTTTCCTGGTTTCACTTTTCTCATCTGCAGAGTGAAGATAATGACAGTTTCCCTGCCCAATCCACAAGGCAGGTGGAAGGGTTAGGCGAGATAAGGCGCATGAAAGTGCTTTTGAACTATGAAACCCAGTATAATGCATGGTGTTAGTCATTGCCACCTGACTGTTCATGTGAAGGCAATAAAGTTCTCCCCAAGGAACAAGAGCATCGAACTCAGAACTGGGTTCATATACTGGAGGGTACTATGCTGAGTGAAATAAGCCAATTGGAGAAGGACAAACATTATATGGTCTCATTCATATGGGGAATATAAAAAATAGTGAAAGGGAATAAAGGGGAAAGGAGAAAAAATGAGTGGGAAATATCAGAGAGGGAGACAGAACATGAGAGACTCCTAACTCTGGGAAACAAACAAGGGGTGGTGGAAGGGAGGTGGGTGGGGGTTGGGGGTGACTGGGTGACAGGCACTGAGGGGGGCACTTGATGGGATGAGCACTGGGTGTTATGCTATATGTTGGCAAATTGAACTCCAATAAAAAAAAGAACTGGGTTCATATTCCTTAAATAATGTAAAAATAAAACGTAAAGCAACCCTTATAATATGAAAAATTTAAAAAACGTTTCTACGTCTACTTAATTGTACCAACTTGGAGGTGTGAATTTGCTTTTTCCAGTTGTCCTGGCAAAATAGAATTAGTTCAGTATTGAAGATTCAGGGCACATGACTGGAAATTTCAAAGATTCTTTTATATACAGATGGTCATAAGAGAGAGGCATAAAGAAAGAGAAGCAAAAAAGAAAATATATTTCTTTCTCCATTAAAGACTAAGTTCTTTCGTTGTTGCTAAAGGTACATTACTTTTGTTGTTGTTGTTGTTCATCAGAGACATAGAGAGAGGGGCAGAGACACAGAGAGAGGGAGAAGCAGGCTCCATGCAGGGAGCCCAACGTGGGACTCTACCCCGGGCCTTCAGCATCAGGCCCTGGGCTGAAAGCGGCGCTAAACCGCTAAGCCACCCAGCGTCTCAAAGGTACATAACTTTAAGCCAGCATTTAGATGTCCCCTGACAAGTCTATTTTTAAAAGGATTATCTTTCACTGGAATTCAGATATTCGTAAGAAGCTGTGCGCTTTGTATGCATGCGTTAGATGGTTCTGCCACTGCCAGAAACGGGAGACCGGTGCCATGGTCTAATTCTTTTGAAAGTCATGATAGAGGAGTTTATGGACGATGGAAGACATGAGTAAAGTAGCATTGAATGGCATGTAGAAAAATGTGTCTTCTGTATCTTGTACTCTCTACCAGAGAACTCAGTGTTCTTATTCTAATCACCTTCCTAGCAATACAACTAGAATTACAGCCTAAAGCCACACAGATATTATTCCATGATTGTATGTGTAATAAAAGTGAACTCAGACTTAAGAAATCAGATAGTTTGATAAACGTCAACATAATATCCTACTTAGCAGCTTTTGTAATAGGGGTTCTAGGAGAAGAAATGGTTCTATTTTGAGTGAGGATCACCACATGATCTGATTAAGTTGAAGTAGAAAGAGACCCCATTAGGAGCTCTAAGGATTACAAGCAATGAGAAACCAGACTTTCTCTCTCTGAGCCACAGCCTGGTGTCCTCTAACATGATGGTAATTATGCCTCTTATGCTTCTGTGAACCAAAGGAAATCTCATTCATTCACTGATTCATTCACTTACCAGATACCAGGCACCTGCTGTATTTAAGAAAATAGGCTAGACACTGTGGCAGATTTACTGGTGCTTAAAATAGCCTCAGTTTTAAAGTGAACTTAAAATCTAAGAGGTATATCAAGGACATCAGCACCAAGAACACCAAGTTGAAAGTGTAAGAGCCATAAGAGGCTAAAATAACATGATGCAGAAATTCAGGTCATGAGAAAGTCCTTTGAAACTGTAAAATGATGTGCAGATGCACAGTATCAGTAGAGTTCAGGGTATGCAGAAACTAAGGGGAGGTTCTGGATGGCATATTCCTGAGCATTCCCTTTCACCCTTATTTACCTTGCTTAATAAAATAGGACAGAAATCAATTACTTAATACAGAGTTTTACAAACTCTACATGCTCAGTAAATATTTGTTGAATAAATGACTGCTTAACAAACTTCTTCTCAATGTTATTTGAAGGAATACTTGGTAAAATTTATTCTAGTTGGATACACAAAAGCACCATTTAAATTGTTTTTAATTAATAATAAGAATAATAATGTTACTTTAGAATCTTTTCATTGAGTGTATTTTATGACTTTTTTTTTTTTTTAGAAGAAAGAGCCCATCTCATTGACTACCTTGTAAAATATGGGAGTGCTAAGAAATGGTAGAAAATGCATTAATTTGGGAACCAGAACCTCTGCAAGAAAACCCTTATTCTGACATCCACTGGCTTTAAGAAAACTACAATTTTGTGCTTTAGCTTCCTGATTTGTAGAATAACAGACGAAGAGAGATGATGTTAAGATTTCCTCCAGCTTTGATATTTTTATGCCTTCAAATAGGAGATATTTATCAGAAGACATTTAATTTTTATAGAGTGGACTTAAGTCACAATGGGTTATCACCATGTTCTAAAATATTACCATATTTTTTGATTAATAACTTGTGCTAAATCTATAAAATTAACAAAACTTTAAAAACACATCAAGATATTCTAATGTAGGTAGGAATACTGGCTGTGCCCCCTCAGCCTGCCTACCACCACACACTCACTTTGGGCTATTTGGGGAGTGATTTATTATTAGTTCTACACAGCTCAGGCTTACTTCTGGATACTCAAACAAGAAACTTTAGGTTATTTAAGGATACACCTATTTTTCCATTCTGCTTAGACTTTGTTCAATGAGTGATAAAAAAAATAGCCTGACCAACCACTTGCTGAAGCAGTACATTCAAGGCAATTTTATTAAAAATAAATTCAGGGGATCAGTGATGCATCAAATGTATCATATGCTAATCATAAGTCTGTAATCAAAATGATCTTTTATTTTTCTATTTTTCATGTTTACTTATTTTTAAAATATTTTATTTATTTATTAATGAGACACATAGAGAGAGGCTGAGACATAGGCAGAGGGGAAGCAGTCTCCCTGCAGGGTGCCCGATGTGGGACTTGATCCCAGGACCCAGGATCACAACCTGAGCCAAAGGCAGACGCTCAACCACTGAGTCACCCAGGTAGCCTTCAAAATCATCTTTTAGACAATGTGTACATAATGATGATTGAATGAGCCTACTTTCCAAAAGTAGGAAGTCTTAAGTATCCCAAAGTAGTTAAAATAGAAATACAAAGTAGTATTTATTAGGTGTCTTCACTGTGTGACTATGTGTTAGACTGTTATATACTTATTCTAAACCTGGTCAGAAACTAGCAAGCCTTGTAATCATTTTAAAGATAAATAGTGTCAGGAAAGTAAGCCACTTAAAATTGCAGAGGTAATTAGATTTGAATTTAAGTCTGTGAACTTGCTTTGCCCACCACATCCTTTAATGTATATTTTAGGAGATAAAAATATAAATTCTAAACATTACTGTAAAGCATCTTATGCAGATCAAGAAGCCTTTTTGATAATTCATGGGGTCCCATGCTTGGTACTAAACTGATTTATTCTTTTTCCTGGAAAGCAGTGCCTCTCCACCTCCCACCCTTTGACCCCTATCTTCATCATGCTGACTTTGGGCCTCCTTCTGGTTTTATTTATTTATTTATGAGAGAGAGAGAGAGAGAGAGAGAGAGAAAGAGAGAGAGAGAAAGCACTCTTGAGAGGAGGGGGAGGGGTAGAGGAAGAGGGAAAAAAGAATCTTAATCAGGCTCTGCACTGAGCCCAGAGTTTGAGACAGGGATCAATCTCATGACCCTGAGATCATGACCCCGAGATCATGACCTGAGCTGAACTCAAGAGTTGGCACTTATCCGACTCAGGTGTCCCACTCTGGTTCTCTCTTAATGTCACTTCCTGAACAGGCAAGCTTTGATTTCAGATGGATAAAATTCCCTCTTACTCTTACATCATCTTGTGCCTTTCCCTATTAGCCTTTATCCCACATGTCCAATACTCACGTTACTACATCCATGTGGTTGGAAACCTTATCTGTCTTGTTTACTACTGTGACCCCACCCCCAAAACATGGCTTGGCCTATAGCAGATGTGCTTCAAAAAATGTCTGTTAAATGAATAACACATGTATCCAACATTGTGGATTGTGCTGTAGATTCCCAAATACATGGCCGTTAGGTGATCTAAATTGTGTGCTTTTGTATTATAGGATCATATACAAAAATGAGAATATATGATCTCTCTTATATGTAGAATATAAAGAACAAAACAAGAAAATGAACAAACAAAAAGCAGAAACAGACTCATAAATACAGAGAACAAACTGATGTTTGCCAGAGGGAAGAAGGTAGGAGGAATAGGCAAAATGGGTGAAGGGAGGTAGATGTAGGTCTTCCAGTTATGGCATGAATAAGTCAGGAGGATGAAAGATACAGCATAGGGAATATAGTCAATGATATCTTAACAGCATTGTGTGGTGACAGATGGTTGTTACACTTGTGGGGAGCATAGCATATTGTACAGACTTGTCAAATCGCTATGTTATACATCTGAAACAAATGTAACATTGTGTGTCGACTATACTTTGATGAAAAAAAAGAACATTAAAGGTTTTATAGTAGTTGACAAATTAAAGAATATATTAACAGATTAAAGAATGAAGATGTCAGTATGCATTGGAATTGTTTCAGAGTAAACCATTTGCAAGCAGATTCGTGAAGTGCTGCTCCATTTTGTTTTGTTTTGTTTGTCAGTTCCAGAGAATTTCTACCAGTGGAGTGGGTGGTTGCATCAGCATCGCTTCCCTTAGTAGACTGAGACAAGTCAAGAGGTAATAAAGGCCTTCTTTCTTTTGCCCTTTTTGCTACTCTTCTTACTGCCAAAAGATGGCAGTGTGTTAGAGAATGACACCCTTCTTTTTAAGTCTGAGCCGACCTGCAGGCTGAATGGTTGGCGGTTGTCCTAAAGAACTGACCTAGTTTGGCAAAAATCTCAGGTTTCAGAAAGATATCCAACGTGGAAACCCAGGGCTCTCCAGGAGAAATGTACCTGCCTATTGGGTCCATTATCTGCCTTTGTTCAGGAAAGGAGCGCTCCAGAAAGAGTATGTTGTTACACACAGATGAATAAAAAATTTGAGCTACAAATGAAACAGCTATTATTTAATGCCAGAAATAAAGATATTGCTGCCTTCAAATTCCAAATGCCAATGCTATGATCAATCCATGTGTTCATCCCACTTGGAGATCTACTACCTCCATTGACTGATAAACCAAGAGAGGTCTCCTAAAAACTCTTTATTTTCTTTTAATTTTCTTTTATGGAAAATTAGGATAGAAATACTTAATCTTCATAAGATATATTTTCTCAAATTTTATTTACAGCAAAAACATCATAAATAAGCTTGAGTAGATGTAGACTTGATTAGCTGTTCCTTGAAGGCAACCTTAGGTTCTAACTCATTCTTTTCTGCCCTCCATTAAGACTTTCTCTGTTCTCCAAAGAGTATCTCCTTGTTGAGCCAGGGCTTGATCAACAACTGCTAAATAACTAATTAAATGCACTAAATTGCCATTCATTTACTCATTTATTCATTCTCCATCACTCATGAGTGGAGCTTCTGCTGTGTATCAGTCCCTATCACATATGGGGCTTACCAATGTTGAAGGCCTTACCCTCAAGGTCAAAGCTGGAGAAACAGATAATTAGTGGTTAACAATAAGAATGTTTCAGATAAACTCTGAGGCAGAGCAAAGCAGTCTGCTATGGCAATGCATAGCAGTACTTTAAGAAGATCATATTAATCCTTTGTATGCTGGTATCAGAGCATCATGCCTGGCCCCTGATTGACATGCAGTAGCTATTTAGGCCTAAACTTTTATTGATGAGATGCTAAGACAAGACAATGGGATTGATATCTTTGGATCTCTCTTTGTTCCCTTTATACCATCTGTTTGCATAATCCCTGCCTACCAGGAGCTGCCTCTGCCCACGACAGCAGAACTGAAAGAGAAACTGTGCTTTCATTTTTACTCATTTTTTATGTTGGTTCTGAGATGTAGAAGAAAGGACTCATTAGACAGTAAAGCAATAAAATGGAGATTGAAATAAGTTCCTGAAACTCAGAACTGCTCTTATCACAAGAAGGTCACTGGGGCGTAGGAGGTGCCATGTGGCCATTGGGCACTCACCCCTAGCATGGAATAGGCCTCATTTGTTTGGCTTGATGAACAAACATGACTCAGGCATGCACACTAGCCAGTGAACATTTCCTTAAAAATTTGTTATTCTTTTGTTTGATGTGTTTCCCCCACAAGTTTCGTTTATCTCCAAAGTATTCCCTAAGCAGGACACATCCTTTTCTGAAGTTCTACTTTTATGAATAAATTGAATCTGTATTTTTATTTTTTTATTTTTTTGAATCTGTATTTTTAGAATTCACTCCACATAGATTTTTTAACTGTTTTACATTGAACAGGCCCAAACATTGTCAGTTGCCTGGGTGATTTTTCTTTAAATGACCTGTGATCCAGTTTCCATCATCTTTCCTTTCTTGAGATATTATTTCTCTCAAGGATAAAATAAAGTATAATCAGCAAGATTCTCTGTCTTCATGGCTTTGATTTCAGGCACATCAGGTACATCAGGAAACAGCTCAGTGCAACCAAAGAGGAAAATCACCCAAGGGATGGGACCTTCCGCTGCTGTGACTTCACGTCTGTAAACTGAGGACAAGCCAGTTGATCCGGCACAGCGGGGTGTGTGTCAGTTGGAGTTCCCAGGGAACAATGGCCTTCACTGTGGGAAGCCGCCAAGTGGGAAACAGATTTGTTTATGTTTTCCTTTATATCATTTTGGGGAATAAAATACGGTTGCTCTTTTCTTTATTTGAATGCCACATGTCAGCTAGGAACAACAGCTTCCTGGTCCCAAATGCAGGCCAGTTTCTAGAAACTGAAATCCAGTGACCTGTTTGGAGCTCTGTCATGAAGGTGGCTGCTTTACCTCCCGGGGCAGGAGGAGCAGGTTTGCTTGTGGAAGAGGAGGCAGATTCCAGGAAGTTCCCAGACAGTCATTTGCCATTTCTTTCTGGAACAGGGAGGAGGAATGAGATAAGGCAAAGGCGGATGGGATGACACCCTCAAAAGGGCAGGGAACCAACTAAAGATCAATGTGAGTTCAAAGGCTTTGGGAACTTGTCAAGCACCAATCAGAGGCATGAACACAATAAAATTTTCCACCTTTAATTTACCATTATACATAGAAGTTTCTCATAACCTAGATTTTTTTTTTTAAGATTTTATTTATTGGCTCTTTGAGGAACCTCCACACAGTTTTCCAGAGTGGCTGCACCATTTCACATTCCCACCAACAGTGCAAGAGGGTTTCTTTTTCTCCGCATCCTCTCTAACATTTGTGGTTTCCTGCCTTGTTAATTTTCCCCATTCTCACTGGTGTGAGGTGGGATCTCATTGTGGTTTTGATTTGTATTTCCCTGATGGCAAGTGATGCCGAGCATTTTCTCATGTGCATGTTGGCCACGTCCATGTCTTCCTCTGTGAGATTTCTGTTCATGTCTTTTGCCCATTTCATGATTGGATTGTTTGTTTCTATGGTGTTAAGATACAGATGCAATGAAACGCCGGGACACCTGCACCCCGATGTTTCTAGCAGCAATGTCCACAATAGCCAAACTGTGGAAGGAGCCTCGGTGTCCATCGAAAGATGAATGGATAAAGAAGATGTGGTCTATGTATACAATGGGATATTACTCAGCCATTAGAAACAACAAATACGCACCATTTGCTTCAACGTGGATGGAACTGGAGGGTATTATGCTGAGTGAAGTAAGTCAGTCGGAGAAGGACAAACATTATATGTTCTCATTCATTTGGGGAATATAAATAATAGTGAAAGGGAATAGAGGGGAAGGGAGAAGAATTGGGTAGGAAATATCAGAAAGGGAGACAGAACATGAAGACTCCTAACTCTGGGAAACGAACTAGGGGTGGTAGAAGGGGAAGAGGGCGGGGGGTGGGGGTGACTGGGTGATGGGCACTGAGGGGGGCACTTGACGGGATGAGCACTGGGTGTTATTCTGTATGTTGGCAAATTGAACCCCAATAAAAAATAAATTTATTATTTAAAAAATAAGATTTTATATATTGGGCAGCCCGGGTGGCTCAGTGGTTTAGTGCTGCTTTCAGCCCAGGGCCTGATCCTGGAGACCCAGGATCGAGTCCCACATCGGGCTCCCCGCATGGAGTCTGCTTCTCTCTCTGCCTGTGTCTCTGCCTCTCTCATGAATAAATAAATAAAATCTTTTTAAAAATTTATTTATTTATTTAGAGTAGAGTCCCGATGTGGGACTCGATCCTGGGTCCCCAGGATCACACCCTGGGCTGAAGGCAGGCGCTAAACCAATGAGCCACCCAGGCTGCCCTAACCTAGATTTTTAAACACCATAATAGTTTCGAGACCAAAAAAAAGGTGGGGGGATTCTGATTAAATTTAACTCTCATGTGCATCAAATTGCTAAAGTTAACCAGACAAGTTACCTCTTATGAATTCTGATTTCAAATCTCCTGTTCCATCAATTCAATAAATGAACTCATCAGATGATGAGACCCAACTTTTGGTCTGTTAATGAAATTGTAAGAATCTGATAAATATCAATAGAAGATAAATACGATTTAGAACATAAAAGTATATGGGATAGTTGGTCAAATAATTAATTAATTTTGAAGGGTTTCTAGCTATTATCTTATAAGCTTGTTACCATGTTTTAGTAGGCAGAGTTTTAATGGAAAAAGGACAGACATAATGGCAGTAAAAGAATTACATATCTCCTGGATTCTATGTAACTTTGAGTACTGCAAAAGTGCATTAGAGGCATCTAATTTTTTAAATTCAAATCTGATTTATTTATAATTATAGATGTAATGAAACTCTTGCGGATAAATGGAAAGATAATGGGTTATACAGTTCTCATTGTCTAATCAAATGGAGCTGATCACCTCAACATGAGAGAAATTTTGTTTGCCTTGGCATTAAATCTCTAATGAAGTTTATTTCCCATTTATGAAAACGGCCTTCCAACAACAAATGGAGATGGCCCCCAGTTCCTCCACTTCTTACATGGTTACAGAAGAGGCAAAGAATCCCTGTCAAAATTACAGTTAAACCAGGTTAAGGGAGCCCAGAAAATTGCTAAATGATGGAGGAGACTATGGACACAATGGCTGATGGTACAAAATATTAAATATTGTGGCAATGGCCGGGAGACCTCAACAAATGGCCCAGCTACTCTTCCCACATTCCTCAGCCTCCTTTGAAGTTAATAATGTGGCTGCTCTCCATGCTCTTAACTATCTGCAATCTCTTTTCCTTCTGTGGCTAGAAATAAAGGACTCCAAGGAGAAACTATTTGTTGTGACCAGCCTGAATGCCCCAATGGCTGTTTGGAGGAGAGCTGTGCAGAATTGCCTCACTTCCATTGGGCTATGACATGAACAAAAAGCAAATTGGGTTCTCTTAAGTCATTGAGATTAAAGATTTGAAATTGGAATTGATTTTGCTACTTGGTTTTAGAAAACCAGTTGGTTTTAGGAATGAAGACATCACTGATGACCTTTACCAGAGTGATTTCAGTACAGTGGTGAGTCTGGGAGCAGGATTTCTATAGATTAAGAGATAAATGAGTGATGATGAAGTAAAAGAGTTAGACATTTGACAGGGAAGAAAAGTAGAGAGTGAGAACTCACCCATCCTTTAGGACTCAACCAGATACCACCTCTTCCCCCAAATTTCCTCAGATGCCAGCACCTTCTGGTTTCTACCACATATCTGGTCTTATGCATATCTCTATTTTACTACCAATTAAACAATTTGTTGTAATTAAATGATTATTTATCTTTTCCACTAAGCCAAAGTCTAACTTTCCTGGCTTTCTGATTTCCTCTGGAATTTTCTGAAATCTAAAACCATCTTTGCTGAGGAGTTCACACGTGTGCATACCTACAAATTTATGCACAAAACTTCAACATGCTAAACGGAACCATAAAAGCTCACTTGAGTTAAGAAATGCCCAGGTTAAGAAGCTCTATATAACACTTCAGATTTTTTATAATAGAGACTGTGTATTATTTGTTTTATATCCCTTGTACCTGACATAGTGCCTATTACATAATAGATATTTAAAAAAAATGCTTAAAGAACGAATGAATGGAGGGAGGGATGGATCATTTAAGTGCAAAGTAGAAACAAGTACAAAGGGCAAGGAAGGTATGGAAGCATGAGCATCACTTTGGAGAAACAAGAATCTTTCAATGCAGAGGTTTGAAGCAAGAGGTTGCTGAGGTGATAAGGTGAGAAGAAGCACTTCTCACAGAAAGAACATTAGTTGAAAAGACCTACCAGATTGTTTAGAGAACAGGCAGTTTAATCTGATTGGAGTGCAAGAAACATTGCAAGATAAGGTGAGTAGCTGGTATTCATTCTCCCACACTTTCAAGTGGGCCAGAAGAGAGGTTATTTTTATAGCTATCACAGCTTCCTTTGAAACTCTTTTCTAGAAAAGCCTCAGCCATTATTATCTAGATATGCGGTGAGCCCTTAAATCACATCAAAATTCTTTTTATTCAGGGATCCCTGGGTGGCTCAGCACTTTAGCACCTGCCTTAGGCCCCTGGGCGTGATCCTGGAGTCCCGGGTAGGGCTCCTGGGTCGGGCTCCTTGCGTGGAGCCTGCTTCTCCCTCTGCCTGTGTCTCCGCCTCTCTCTCTCTGTGTCTCTCATGAATAAATAAATAAAATTTTAAAAAATTCTTTTTATTCTATTTAGTTGGCCATTTCAAGTAACTATAGTTTTAAAAGTACAATCTTCAAAAAACTGAATTAAAAATCAGACCAAAACATAAAATTTTACTGTAGTTTAGCATGTTACTTCCTGTCTCTTTTTTTCTCACACATCACTATATTCTCAACCACTACTGTAAGTACTAAAATATATCCAAATAAATGGTAAAATGATCATGGAAATTAGATGTAGGAAATCCAAAGTGCTGGATCAGACCTAACAGATTAAAATATAAAAATTAGAATATTTTCCCCTTATTTCATTTTCTGGAGGATAGAATTAACTGAATAGGAATATTCATTGTTCATATACAGAAATACCATGACCTATCTCTCGAGGATTTAAAAAAAATCTGTGAATAATGCTGGGCTAAAAAAGCTGCTTGTTTTTTTTTGTTTTTTTGTTTGTTTGTTTGTTTTTTGTTTTTAAGCTGCTTGGTTTTAGGGATTTAAAATATAGGTGTTTGGATTTTTTTTTTTTTTTTTTTTTTTTTTTTTTTTTTTTTTTGGTGTTTGGAATTCTTAAGAAGACCAAAGCTCATTCGACTTTTCTAGTCTCTTTTTTAAAGGGATAGATTTGAAGGGAGGATATGGGAAGGGAGGTACATATTAACTGGAAAGGTTATGCCAGAAGTAAAAGGTTTCCAGAGACCCCCAAACTTATTCAGAATTCTCAGAGCTGCAATACAACTAAATATCTATTAGGTCAAGTCAATATGATAACAGTCTCCCTTAATTATTTACAATGTTTAACACTTTCATGCATCTATTCCTTTTTATTATCTGAAGAGATGGTTATAACATCATTTTATAGCTGAAGAGTTGTAGACATCTATCTTATGTCTTTCTCAAGATAATACAGTTAATAAAAGGCAAAATGACATCTTTTGAATTTGTGTGGTAAAGTCAATTTCAATTCCAGTACTCTTTCCAAAGAAGAAATTTGCCTTTTGTTTTGGTAATACCATCGATTAGGTATTTCAGATAACTTTGATGGCTGAAATTGATTACTGTTGAGTCATTCTGTAGTTCATCCTAAAACTCTAGAACAAATTGAGTAATGTTTGATAGGCTAAGAGAATGCACACTGACAGTACACTCTCAGTCCAAGGATGGACTGAGACAATCATCTTAGATTTCGTAACTATAATATTATGTCTCTGAAAGTTCGCTAGAACTCTCTTGCCAAATTCTCAAGCTGTGTGTGGGTAGCGAGTGGAATTATTAACTATAATTCTTTGGTTTACTTTTCTCAGTTCCGTTGGTCAGAACACAGTTCAAGGGAGGGCACAGATGTAGGCAGAACCTATGTGGGCACAGTGGTATCAACAATGGAAACAGGATTATGTCCTCCTAAAATAAAGCGAACAGTTCAGGGGAAATCAAAGCTAATACACCATCAAAATTAAAGTGCATGGCCCTTTTATGTTTGGATCATCTCAGTAGCATCATCCTCTCAAAGAACAGTACATTTCCCTCATTAACCAAAAGGTCATTATCAACACTCCATTAGTCACCGTACATAGTGTAGTTGATCTGAAACAAATATTTAAATGATTAATGGTGAGGTCAAGTGACTTTAAGAGTTGAGGATAGATTGAGACTTCAAACTTTTCCTGAGTTAATGTAGTTCTAAAATGTTTTCTTTCTGTATTTGCCTTAGCACAAAAACATGCTATTAAACACAAAAGTCTTGTTTACATGAGTCAGGCAGGGTTTGGACTTTTTATTGTCATTTATTAAATGATCCCAGGCAAGTTATCCAACCTCACTGAAGCCTCAGCCTAATTAATGGTTTCCTATCTCGTGAAAGTGTTAGAACCAAGAGAAAGAAAATGTTGAAAGCCTTTAATATAATGCCAGCATATAGTACATACTCAATAGATGTTAGATTATAGTATGATTGTTTATCATTATTATTAATTTATTTTATCATCCCATTGAGAAAAATTGGAACCAGAAGGAACAAGGGAGAATTTAATATTTTGAGTATTAAGTATTGTTTTCTCCCTTCTCCCAAGTGAATAGGGAAGTCTTATGGAAGAGGAATATTTGAAAGGCGGTAGGGAGAATAAGACAACATTGCCATACCTTCTGTTTTAAGGTTTCATGGTGTGGCTTTGTTTGGTTTGAAATTAATTCCAAGACTTATATGTCCACATTAACTTTAATTGCTAGAAATATTCCAAAAGCCAAATGTCACTTTATGTAGATACAATCCTTCCTGTGATCATTACCACATTCTTGTCTTCCTCTGTGCTCTGTTCTGATCAACTGAATTAAGCAACCAAGACAAAGACTTGTAATTAATAACTCCATCCACAGTTCATGCCATGGAATTTCACAATAGATTCTAATGAAACTGCACAGATAAAATATCATGGTTGTGATATTTGGCCCCGTCCATCTCAGAGTATATTGAGTACTGCCCATGCATATTGACTGAACCCATCAAAAAGTGGTAAATATTATTTTTTAAACTTTTATTATTGAT
The DNA here is from genome assembly GCF_048418805.1 of Vulpes vulpes. NCBI lineage: Eukaryota > Metazoa > Chordata > Mammalia > Carnivora > Canidae > Vulpes > Vulpes vulpes. The sequence goes on from NC_132781.1 coordinate 61,349,458, forward strand.
CTATTAACCAGATTAATTCTGTAGCAATGTCACATGGCTATTGGCATCTCCAAATTACCAACTTGATGGTATCACCTGTTGATTATTTTGGAAAGCTGATTATTTTGGAAAGAGTGCTGAAGTTGCAATTGTGTTAGGTGCTTGGGTTAAAGGCCTGTTTTGGATTGTCCATAGAGCCTTTTTACTTTCTTTAGTAACAGTGAGCATAAACAGGCTGTACACACAGGACACCAGAAATATTAACAGTGCAACATTATTTTATTTGCCATGTGTTTCCAAGTAATTTATATTAATATAGGCAAATTCCAGAGAACGGTTTCTTAACAAAGGCATCTTTTTACACTTTATACACTACATTACATTTAAGACCTTAGTTAATTTAACTTTCATTTGGCATAAATGTTTATAATTACAAATGGCATGATCTTTTAAAGGTAATGCTGTGGAATGTTGAGGTTAAGGCTAAGATGGGTTTGTCTCACCAGAAAATTATGGTAATGTGTGGGAGAGGCTAAAGGTGATTCTGGATATTATTTTTCATGAGTAACGTGGATTCTCTTTGCAAATTTATAATAATAGGATTAAAAAGCATCTTGTCATAGGAAATTTGTCATTCTGGTTCTCTGAAAAAAGATTCTTTGTTGTTCTCTGAAAAGACCATAAGAAGATTCTATTAGAGTATATTTTCTCAGCTAGCACACTACTCTGTTTGAAAGACTCCCAAAGGGATATTCATTGTCATTTTCAAAGTTCAAACTATCATGCCCATGGTCATGAGCTTTTACCTCTTTCTGTTGCTTAGATACCAAGAAAAACAAGTTTCTAGTTTTCAAACTTCATATATAGAAAAACTAGTGGAGAGCAATAGAATAAATCATAAAATGAGAGCTTAATCTGGTATGTTCCTTTAGCAAACTTAAGCAACCAGCTTTGCCATGCACAGATTTCTAGCTTGTGGTTTGCCTTCACCATGGGTTGTCTCCATGAGACAGGATTAGCAACTACATTGATATGGTCCCATTCCAAAAAGATACATAAGAATACTATACCTTGGGATCCCGGGGTGGCGCAGCGGTTTGGCGCCTGCCTTTGGCCCAGGGTGCGATCCTGGAGACCCGGGATCCAATCCTACGTCGGGCTCCCAGTGCATGGAGCCTGCTTCTCCCTCTGCCTGTGTCTCTGCCTCTCTCTCTCTCTCTCTCTGTGACTATCATAAATAAATAAAAAATTTAAAAAAAAAAAGAATATTATGCCTTAATCAGTATAATGATGTAATTGCTGGTGTCATTTATTTGCTCTGGTGTTTTAAAATACTTCCCTAACTATATAAACCTCTAAAAGTCTAGCTTTGTGAATTTTCATTCAACCATCCAGGTTCTAAACTTGATGAATTTGCTCTTTATATTTAATTATGACTAAATAAAATTATTTGAACGAATGCTGTTTGGCTCCCTCTTATTCTTACCAAAATTTATAGTTACTTTAGCAACTGAAATATGTTTTTAATTTAAACATACTTACCCATAATTCCATGGTACCACTTAGTAAGCTATTCTTCATCATATTTTGTTCAAATCTTTGTCCACCTATGTCAGTGTGTACATATAACTTGGTAAATAATCTTTTTTCATTTAAAAATAAATCAGAAGATTTTATGAATATTTATAAAGTTGAATCTGTGCCTTCATATTTATGGTTTATAATAGTTTAGTAATATTTTACTATGTATGTACTATGTAAAAATCACTTTAATTTCATATTATACAGTAACCACAAGCCCAATACAAATATAATGTGAGAAAAAAGACCTGTGGTTTATGCCACATGGGTGCTTCATTGTGTTGAGATAAAATACTGGTGATATGAAAACTCCTATTTGTACATTACTTGGTATGACTTAGAAGTTGATAGTCAAGGACATGGGTACCACATATCCAGATCTAGTTCTACCCAAACCTCTCCCATTTGTTGTCAGAATGGTAGCTGTTATAAGGAAGTTCAGTAACAAACACATTTGCCTCATGTGTTCTATCATTAGCCTCTGCACAGACCTTCATAAGAATCCTAGTTTGGGCAAGACTATATTCATGGCATGGTCATCACATTGGGTCCCCGGGTCTCCAGGATCACACCCTGGACTGAAAGCGGCACTAAACCGCTGAGCCACCCGGGCTGCCCCAGTTACCTTTAAAACAGCATAGTTAGAGGGGGAAAAAAAAAGGGGCATTGTTTTTGTCACCAATCCTATGTATTCAGAAGCATAGCAAGGCCTTTGAGCTCAGCTGATAATAATTTCAGATAGATTTTACCACCAGCAGAAATAAGAGTGCCTAAGTTAGGATAGGGTCATCAGTCCAGAGAAGTTAATGAACTCACATCATATGACTTTGGAGTCAGACACCCAAAATAACATGAGGCATTGATAGATGACAATTCTCACACATGCTGGGAGCTTTCCACACAGGCTCCTTCTTCTCTATGCTTTATCCAGCACCATGAATGCTTGCTCAGCCCACAGAAGGCAGTCTGAGAATATCAAGATTTAACACCCCCAGAGCAACTATCTACTGATGAGGGACCAGAGTCAGTGGATGAATACTCTAGTCTCTATCACCCTCAGGGAAACAATTCCGGGTGCATTCCACAGAGTACCTTGTTAGACTCCTTGAGGGGGTGTTGAGCCCCAGTTGTCCACAGTGGAAATCTGACAATTAATATAGAATCTATTGGCTTTCCTCCCTTTCTCATTTCACCTTGCCCATTCCCTTACTGGTGCTTTCTACAATCACCTTCCAAATAACCTATTGACTTCCAAGTCTATGTCTGTTTTGGGAGCCTCCCAAACTAAGAACAAATGGGGCCTAGGCATAAGATCTATGAAAACTGTTGAATTTACAGTAAAGAAAAAAAGCATGTCATCTTCTCTTCTTTTCATTTTTCTCTTCTGTTTTTCTCCATCATCCTCACTTCATCCCATACAGGCTTATGGAAAACTGACCAACTCCAGCCTTTCAGCCTGCCCAAAAATACTCAGGGCCTAGACTCACTTTGTAACTGTCCATTGATATTATTGAACTTTGATTTTTTTTTTAAATCATCCTATTATCTACATTCTAGAGACTGAGAGAAACAGATGTCTGGAAAACTGACCCTATGAAATTCTGGGACATTTGGTACTACTTGAAGACAGTAGGAAAATGTGAAGACTTTGGAAAGCCTTCAAGTGTTGTGGGAAATTTTGGGACCAAGTACATACTTAACATATGAGTTTTTTGGAGGAACAGTCATTGGAAACTAGGATGCAGTTTTTTACCTTTGTATAAACTATATCTTTAGGATTCTGAATTTGTGATCTAAGTAGCTGTAATTGCATACTGAAGATAAAGTGTCAAGATGAATTCCACAATTTATGGATCTTTCTAGCTTGGAACTATACACCTAAATGCCAGCTATGATGGATATATTTCTCGAGTATAGCCAGACTTTGCAGACCATGGAGTGACAGTCTGACCATCTTGTATATTGACACTTTCAGAGAATGTACAGTGGTACACCCAAGCCTGAAGAATGACTAATTTCCAGGACTGTTCTATTGCAATGCAGCCTACTGTTGAGAGATAGATAGATAGATAGATAGATAGATGATAGATGGTAGATAGATACATACATACAGAATATATACATGCATCTATAGATGGATACATAGATCAGAGGATATCTCATCCTTGTGCCCATCAGTATACCAAGAGTAATTTATTGAATGTCATAAGCTCTGGCACTGTCCAATCTATCATTGTTGACTTAAGGGCGGATGATAAAAACTGTATTTTTTGGTATATAGAGAACTAGCCTCACTGAAGTCAATGAAGATCCAGATTTTCAGATGTTCTTAACTCCCTAACCAAAGGAAAAATTGTAGCTGCAAGATTTCTGAGACTATCTGGCTATTATGATGGAGCAGGAAAAAATTCTGATAAACATTATACAGTCTGTAGGACACAAACCAGGGGGATACACACTTGGCCTATTTAATATTTGATTAGTGGCAACACTGAGATGACTAGAAAAAAATTAAGAATATGCTAATGACTAGTGCATGGTGCAAATGATACAGACGGGTTCCTTGCCAAAACAGCTCTCTTAAGAGGGCTTAGAAGTGACCAGGGGCACTAGGGAAAAGCATAGGAATATTGAGGGAGCACCTAAATGATATGATTCAGGAATTCTACCCAAAGGAATTTGGCCTTGGGTTGGGGGAAGAGTCTGTTTGGATAATACACTAAAATTGGAAATTAGGGACACCTGGGTGGCTCAGCGGTTAAGCGTCTGCCTTCAGCCCAGGGCGTGATCCTGGTCCTGGGATCGAGTCCAACATCAGGCTCCCTGCATGGAGCTTGCTTCTCTTTCTGCCTATGTCTCTGTCACCGTCTCTCTCTCCCTCTGTGTCACTCATGAATAAATAAATAAAATATTTAAAAAACAATTAAATAAATAAAAATAAAATTGGAGATTAGATGCTAAAATATACAAATAAGGATATGGATTTAGAAGTGATTGTTTGAACACAGTCTTATCAGATATCTTCTGGCTCATTTTGCTTGTGCTGTGACATTTTACATAACAATTCCCCAGAACGCTTTAGCCAGATTTTCAGTCTGGAAGCTGACACCTGGTGTTTCCAAGGCATTGAACATGGACTATGTGTGAGCATGCTTAGCACCTTCCAGAGCATAAGGCTGCAGACATCGCTTTGGGATGGTAGCACCCCCAACAGGAGATGATATACTCATTCCTCATTCAAATTGGGCAAAGGAGCAAGGATAGGGATTCTAGAAGGAAGCAAAGAGGGATGACCTCCTCACTAAGTGCAACAATATCCAACTTACATGGCTCATTTTTATAGCTTGATGCCATTCACCAGGGAGTGTCTGACTGAGTAGCCTGCCTCTGTTTGCAAAAAAGGCTGTATAAGTATATGATTGAGTACGTGTCATTAGGTCTGCTGGGCCTGAAACTCTGGCATAAATAGCCAACCAGCTGGCTGTTCTTCAGATCAAGTATAATAAAGAATCCTACTGTATTAGCAATGATAGGGGAAAGAAAATTTGAACTTTATTTTTATATTTAAATCAAAAGGGCATTATAACCTGAATTCGGGTTTTCATCATTTTGGACATAAAAAGTCTTTGAAACTATAATTTTTGAACTCAAGTTTCTCCCTCAAAATTTAACAAAGAGGAGAGCTATATTTAAATTTTAGACACTTAAAAAAATAAATTTTAGACACTTAAATGTTGGTGACATTTTATTAATAAGAATATCTCAATTCTTTTTAATTAATTGAATGATTAATAATCTATATTGGACAATGTGGATTGGCATAATTTGGGATACAAAATAGAAAGGAGGATAAAGATACTGCCAAGTAGAGCATAATCTTGAAATTAATTTAATTAGTGACTGCTCTGAACCAGCTCAACACTGATTGCTGATTGGAGGTTTTGGGAGAACACACAAAGGAACTGTGGTTGGTATTGAGGAAGGGACCCCGTGAAGATGGAAAGAAGACTGCCCTACCAGACTTCTCACTTATTCCAAATGGAATAGCCATGATTTGGGTATGTTATGGGTGAATATTTGTTCCCAACTTTTCTGGTTTTTATGGGAAGGGATTTTCCTGAACACAGCTTCCAGCCATCCTTTGTTCCTCCCCAAGAAGGTGGCCTGAGTTATCTGGTTGGTGAAAGATAGCTTTAACACTAGGCCGCATTGTAGAATACCATTCAGCTTTATCAGTGGATTAGTTAGCCTTTTCTGTGGCAACAAACAAAGCCAATATATCAATGGTTAAGAACCACAAATATTTATTTCTCTCTCAATGTTACATCAGAGCTGCAAGCCAGCTGTACTTTGGCTTAGCGCTGTTGTGCTTGATAGTTCCATGTGTCTTCTTAGTCTGAAGACTTAGGCATGTAGTACCTTTATCTGATATATGTGGTTCTAATAGGCAAGGGCAAACCACACAATTCAACTTAAGCTTCTTCTCAAAAAAGCAAATATCACCTCTGCTTTCATCCCAGTAGTCAAAGGATGCCCAAGACTCGGCCCAAACTCAGCAAGGTGGGGACTTAGATTCTTCCCACATGATGCAATGACTCACATAACAATGAATGGGAACATATAATCCTGTTATAGAGAAGAAGCAAATAATTGGGAAATTATAATTCAATCTTCCACAATCACCTATAAAGGCAATATTTTCCTTTCCATCTTCCTGAATACTGAGTTTATTGACTAAGTATTGTGGAGTACACAAGGGTCATTTATTGGATCTTCTAAAAACCAAACCAGTCCTCAACATTTCTCAGATATTTTAGTTTTTGCCAGTGTCATAGATGTGAAATGGTACCATATTATTATTTTACTTAAATGTTCTTGATGACTAGTGAGACTGAACATATTTTCATCTTTATGACCTCTTGACTCTCCATTCTATTGAGTTGCTTGTTCATATTTTTGCCTATTTTTTAGTTTTTTTTCTTTTGTTTAATGACTTTTGTGTGTTCTTTATATTTCTGGATATGAAACATTTGCTGATTAAATATATTGTACATAACTTCTAGCAGACTTGAGTTTTATTTTTTCCCTTTTTTGAAAATTATGTATTTTGAAGCACAAAGGTTTTATTTTAATGCAGTATCATTAATAAATGTTTCTACTTATGTTTAGTTTTTATTATTTTTTTTTTTTATGATAGTCACAGAGAGAGAGAGAGAGAGAGAGAGAGGCAGAGACACAGGCAGAGGGAGAAGCAGGCTCCATGCACCGGGAGCCCGATGTGGGATTCGATCCCGGGTCTCCAGGATCGCGCCCTGGGCCAAAGACAGGCGCCAAACCACTGCGCCACCCAGGGATCCCTATGTTTAGTTTTTAAAAAATCTCTCCTCCTTCTGATATTATAAGTTTTCTTCCATATTTTCTTCTAACATTTTTAAGTTGTACTTTTCACATAAGATGATTTTAATCTTCTGATATTATGTTTTCTACCATATTTTCTTCTAACATTTTTAAGTTGTACTTTTCACATAAATCACAAAGATGATTTTAATCTATCTGTAATAGATTTCTTATGATTGATATTAGAGTAGGACTCTAATTTTATTTTTCCTTTACAGAAAACCAACATTCCAAGCATCATTTATTAGATAATTTATTATTCTTCCCAGATCTCCAATACTACCTCAAAAATTTTCATATATCAGTAGTCACTTGTTCAGTTCTTTATTCTGTTTCACTAGTCTATTATTTCTTCCCCCATCTGAGTACCACATAGTTTTGAAAACCATATTTTTATAAGTTTTGCTATCTGGTGGGGTATTTACCACAATTGGTCTTTCTTTTAAAAAAAATGTCTATGTTTTAGTTGGCTAAGTTATTATCATTAAAACTGCTGAATTTTTAAAATGCTTTCTGTTTTTCTTAAGATAATATTATTTTAATTTTTTTAGAATAGGGTATTTTTTGTTTTAGAAATAGTGAGTATGCATCAGTGTTTTGTTTCTATTATGTATAATATACTTATTTTACATATATGAGAATATATGTGATATTTATAGCCAGTATTTGAATGTCATTCAAAATCTCTATGTCTGTTTTATATCAAATACATTTCCTTTCTTTTTCTTTTTGATCCCCTTCACCCACTCCTTAACCTTTAATCTATTAAAGGAGTGAATACATTCATTCAATGAATACCTTTACAGGGTTAGGGATACTTGCATTTTTAGTATAAACTCAGTTTGGTTGTAATCTATTTTATGATTCTTTTAAAAGATTTTCTTTCTTTCTTTCTTTCTTTCTTTCTTTCTTTCTTTCTTTCTTTCTTTTTTTCTTTCTTTCTTTCTTCTTTCTTTTTCTTTCTTCCTTTCTTCTTTCTTTCTTCTTTCTTCTTTCTTCCTTTGACTGAGAGAGAAAGCATAAAGAGGGAGAGCTGCAGGCAGAGGGATAGGGAGAAGCAGGCTCCTTGCTGAGCAGAAAGCCCCACATGGGCCTCAATTCCAGGACCCTGAGATCATGGCCTAAGTGGAAGGCAGATGTTTAGCCAAATGAGCCACCCAGGCACCCCTTATTTTCTACTTTTATATGGCTAGTATTCTGTTTGGGGTGTTCATGAGAAAGACTAACCTCTAAATCATTTTCTTCAAAGTGTTAATTTTGGGGCTTGGTTTCAAAGTTTTGTTAGTAAAATCATTTAGGGAACTTTTTATCTTTTCCTATCATTTGGATTATTCTGTATAGCTTTTTAGGTTGTAAAGTTAGCTTTTTAACTCTTGGCCTATGGTATTTTGGACACTTGTGTCACTTGATTCTATGTATGTTCTAATTTCTATTAGAATTTCTTCTTTGATTTTTAAGTTATTTAGAAGTATGTTTTTAAATTCCCTAAATATATAACCTTATTAGTTACTTTATCTGAATTTCAATTTCATCAGAGTGTGTATTTTGAATAATGTTGATTATTTGGTATTAATTGTAACTGGTTTTATGACTAGTAACATGGCCAAATTTTAAACATGTAGCAATGTGTTTTTAAGGAGAATAATTCCTGGTTTTAATGTTCTTTATATTTAAGAGAGATTGTTAATTGTGTTTATATCTTCTGTATCCCTACAGATATTTTTGGACTCATAACTTATCAATTATTCAGAAAGATATATAAAAATTGACAAGCATGATGACAGATTTGTCAATTTCTGCTTTTAATTGTTTTAAATATTTGCTTTATATTTTGAGATTACACCCCTAGAACTATTCATGTTTAGAATTGTCATATTTTCCTGGTGAACTTTACTTCCATAACTATATAATTCCTTTTCTCTAATTGCTTTTCCCTATCAATTCAATCTGCTCTGAACAAATGTAATATATGTGTAATAGATTAAAAAGAGACATTCTAGTCTTAGTTTTGAGCAAGCAATAGGTGCCACCCTCTTTTAAGAATGAGATGTGAAACCACTTTGCAGTATCTGCAAAGGAGGTGAATGTAACTGGTTTAAACTTCTCTCATACCTTAAGGATAGAAGGTTAGGAGCTGGATAACAAGAAAGCATTTTTAAGAGAGTATTGATGTGCTGAGTCTACTCCTCATCCAGCAGAAGGGAAGATCTTTTTACTCAATTAAACCCTAAAGAAAAAAGCTCTAACATGACAAGATAGGTGATATGTGTTCCCAAGAATGTGTGCAGCAAAATGGATTAATATCATATTTATAAATTCAAAGTGAAGGAAGAGATGGTTATTCTGGTCATACAGGAGGTGTTGAAACAAAGCATATATGAGTCTATACTAAGGGCATGTTGTGGGTTAGGTGCAAGACAGGGATGGGATTACTTAGATCCAGTCCAAGAGCACCACCTAGTAAAGCAAGGTAATTTTAATGAAAAAAATCAGTAGGTGTAGCTGCTGGATGCTTAGAAGTTAAGAATAAGTCAAGCTAGACACAAGCTAGGAAAAGATGTCTTTGTATAGCTCAAGGGAATTGCAGTTGATAGATAAAGTTGAGCTTCTCCACAGGGCACCTCATGAGAAAAACATGCCAGGTTTAAACACCTCTCAGGCTCGAAGAGCACTAATCCTAGATCCCCACAAGTATACCAACCCAAGGTCAGAACACCTGGAGGAAGAGAAACATCTCTATCTGGGCAAAGAGAAAAGCATATGACCACACACCTCTTTCTACACTGCCTGTGACAATAAGCCTAAATTGAGAGAGGGGAAATGTTTTCATTTTAGGTTTTTTTTTTAAGGAATTTATTTATTTATTTATTTGTTTATTTATTTATTTATTTATTTATTTATTTATTAAAAAATGAGAGAAAATGAGCAGGGGGAGGGGCAAAGGGAGAAGGAGAAGCAGACTCCCCATTGAGCAGAGACCCCCAACTCAGGGCTGGATCCCAGAACTCTGGGACCATGACCTGAGTGGAAGCCTGATGCTTCACCAACTGAGCCATCAGGTGCCTCTAGACATAGTTTGATTATAAATGAGACTGGATATTTTTCTTACTGAATCAAGACTATTTTTTTTATTATTATTATTGGAGATGGATGTGAGAAAATGAGAAAAGTCATTGACTCTGTTTTAGTTCCATCCAAAGGTTAAGAGAACAGCTAGTCTAGATTCTTTGGGGATAGCTAGTTCAAATTCCTCAGTTTCTTTTGGTGCAGACATCATTGCCAAGACCTCCACATTTACAAGATTGGAAATATCTATTTTTGAACTGAAATTGGTTGTTTCCTTCCTAATTATAAATATCATAAATTGTTAGTAAAACAACACCTCACTCTTTTTTTTTTTTTTTCGAGTTTCCATAGTGTTTTATTTGACCCGACTGGGGAACACGAGGCCGGTTCAACGTGTGACCGACACAAGCCGCGACGTCCCCGCTCTCCGCTCTCCGGCGCCAGGTCTTGGAAGCCAGCCCGGTGCTTCCCGGTGCGCGCAGGCCGGTGTGGCCCCGTGGCCCCGCGCCTGGCCATCCAGCCCGCCCGCTGGGGGCTCCCCGGGGCTTCCCCAGGACCTCGTCCGGGGGCCCTCCCGGAGCCGCCACTACAGGGCCCGGCCCGTTGCTACATCACACCTGTCACTGCCCAGCGCGGCGTCCAGACCGAGGGCCCCGGGGAGGACCCTGTCCCTGCCAGCCCTACAGCTGCCCAGGGACCAGCGCCAGCGTGTCCCGCAGGTGCGCGTCGGCCACAGCGGCTTCCTCACGTGGGTCCCTGGGCCTCTTGCCTTTGTCCCCGTCCAGTGGGGTCAAGGCAGCCCTGTCCCAGATGCCCCCCGCTCGGTGGCCCTGCAAACCCCTGACTGCTGCACCGTGGCCCGTGGAAGCAGGAAGCAGGGACCGGCGCTGGCCATCAGGGTACGATTCCTTCCTTTCTTTCTTCTCGAGCCCCGCCGTGCTCCTTTCCCTGCATCCCCCAGAGGGCTCCTGCCAGGCAAGGAGGGCTTGTGACCTGCCCTCGAAAGAGGTGAACCGCCCCGACCCGGGCTGCCGGAGCAGCAGCGGCGCAGGCCGGCGGCCAGAAGCGCACCGTCTCCATCCACGTCGCGTCCCCCAGACCGTCTTCCTGTCCCTGATGGCTCAGAAAGTCCCCGAGACGTCGCCGAGCTTGCCGGTGCTGCGCACCTCATCTTCGTCGTGGTGGTTGCCACGATCATCGTCACGAGCCCTGTCATCGTGCTCCTCGGGTCCCTGCGGACGCCCACCCCGCGCGCCCTGCTGGAGCAGCTGCCCAGCCTCCTGGGCTCGGCCGGGCGCGCGTCCTCGGTGGGCCGGAGCCTGCTGCTCCGTGCGGAGGAGCTGGTCCTGAAGCAGCCGCGGAGCGAGCTCGGTTCGAGGGGCAGGGGCACCGGCACGGGGCCTGGCCTGCGCTGCCTCTGCCGGAGCCTGGGAGCCGCCGCCCCCGGGATGCGCTGCTGCGTGGAGGCTGCGAGGAGGCCTCGGGCGAGGAGGGGTCCGACTGGGTGCGCACGGGGAAGGCCCTGGATCGCCTCTTCTTCTAGGCCGCCTTTTTTGAGTGCAAACCATGCATTTAGCACTGTTCTAGTTTCTGATAGTACAGAAATAAAGACATCTTCTATGCCATCCAGAAGCTTACAACCGAAAAATAAAGATAACCGCACGCATTGGTAATTTCAAGTTAATTGGCTCATTTGCCACTTGACGGGATGAGCACTGGGTGTTATACTATATGTTGGAAAATTGAACTCCAATAAAAAATACCAAAAAAATTGGCACCTTTGCTTAAAGAAATGCATATTGGTTAACTCTGCATGGTCACTTAACTCAGGGAAAGCTCGCTGGTAGAGAGGGCAACTGAGATGAGTCTTGAAGCATGAAAATAAATCAACCAAATAAAAAGAGGAAAGGTAGCACTTTAGGAATAGGGAACTGCATGCATAGGTGCACACAACAGCACAGTGTTTCTGGGGAAACACAGTTCCTTTGGTGCCATCAGTACATGCAGCAGGAGTCGGGACACAGTATAAGGTGGAACTGGAAAAGTAGAAGTGCCTAAATGAAAAAGTAAATCCATTTCCTATTGTCCACTGTATGTACTCTTCTGCATGCCATGACTTAACAATGAATTGAGGAACAAAAGGGCAGCTATTCTTCCAGAATTGGCAGGGAGAGGAAATGGGCCTTAGCACCCCTGGAGGAGTCTTCCTTCTCACATTCTAAGGCCTTGATGCACTGCAGTGAATTCTCTCACACTTTCCCCAAAGTATTATCTCGTCCAGTGAAGAGAACCACACATGGAATGTAAAATGTTATAGATGAGAAGTGAAAGTGAGCAGAGGCATAGCTTGGGGGATGCAAAGCTAGATGGTAAGAGGGTGGAGTAATTAGAAGCATTGGGATCACCTGAGTCATGTTGGCAGGACAGATAGATAGAGGGCTTCTATCAGGGCAGAACTACCAGTGGAAGTCTGGAAGGAGAATAAGTGGAGACAGCAGGCACATGATGGGAGTAGTTGAAAAGGAGAAATGGAAGAGGTAGGAAAAATGGTTGCCCAGGTGGATCACTGTCTTTTTTGGACAGTTGCTAAAATAGTATAATAGCATTAGGCTATTAAAAATTGTTTAGTGGCAACATTCTGCAGTCATGGTTCATTCATACTAACGAAATGTAGAAAGGTCAAGGTCCTATAGGCTGAAGCAATAGACAAAGGCTGGGTCATCTTGATTCTAACAGTCCTCATGAGATGAGAGGATATCACTGCCTCCTCCTAATGCTTCAGACCCCAGGGTCTGGATGTGCTGAGTACACTAAGATTTGTGTGCCTTGCCCTCTGACACATCTGTTGGGACTGGGGCTGAGACCACTGTTAGTCCTTATGCTGTCTATGCTGTGCCAAAGAGGCACCAAGGAGACCCAGTGAACAAATATATGTATATGTGGGATTACTTAATTATTTATATACATGTATTTAATAAGAGCCGACTGAGTGGAGGGAGGGGTTACTGGTGATGTAATACCAAAGTTACCAACACAGGATTTGGAGTCAAACAACACTTGGTTCATATTCCAAGCCTGCCACTACTTAAGCTGTGTGACTTTGCATAGGCTGTATCTCAGAGGCTTCACTTCCTCATCCCTCAGCTGGAGCTATAAATACATATTCATCACCAAATGTTTTATGGTTTAATAAGATGCTTGCATGTAAAATGCCTCGTACTGGGCTTTCAATAGAGTAAATGCTCAAGACACCCTGGCTATTAAGAATAATGATAAGGAGAGGAGGAGGGAAAAAAGAGGATGAAACAGCATGTTTCATATGTTCCCACAAAACAGTGGAGACAGGGGCGGGGCAGATATAAACAGGGAAATGAAAGAGAGACTACAGGGTTAGAAAGGAAAAGGAGAAAGGCTGAAGTGAGGCTGACCATTGATTAGCCAATTTCCAGCCTTTGAAATGGACCACCAGTACCTCATATGGAGGAAAAACATTTAAATTTCTTGCCATTTTTAATCCATCTCATTGGATGATAAATGAACCTCTTAAACCTCCACTAGCTCTGGAATCTCTAGCGAGGATGTCTGCTTTGTGTCTGAGTCCTCTAGCTGTGCGAAGCCCTTTTTATTGAGCCCTGGGAAGTCTTTGATGGAAACGGTCGTTTAAGATGTAGTCTGCTCCTGCATATGGTACGAATGCCCTTCATATTCTTTTATTTATCAGACACAGACTAATAATGGGTCATTTCTTCTTTGTACTTTTCTGCTGCTTTAGAGTAATTACAGGAAAAGACAATAAGATTCACATAAGGATCTTTTTTTCTACTTCTTTCTAGAAGAGAAACTAACTTCACAAAGAACCTTAGACTTTGTATTATTGAGACCCTTTGCTTTTTGTATCAATGATTATATGTGTATGAAACACACAATGCAAGCTAATAATGCTTTTAGGGTGTGTAATTATTATGAGGAGGGTGGTAATGAGTCACTCCTTTGCATACAAAAAACATGTTAGATTTATGGATGATGAATAGGCTAAACCCACAACCCATTTTCTGCAAGAAAATTATTCACTTGCTTTGAATGTGATGATGCTTTCGTCAAGTTTTGACCAATCATAATCTTCAGGTAACGCTGGGGCAGGTTTTTGGTTTTGTTGGAGTAACTCTGACAAAAGAAAATCCTATAGGATTTTCCAGCTCTTCTAACATTTAAAAGCTAGATGTCATGACGCATATCATAACATTTGTTAACTTAAATAAAAATGTGAAACTGGGCCCAACGTGGATCTGATCACCAGTTGGGTCAAATTTTCATGAGACTTGGACTCTGAAGGAAGCAACTGTTTATGTGACTTCTGGAATCTGGTGCAATCCCACAGAGACCCCAAAGCCAAAGAGGAGAATGGTTGGAGCAAAGCCTAGAGACAGAAGGCAAGCATTCTTCTGGGCATGAAACAAGAATAGAATCCAGTCTATCTATTATTTTACTGTCAAGCAGTTCTGAAATTAGCCACCAGCTGCGTGTGGCTGTGGAACACTTGGAATGTGGCTGGTCATAATTGACATGTCCAGTTAATATAAAATATACACCAGATTTCAAAGACCCAGCATGAAAAAAGGAATGTAAAATACCTCATTAATAATTTTTATACTGATTTTATGTTAAATGGTAATTTAGATATATTGAGCTAAATTAATTTCATTATTCAAAAATAATTTATTTTTACTTTAAAGTATGGCTACTAGGACATTGAAAATTACATATGTGGTTCTCACTGTGTGTTGACTAGAGAGTACTAGTCTAAAAGCTTGCCTCAAAGAGATCAATGATTATTCTCTTGAAGTCACCTAATTTCATGCTTATTCCCTTTCATGAAGTGTTTATCAACATTTGTGATTTCCTGATTCATTTCAGTCAGCTTCTTAGGAAGGCCAGATAAACAGTGCAGCCTGAAAGAGTCTAATGCGTTTGCCTACCTAAATGCGTGGGATGTTGCAGGCTGTATTTCTCCAAAACTACAAATGATGAACCATCCGCAAACACTTCATCTTGATTTTGTGGGTCATCAACCAGAAGCTCTTCATGTGAATGTAAAAGTAACTATGTAAAAGAAAATCCCACAGAAATTTTCCAATTGCCTTTTTAAGATGCCATCAATTGAAAGTTTGCATGAAATATCATTAAGGTGCTATTTGAATTATAGGAGAATTGATCACTGATAGGTATGGAAATTATAAACTCTGAGGACAGAATATACAATGATTGAGTTAGTTGTATGCTGAGGAAGAACACAGATATCCTTCCTGGAAACATAAAAGTGATCCAACCCTAACTGAACTATATTCTCTCAGAATGGAAGCTTGGTGAGAATGGCTCAGTATTCATCCTGGTGTAACAGAAATGCAAAGGGCTTTGCAACAGCCAGGGCTCCTGCAAAATAAGTCTGTAACTCAATGATTGTAGCAAGCTCCTTGGCAGCTCTGAACCACAGTTTCCACATGTGTAAAATAGACATGTGAAAGACAATTGAAGACAATTATATATAATTATATATATATTATATTATATATATAATAAGGTATATATATATATTATACCTTTGCAGGGATATTGTTGCATAGAGAAACTAGCAGAAGAAATACTTTAAGAGTAGAATTTAGTAAATCATTTTCATGAAGGAATCTCATAAGTCCTAATTCCTATGGCAAACATTTCCATGTGATGTGAACTCTTGACTTTTACCCTGTGACATGTCTCTTAGGGGCACATTGGACTTGTAGAGATTGACTCATCATCAAAATTCAGAGCCTTAAGCCTGCTATTGAAGGAAATCCAATGCAGATTCTGATTCAGATCATAAAAGGAGATAATGGTTCTAGGGAAGAGAGGACATCCACATCTACAGAAATAATGCAAAATATATTGTGCAAACTATCTCAAGATAGTTTTGGACACACTGAGTCAGAAGGGCTGGTGGGATCCAGATGGAGGAGTCAGAAAATTCAGGGCTAAAAAAAAAAAAAAAAAAAAAAAAATTCAGGGCTATCTCCTAGGAGTGAGGTATGTGCTGGAGGTGGAGATGGGGTAACAATCCATAAGGATGGGGCCCTTGAGGCAACGAGACTAGTCAGGGCTGCCACAAGGGATGGTCTGAAAGGGAAGCAAAATGAAAGAAAGGGAAGGAAAGAAAGGATGAGTAGAGAACCTCTGTTTAGTAGAGGAATGAGGAAGAACATGAGAGATGAAGAGGAAGAAATAGTTTCAGGTAGGAGAAAGAAGATGTCCAAATTGACTCCATATTTTTCTGGTCCCCTACCTGCTAAGGGCTTTACCTCAAGTATTCCTCAATGGATTAGGTTCTATTTCTCAATTTCGGTGTATCTCTATCTCTGTCTGTTCTGTCTGTATCTCTCCTCTCTCCCAAACCTGTGTATCTTGTTTGCTCAATGCCACAGCTGCAATTCCTCTCTCACTACCTGTCCTCACTCTGCAGACCTCAAGCATGACCAGGACCCTGATCTCATGCTTTCCCAGACACAGCTATAGGGCATGAAGGACTGCAACACTGTTACACTGAGTCCTACAACTGTTTTACCAAATGAACAGAGTAAAAAAAAACTTTAAGCAGATAATAAACATTTTTATTTCTATCAGAGCCAAATAAAAACAAGTTTACCCATTTTTCCCTATTTGGTAGAAGGATGCTTGTGAGTGCTCAACTCCATATGCTAAAAAATTCAAATTTGGGGGGAGACCACCTTTATTTTAAGGCAATGTACTGTCTCAAGTGAAAGAGATTTTTAGGGAGGCCTTCTGGTAAACTATGTGTATGTTAACATCCTATGTATCTAAGTTCTTAGATTTTGTCAGTTAGAATATTAATATAGAGATATTTTTGAAGACATATTATAGCATATGCTAAGAAAAGTTTGACTTTCAGAGATAAGACAGAGATGTGATGTACTCAAGATTGTCTGGAAATCATAAAACTATGTAAGAATACAGATTCCTAGGTAATTACCAGATTCTATTGTTCCCTTTTAGTTTTATAATTTATAGCAGTGCATTGGGCTACATGGTTGTAATGGGATCCTCTGCTTGTCCTTATCTTGTTCTTGTTCTTGTTGTTTTTTAAGAGATTTGATTCCTATGTATTTCTTCTACTTTCTAGGAACAATTTCTGTACTTATGTTCAATCACTCATTTCTTCTCCTTAAAACTTCCCACAACCATCACAGTTTCTGTTGGTGCACAGAATATGGATTTGGCAGTGGTAATCACAACTTACAGAAAGATGACCTGTTTTTCCTAACTTCAAACCCAATAGAGAGAGATTTTTAAAGGAAAAATCTGTCGCTGTACAATTCTTCTCTACATTAGTTTTAACCATTTTCTAATTGTCTTCAATTTTTCCTGACATGAAAGAATAGAAGAAATTGGATTAGTGGGGTGCATGGAGATTACTATTGAGTTTCAAAGTCTGAATGAATTTGGTCATAAGTTCTATTTGGAATGGTAAGCCATTTTGAAACTGGCTGAGAAAATCTTAAGTACAACAATAAAGATGCTCCTTATTGCCTTGAAACACTATTTTTCTAAGTCAGTGTGCCTTTAAAACATGTTTTCACTTCTAAATTATGAGTGATTAATGGAAAACAGATTTGTGGTGGATTTTGTGGTTCTAGGAAAACTGAGGACAATGAAACAAGAACTAAGAGATCTAAAGTTGGAAATAAATAAGGATTACACCATAAGAGAATTAGAGATGTGCTTTATATAAATGGTTTTAAAATACCCCACATGTCATTCACTCAATCTACTCAACAAAAATAAAAAATTATGTTGAGTACCTGTTATGCTCATTTGTATTAATCAGGGTTCAAGATTCTTCAGGGAAACAGAACAGAATTTTTATGTAGATAGATAGATATAGATATATAATACAGATAAACTTAAAATTTTATATAAATTTTAAAATAAAAAATTTATATAAATTTTATGTAAAATATATACATATATAATATTAAATAATATTTTTACATATTATATAAAGGAGACTTATTCTGAGGACTTGTCTCATGCAATTATGTAGTCTGAGAAGTCCTAAGATCTGCTGTCTGCAAGCTGGAGACCCACCAAAGCTGGAGGCATAATTCAGTCCAAGTCCAAAGGCCTGAGAAGCAGGGGAACCTATGATATAAGTTACAGTATGAGGGCAGAAGATGCAATGAGATGTTTCAGCTCAGATAAGGAAGCAGGAATAAAGGGCAAACTCTTCCTTCTCCCACCTTGTTGTCCTAGTCAGGTGCTCAGTAAGATGGCCTCACTCACAAGGGGAAGGCAGTCTGCTTTACTGAGTCCACTGATTCAAATGCTCATCTCATCTAGAAAGGCTCTCACAGATGGAGAAATAATGGGTAATCTGAGCACTCTGTGGCAAGTCCAGTTGGCACATAAAGTTAATCATCAGAACATCGTTCTTGTCTTCAGGGACTATAGAGTGTAGCAAGAGTGACAGATGTTAAACAAATACATAATTACATTTGTGATAGCACTTTGGAGAAATAATAGAATGCACTGGAAGCATGTAACAGGGACACCTAATAGAGCTTGGGGGCTCAAGACGAGGGAAGATTTCTCTGAGGAAGTAGCACTTAAGCTGAGGATTGAAGGATGAGTGGGACCTAGCAAAAGATGAAGTAGAGGGGAAGACAGGCAGTGATAACTAGCTAAGGATGGAGAGAACCTCGTACCCACAAAGAATTGTAAGAAGCTGTGATACTGTGATTTATAGTGAGGAAAAAAAAAATATATATACAAAACATTCAAATGAACACACCTGTACATGAATTAGGCATATATATATATATATATATATATATATATATATATATAGTCTTTGTCTCTGTTTCTGGCACAGAGCTCCTAAAACCCTGGGAATTTTCTAAGAGCTAAGAGCAATAAAAATGTCTTTGGTATTCATAGCAAGCCCCTTTCAATCACACCTACATTTATGTTAATGAGCTAACTTTTGGAAAGTACCTAGGATGGTCACTGGTTGCCAGGGGAACAAAACATGTGATTAGAAGGTTGTAACTTAGTCCCACCCCTGAGAGAAGGAGAGACTTGTTAGAGATTGAATTCTATAACCAAGGGCTAATGATTTTTAATCAACCATGCCTATGCAATGAAGCCTTCATAAAAACCTAGAGGGTTTAGAGAGCTTCTGGGATGGTGAAAGCATGGAGATACAGGGATAATGGTGGGCCTAGAGAACATGGAAGCTCCACTCTCCTTTCCACTTACCTTGACCTATCCATCTCTTCTATCTGGCTGTTCCTGAGTTATACCCTTTTATACTAAACCTGTTACTTAGAAAATAAATGATTCTCTGAGTTCTGTGAGCTTATCTAACAAATTAGTTGAGTCCAAGGATTCTGTGGGAACCTTCCATCTATAGCTGGTTGGTGAGAAGCACAGATGACAACGTGGACTTGTAATTGCCATCTGAAGTACGGGGGCTGGGAGGAGGAGGATCAGTCTGGTAGGATGGGTCTTAACCTGTGGAATCTGATGCTATCTCCAGGTAAATAGTGTCAAAATTGAGTTAATTGCTTAGTGATGTTGGAAAAAACACAATCAGAGAAGGGGCCAGCATGACTGAAGCAGTAAGAAGGTGAAGCTAAGGATAGCTGGGAATGACTCATGTACGTACGATCTTGTTTTGCACGATGTCCCTTTCTAGGGAAACGAGAAATGAAGTGTAGACCCATGCTCAAGAACATTAATCACAAGAATAGCAATAAACACCACACTGTCGAATATTTGCCCTATGCTATGCTAAGCCCTGTTCTGAGAGCTTTACACATATCATTTCACTTAATCTTCTCAAAAACCACGTGGTAGCTATTTATTATGTCCCATTATGTTGATAAAATAGGAGTATTAGCTTAAAGAGGATGAACAACTTTCATTTTAAATTTATGTGGCTAGAGACACCTGGGTGGCTCAGTGGTTGAGTGTCTGCTTTTGGTGCGGGTTGTGATCCCAGGGTCCTGGGATCGAGTCTCATGTCAGGCTCCCTGCAGGAACCCTGCTTCTCCCTCTGTCTATGTCTCTGCCTCTCTCTCTCTCTCTCTCTGTCTCTCATGAATAAATAAACAAAAATCTTTTAAAAAATTTACATGGTTAATAAGTGATAAAACCAGGATTGGAACCAAGTTGAAAACTATAGAGTCTAGGCATAGTTCTACATGCATAGTTCTTTGCATAGTTCTACAGTTAATACTGTTTTGCAAAACATTCAAATGAACACACCTGTACATGAATTAGGCATAATAATTGTTTTGATCTCTTTTTGCAAGGCAAGCATTATTTTTATTTTCTCCTTTGGCAAGGCTTACCAAAGACTACCACCCTCCTCCCATGATTCTGTCGGGCAAAGTAATATGTGAATTCACTTGCCTTCCCATTGATAGAGATTTTTTGTATGGCATTTCGGACAGAATTAAAAGGGGCAGGATCTGCAGACCACATAATCCTTGCACCAGTCCCATTAAAATGCCTAATAGTCTAGGTGACAGAAAATAATTCCAGATGCTGGTTAAAATGAATAAGTAACATTTTAATAAATTTACTCAATATATTGAAAACTCTAAAGGAACTCACTCTGGAACTCTAGTCCAGGAGATGATTTTAGAGTCTCACAGACCAGAATTGAGTTCAAACTAAGTTATTATCCCTGTGATCTTAGCAGATTAATTAACTTCCCTAAATTTCTGTTTCTCATCTATAGAGATAATACGGATAATAAATAAGGTATTTCCTTCACTTGAGTGTTGTGAGAATTTAATGAGATGATATTTATTCAAAGCCAGTAACTGTTAGGTAGCTATTATCAACCTGTCTTTCAGCAACATTAAATATCTTAGAGGTCCAAATCTTAAGGTAGGCATGAAAATAAGTCAAAATAAAGTGTAATGCTTGGAATTATATAGCCAAATGAAATAGAAAATGTTAAAGAGTAAAAGTATATAATCCATCTAAAATTCTAAAACATTTGAAAGAAAAAACAAATTAAAAGATCCCAAGGTCCTCTCTCGGACAATGTATTTATCTTTATGATATAGCTCAGCAATTAGTTTGATGCTGGGAAATACACCTCCCTCAATAAATATTTGTGGAATGAATGGACAAATAATCGATAAATGATTGACTGAATGAGTGGATGGAGGGATGGGTAGTTTCATATGTAAAGCAGTACAAATGTAAATTCAGTGAATGACAGATGCCAAATGTGACTCCAAACTAAATCTAGCAAAGAAAGCAACATGAACATCTTACTTGGAAGATAGCTGGAAAGCAAAGTTAAAAAAGAGAAGCTCCATCAGACCAGCAAGAGAAAGATTGAAGACTCCCCAGTCCAGTGTTTTCTGGTTATAGAGATAAGTTTAAAAAAAAAAATCCTTGTTGAATTTCAATTTAATGGACATAGTTGTAACCCAAATGATCTTGCAGAAGCAGCAGTTCTTCATTCAAGCACATCTCTGCCTCTGATGTGTAGCTCCAGATGTAATTTTAAAGTCCACCCAGAAATAAAGCTTTCCAAGAGATGGAATATTTGCTTATCCTTCAATTCATATATGCCACTCAGTTATATCTAGTTTTTTGAGAATCTCCACCATGTGCTCCCACTATCTAAGCTAAGATTTTTAGTAATTCATTTTTTCCTGCAAAAAAAAATCACGTATATAATTTTGGGGAGAAAACAAATCAGATCCAAATGCTTGGTTATTTCAGGAATCAGGTCAAAATGTATTACAGTGATTTAATTAATACAAAGACCGATTGACAAACGTGATGAGTAGAGAGTGTAAAAGATATGTTGTCAGCAGAACTTTAATATTCCATAAAAGGCATATGTGTAAGTCAAAAATGCTATTTACAGATTTCCTTCTCATGGATATCTATTTAAAAAGCATTGTGTATGGGGGATCCCTGGGTGGCTCAGCGGTTTGGCGCTTGCCTTTGGCCCAGGGCGCGATCCTGGAGACCCGGAATCAAGTCCCACATCGGGCTCCCTGCATGGAGCTTGCTTCTCCCTCTGCCTGTGTCTCTGCCTCTCTCTCTGTCTATCATAAATAAATAAATAAATCTTTAAAAAAAAAAAAGCATCGTGTACTCAAGATCCTTTAGGTGTGTATAAACTGAGGGATCTAACACTTAGACATTAAAGGCAGAATTCAGTTTATATATCAGCATAGGGCTGGGGACAAAGTCAGACCAAGGTTTAGAAGGGCTACCTTTCCATGGCTCAGCATTTTTCCACTCTGTCAAGAAAGACATGGAAAACAATTTAAGGTGGACTTAATGTAACACAATAAGAATAAACTATAGAGAAGCTTGGCTGCACATATAACACTGAACACCAGCTAGACTGGGGTCTTCTTCACATTATCCTTCAGTGGTTTAGGCAAAATAGTTGACACTTAGCAACATGCATGTTAACAACGAATGCATTTTGTTTATATTACTGAGAAATGTAAAGACCAAGGAAAGCAAGTAAAGAACAATATGGTCATAAAGCCAAAGGAAAAGAATACAGATGTTCAAAAACCATTTCACAGCATATTTATGACAGCACATACAATTTATCAGTACACTAGTGGGCTTTCCCCTTTATAAAGATAATGTTCATCACCTTAATACTTCTGTCCTATACGAGAAGTGTCAACATTGAAGGAGCTCTTATGGGCAAGATAATACTATTATTAAACAATAAAGAAACAAACCTGCCCCACAGCAATTTCTCCTTCATTCAATATTTATTAGAGCTTACGGATATTTTCTTCACTTGTTTCATTTATACATATATATATATGATCTAGTTGATGTTCAACAAGACTATATATTTTTTCCTGGGAAAACAGTGTGTCGTCTGTTTTTTTTTTTTTTTTTTTGCACAAAATAAATTTTCTTCTCTCTTATTTTAATAATTTACACTTCATTAATTTCATAATAGATAAACATGAAATCATTTGTGGATGAAAAAATAAATGAACAAATGACTACAGACATAAACATGTGTTTAGACTGCTTGACCATAAGTTTCTTTAAGGTAGGAAACATGTCTCAACTTTGTCAATTACACCATGACTAGAGTGTAAAACCAAAAAACAACACCCCCCCAAACCAATCCTCCCCCAAACAAAAAAACCAATCTCAGCAAATACACTGGCACTACCCCATCCCAAGCCCCAAACTGCTGATCCTACACTAGATGACAGAGTTCTCCTTAGTCTCAAGCTACTTTAGACCTTTCCCAATTAGCTATAGAAGGCACCTATATCTGAGACATTCCTGGCACATAGTAGGTCCTCACTGAATGTTTGCCAAGTTGTGGATGCCACCTACCATTTTCCAGTAAAACAGAGACTGAAATACAGAGACAAAGTGAGACAAACTCAAGAATGTAATATTGTGGTTTTAATAGCAAAAATTTTTTAATTAAAAACCTTTTTTAAAAGATTTTATTTATTTATTCATGAGAGACAGAGAGAGGCAGAGACATAGGCAGAGGGAGAAAAAGGCTCCCTCAGGGGAGCCCAGTGTGGGACTTGATCCCAGGACCCTGGGATCATGCCCTGAGCCAAAGGCAGATGCTCAACCACTGAGCCACCCAGGTGCTCTGCAAAAATAAAAATTTTTATAAAAGATATGTTGACTGCTTTAAGTGGAAACACCATAAGGGTCTTTATTTCATGTGTTATTTCTTTGTTTACAAAAATACAAAGAGCAATGTGTGTGTACTTCAACGTTTATCCAGGTTGACAATCACTGGACAACTCCAGGAACATATTTACCCAGATTGTTTGCCACACCTCCCTGACACAGCCAAAGGAGAGCCACAGACCTGGAGCAGTCAGCAGAACCAGCTATTGTACTTCTTAGGGGGTTAAATAGAAAGTAAGCCTTCTAAGAGAAAATAAGTACTCACAACTAACTCTCTCATAGGAGTACAGCAGTGTTCTCTGGGTCCTGAAATGGAAATACCTCTTGTTTCCAATATTTGTGGCTAATGCCACCCAATTGGAAAATTCAGTCAAACATAGTGGGCTGTACCAAAGATTTCACTGAGAACACTATGTTTCAACCCTATGTCCTTAAATCTTAAAATACTGTGCATCTCTAACAATCAGAGTTTATTATTAAAATTAATGGATTTGCAAGTAGGTAAGCATATCTGCCAAAAGGTTAATCAGTTTCTATTAATACAGAGAGCATTTAAAACTATTCAAAACCCACAAAAACTGAGGACTCTGTCTTTAGAAAAGGAAGGCAGAACATTTTTCCAGTGGACACTGATCATTAGTTTTAACATCATAGCTTATAATAATCAGTATTAACTAGAACTTCTTACTGCAACTTACATTGAATTGTAAGTATTTGAATCTCTGTTTTCACTGTAATAAGAGAGTATCTCATGCAGTTTTCCATCCCCAGCATCCAGTATTATGCTTGAAACCCCTGGGAGATCATTGAATATTTCCTGAAAGTGAATCTATAAATATATTTGCATTTTCCAAGCTGTAGTTGTCTGTGGATTAGAAGCTCAGTGACCACACATGAGATATTGTTACACACATAAGCAGAGCAGTTCCTGGTACAACAGGTTATAATTGCAGGCAGGTATGGGTGGAGAAATAAGAATGTTTTGTTTTGATTTGCTTTTCAGATACCCTTGCAAGATAAAGAAATTAGCTGGATTCATTTGAATGTTTCTTTCAGTTGCTTTTTAGAGAGTCAGAGAATTCATATGCCTACATAATTCCACATGCAAGAGGATGGAGCTTTTCCCATGCTTAGGAGAAATATAAGCTTCATTCATTGGTGCTGACTTAGAATCTTGCACATACAAGCTAGAAAGGAATCTAGTCTCCATTCTCTAAATGCTCAGTGACTCCAGACAAAGATAACATTTTTAAATGGCAGCATGACATGTTTATCATTACAAGACACCTTATGCCATTGAGGAAATTTCTGCTCAGCCCCTGTTTCTTTTCAGGTATTCTCTACATTTTTGTTGTTGAGTTTTGGCAGATCTTTAGCTTTTCCTGGTTGCCTGACACCTGAGGCTGGGGCAGAGTCTGCCATTCATCTCAATCTAGATTCTCATCCCCCAGTACTTTGTCTTTTATTTGTGCTAACACACAAGTGACTTCAAAGGGGACTTTGGATGAAAAACAGATACAGCCTGATGAGAATGGAGGGCATAATTGGATGCTTTGTGCTGTAAAAAGAAGTTCCTCAAACTTCCTAAAAATAGGAATCTCTTTCTATTTTTACATAAAATCTGGCTTTGAACCATTGTATCATATCAATTAGTATACTTTTCTGTCATCTCTAAGGACATACATTTTTCCAAATCAGCAAGAGAACATTCCTTTAATTTGAAATGATTCATTTGCTCTTCTCTCTGGCTTTTAATTCCCACTAAATAAATAATGTTAAAAAAATAGGGACAGGGGGGAGACGGCAGGTGCTGGCAGCCACCGCCCCCCCACCAAAAATAAAAATAAAAATAAAATAGGGACAATCCTTGATGCCTATGAACTAGTTGATGACTTTCAATAGACATTAAGCCCAATTATTATTAGTCTGGGGAAGATATGGGAACCAAAAGAACAAATTTCTCCTTTTTGTGTTCTGGAAGGTATAGAGAGTTATTCCAATTACATGCTTTCATGCCCCAATCTTGTACAGATGATATTGGTGTAAAAGTGCAGTGCAGATTTGTTATCCAACTAGTTCTTCTAGTATTTAACAGATAATCTAAGCCACAAAGAGTATATATTTATTCTTGTCTATTGCTATATCCTGTGGATTGTCTACATTAATCTGGGATAATTACAAGATCTCCACTTTAGTTGGAGATCCAACTTGCTTCCTAAGTGGGATTATAGCTTATTTGCATATGTACACATCTTGAAAAGCTCCATTCCAATCTCTAGCAGCATATGTAATTAGGTGATGTATCCAGGAAAATACATCACTTTATTTGACCAGATGTCCAAAAGTTTCACTTTCTCCCTTTCTAGTCTATGACTACCATAACAGCTGAATTCTAGGTATGTCGTTCTGAACCATAGTTTGGTAATTATTGATTTGTTAATTAAGGCTTTATGTTATTTATTTATATTAATATATATTATAAATTATATATTATTTATATTATAACTAGATTGCCACATTATTATGAGAAAGGAGATTACACTGTTTGGCAAAGGATCTTCTTACCCTCGCAAATAATACCTGGATCTCAGAAGAGCTTGGTCTCCTTTCCCAGGTAATGTTGGACTTCCAAAAGCATTTGAATGTCGCACTACCTCATGGGATTAGCTGCGTACAGCATAGTTTATACTATCTGAGGCCAATGGTCAGAAATATGGTTCTTTTTTTTTACTCCCCACACTTCAAATACCACTTTACAAAAAAAGAAGTGGAAAGTTAGGCATGTGGGAGGCACGATGACTGACAATTATAACCTGGCCCACCTGCCTTAGCAAAAAGGGCCTGGGAGAATGTTCTGCTCTTTGGGGAGAGAAGTGGTTCCACGTTGCTTCTATCTGAGGCAGCTCTTACTGTTATGGCCTCTGCCTGCAGGTATGTGATACAGCCTGCTAGCAAAATCATCCCAAAGAATCTGTGACTTGTCTGTGCCTCTAGACAAGGCATATGGACTCTAGATAAGAATGGGAGAAAGGTGTCTCACCTGAAAACATCAACTGAAGAAAATCTAGCAGCAATATGCTCTCTCAATATTGAGCTCTCTCAATCTCGCTGTCCCCAGTAAAAGGCCATGAGAGAGCTTCCTTTTTTTTTTTTAAGGTTTTATTTATTTATTCATGAGAGACACAGAGAGGGAGGCAGAGACATAGACAGATGGAGAAGCAGGCTCTCCACAGGGAGCTGGATATGCTACTGGATCAGGGGCCCTTGGATCACATCTTGAGCAGAAGTCAGACATTCAACAGCTGAGCCACTCAGGCATCCAGAGAGCTTCTTAATCACCATTTCCCCCGGCCCTTTCTTCACCATTCTTTTCAGGATCTGCAGTTCCTAAAGAACTTGTTCTTTAGATGAATCAACCCTCATGATACGTATTATGACAAATTGGTAACATTTTTTTTACAATTATTACTATTTATTTTTAAGTTTTATTTAAATGTTACATAGTTAAAATACAGTGCAATGTTGGTACGATATTGCTTTCTGGAGTAGAATTCAGGGTTTCATCACTTACATACAACACCTAGTGCTCATCACAAGTGCCCTCTTTAATATCCTTCACCTTTAGCCCATCCCTCAACCCCCTTCATCAACCTTCAGTTTGTTCCCTTATAGTTAGGGTCTCTTATGATTTATTTCCCTCTCCTTTTTTGCCCTCCCCCTTCCCATATGTCCATCTGTTTTCTTCCTTCAATTTCACGTATAAGTGAGATCATATGGCATTTGTTTTTCTCTGACGGACTTACTTCACTTAGCATAATACATTCTGGCTCCATCCACATCATTGCAAATGGCAAGATTTTATCCTTTAGATGGTTGAGTAATATTCAATTATGTATTTATCACGTCTTCTATATTCATTCATTAGTCAATGGACTTTTGGGCTCTCCTCATAGTTTGGCTATTGTGGGTAATGCTGCTATAAACATCTGGGTGGGGGGACTAGGGCAAGGTGGCAGAGGAGTAGGGTCCTCAATTCACCTGGCTCTACCAACTTACCTAGATTACTTTCAAACCATCCTGAAAACACAAATTTGAACTGGAACGCTACAGAGAGAAGGGTTTTCACTTCTTACAATGTAGGAAGGCGGGGGGATAAAAAAAAGAATCAAGTTGGGGAGGGGCCCCACGAGGAGCTGGACTAAAGCTGGGCAGCGAGAGCCTCTGGGACAGGAAAGCCCAGACCCAGAGAAGCGGGAACTTTAAAAACTCCGCAAGGAATCTGCCTGGTCGGAAAGGTGCTCAGCAGGGAAATCAAGCTGAGTCCCAGGAGGGGCAGTGGAGCCTCCACTTTCCCCGAGACATAATAGAGGAAGGGCGCCCTGGGGAAAGTGCGCGCCACACCGCGGGCCAATCTGTAAAGGGCTGGAGCGCGCCCGCGGGCCTGGGGAGAAGCCGGTTGGTCAGGCGCGGTCCGGGCAGAGGGATCTGCACCTGCTGCTTCGGGAGCTGCAGTCCCGGGAGTGCGAATCTAGCAGCGCAGGCCCCGATCCAAGGGCACGGGGACACGGCCCAGAATCCTGCGCTCCCCCGGGACAGGCGGAGGCGGGGAGGGCCCGAGACAGGGAGGACGCTCCTGCCGCCAGGAGCCCCGGGGCTGTGCAGGTCAGTGCCACGTGCCCCAGGAGCATCCAAGCCAGTGCAGACTGGGAGACTGCGGTGGTTACTGGGGAGCTCACTCCAGAACTGGGGACCTGACCGCTGCCAGTGGTGGTGTTCCTCCTGATGTCACTCTGTGCCTGGGAGAGGTGAGGTCACCTTGGAACAGAGGCGTCAAGGAGTAAACAGCTCCCACTGAGCTTGGCACTGGGCAGGGCAGCTCCCCCAGGTGCACACACCCGAGAACCAGCACAGCAGGCCCCTCCCCCAGGAGACCAGGTGGAAGGACAGGGGAAGAGCAAATTCTGGACCCAGTAGCACGGGAAAGCTCCAGGGAAAGTCTAGGGATTTACAGTATACAGAACCAGAAGGTACCCCTCCTATTTTTCTTCTTCTTTTTTCCAGTACAACTCATTTTCATATGAGACTGAAAATTTCCAATATTTTTTTTCTTTTCCCACCAGAGCTGCAATATGTTACCTCTTAATTTTTAAGATTCTTCTTTTTTTGACTTCCATTTTTCTACAATTACAGGTCCTAGATGTATTTTCCACTTCTACATTCCCTTCAACATACTAAACATAATTTTGGGAGATATATGAGGTATTTTGTTTTGTTTTGTTTTGTTTTGTGTTTTTTGTTCCCTCTCCCTCATTTTGTTCTACAATGATGGAAGTTAATACCTTCTAAAACATGACCAGCATGCACCCAGAACCAAGTGGTATACCATGCTGGTTCATTCTGTGAGATTCCTCATTCCCATTCTGCCCCCCCTCTTTTATCTCATTTATGTTTTGGTGGTCAATGTTGCAGCATTCTACAAGTACTTCAGGTTTATATAAATCTGGGACTGAACATCTAACATACAGAACTTAATATACTCAGAAACAAGAGGATCACCCTCTAGAGCCCCTGAGGTAGACTACATTCTCCCTCCACTACAACTTCGTCACCACCACCATCTCCCATAACCCCCCCTTTTTTCTTCTCCTTTTTTCTTTTGTCACTTCCACTGTAGGATTCTTGGCCTTTATTTTTTACTACTTTGTTTTAAAATTGGGTTTCCACTTTAGTGGTCCTTTTGTTTTATTCTATTCTGATCTGTTTTCAATTTCTGGTCTCTGACCTCGGCAGAATCATCTAGGGTGAAATTTACTTAGGTCATGGTTGATATTCTTGACTCACCCGCTCATACAGCCACTCTGCACTGAACAAAATGACTAGAAGGAAGAACTCACCACAAATGAAAGAATCAGAAACAGTACTCTGCCACAGAGTTACAGAATTTGGATTACGATTCAATGGCAGAAAGCCAATTCAGAAGCACAATTATAAAGCTACTGGTGGCTCTGGAAAAAAGCATAAAGGAATCGAGGGACTTAATGACTGCAGAAAATAAGTCTAATCGGGCCGAAATTAAAAATCAATTAAATGAGATGCAATCCAAACTGGAGGTCCTAACAACGAGGTTTAATGAGGTAGAAGAAAGAGTGAGTAACATAGAAGATAAGTTGATGGCAAGGAAGAAAGCTGAGGAAAAAAAGAGAAAAACAATTAAAAGACTACGAGGAAAGGTTAAGGGAAATAGATGACAGCCTCAGAAGGAGAAATCTGTGTATAATTGAGGTTCCAGAGAGCACCGAGAGGGCCAGAGGGCAAGAAAGCATATTGGAACAAATCATAGCTGAGAACTTCCCTAATTTGGGGAGGGAAACAGGCATTCAGATCCAGGAGATAGAGAGGTCTCCCCCAAAATCAATAAAAACAGTTCAACACCTCAACATTTAATAGGAAAGTTGCAAATCCCAAAGATAAAATCCTTAAAGCAGCAAGGGACAAGAGATTCCTAACTCATATGGGAGAAATATTAGATTAACAGAAGACCTCTCCACAGAGACCTGGCAGGCCAGAAAGAGCTGGCAGGATATATTCAGGGTCCTAAATGAGAAGAACATGCAGCCAAGAATACTCTATCCACCAAGGCTCTCATTCAGAATAGAAGGAGAGATAAAAAGCTTCCAAGATAGGCAGAAGTTGAAAGAATATGTGACCACCAAACCAGCTCTGCAAGAAATATTAAGTGGGGCTCTGTAAAAGAAAGAGGAAGCCCAAAGAAATAATCCACAAAAACAGGGACTGAATAGGTATTACAAAGACACTAAATTCATATCTTGCAATAGAAACTCTGAACGTGAATGAGCTTAATGATCCCATCAAAAGACGCAGGGATTCAGACTAGATAAAAAAGCAAGACCCCATCTATTTGCTGTCTACAAGAGACTCATTTTAGACCTAAGGACACCTCCAGCCTGAAAATGAAAGGTTGGAGAACCATTTGCCATTCAAATGGTCCCCAAAAGAAAGCTGGGGTAGCAAACCTCATATCATACCTCATAAACTAAAGTTTATCTCAAAGACTGTAGTAAGAGATGAAGAGGGACATTATATCATACTTAAAGGGTCTATCCCACAAAGGACCTAACAATCATGAATATTTATGCCCCTAATGTGGGAGCTGCCAAGTATATCAATCAATTAATAACCAAAGTAAAGACATACTTAGATAACAATACACTAATAGTAGGAGACTTCAACACGGCACTTTCTGCAAATGACAGATCTTCTAAGCACAACATCACCAAAGAAACAAGGGCTTCAAATGATGCACTGGAACAGATGGATTTCACAGGTATATACAGAACTTTCCATCCAAATGCAACTGAATAGACATTCTTCTCGAGTGCACATGGAACTTTCCCCAGAATAGACCACATACTGGGTCACAAATCAGGTCTCAACCGATACCAAAAGACTGGGATTGTCCCCAGCATGTTTCCAGACCACAATGCTTTGAAACTTGAACTCAATCACAAGAAGAAATTTGGAAGAAACTCAAACACGTGGAGGTTAAAGAGCATCCTGCTAAAAGATGAATGGGTCAACCAGGAAATTAGAGAAGAATTTAAAAGATTCATGGAAACTAATGAAAATGAAGGTACAAATGTTCAAAATCTTTGGGATATGGCAAAAGCATTCCGAAGAGGGAAATACATCGCAATACAGGCATCCCTCAAATAATTGGAAAAAACTCAAATACACAAGCTAACCTCACACCTAAAAGACCTGGAGAAAGAATAGCAAATAAAACCTACACCAAGCAGAAGAAGAGAGTTAATAAAGATCGGAGCAGAACTCAATGAAATAGAGACCAGAAGAACTGTACAACAGATTGACAAAACCAGGAGTTGTTTCTTTGAAAGAATTAATATGAGAGATAAACTATTAGCCAGCCTTACTAAAAAGAAAAGACTCAAATGAATAAAATCAGGAATGAAATAGGAGAGATCACAACCAATACCAAGGAAACACAAACGATTTTAAAAACATATTATGAGCAGCTATATGCCAACAAGTTAGGCAACCTAGAAGAAATGGATGCATTTCTGGAAAACCACAAACTACCAAAACTGGAACAGGAAGAAATAGAACACCTGAACAGGCCAATAACCAGGGAAGAAATTGAAGCAGTCATCGAAGACCTCCCAAGACGCAAAAGTCCAGGGTCACATGGCTTCCCAGGGGAATTCTATACATTTAAAGAAGAAACAATACCTATTCTACTAAAGCTCCTCCAAAAGATAGAAAGGGACAGAATATTTGCAAACTCGTTTTATGAGGCCAGCATCACCTCAATTCCAAAACCAGACAAAGACCCCACCAGAAAGGAGAATTATAGACCAATATCCCTGATGAACACAGATGCAAAAACTCTCAACAAGCTACTAACCAATAGGATCCAACAGAACATTAAGAACATTATTCACCATGACCAAGTTGGATTTATTCCCGGGATGCAAGGCTGGTGCAACACTCATAAAACAATCAACGTGATAGATCACATCAACAAGACAAAAAACAAGAACCATATGATCCTCTCAAGAGATGCAGAGGAAGCATTTGACAAAATACAGCATCCATTCCTGATCAAAACTCTTCAGAGTGCAGGGATAGAGGGAACCTTCCTCAGCATCTTAAAAGCCATCCACGAAAAGCCCACAGCAAACATCATTCTCAATGAGGAAACTACAGAACATTTCTGAAAGAATTGACAAAGACACATAGAGATGGAAAGATATTCCATGCCCATGGATTGGAAGAACTAATATTGTGAAATTGTCCGGGGCAATTTACACGTTCAATGCAAACCCTATCAAAATACCATGGACTTTCTTCAGAGAGTCAGAACAAATAATCTTAAGATTTGTGTGGAATCAGTAAAGACCCCGACTAGCCAGGGAAATATTGAAAAAGAAAACCAAAGCTGGGGGCATCACAATGTCGGATTTCAAGTTGTCCTACAAAGCTGTGATCATCAAGACAGTGTGGTCCTGGCACAGCAACAGACACATAGATCAATGGAACAGAATAGAGAACCCAGAAATGAGCCCTCAACTCTGTGGTCAACTAATATTCGACAAAGCACGAAAGACTATCCACTGGGTAAAGGACAGTCGCTTCAATAAATGGTGCTGGGAAAATTGGACGGCCACGTGCAGAAGAATGAAACTAGACCACTCTCTTGCACCATACACAAAGATAAACTCAAAATGGAGGAAAGATCTATATGTGAGACAAGATTCCATCACAATCCTAGAGGGTACACAGGCAACACCTTTTTGAACTTGGCCACAGCAACTTCTTGCAAGATACATCTATGAAAGCAAGGGAAACAAAAGCAAAAATGAACTATTGGGACTTAATCAAGATAAAAAGCTTCTGCACAGCAAAAGAAACAGTCAACAAAACTAAAAGACAACCTACAGAATGGGAGGAGATATTTGCAAATGACATATCAGATAAAGGGCTAGTATCCAAGATGTATAAGGAACTTATTAAACTCAACAGCAAAGAAACAAACAATCCAATCATGAAATGGGCAAATGACATGAACAGAAATTTCCCCAAAGAAGACATACAGATGGCCAACAAGTACATGACAGAATGCTCCACATCACTTGCCATCAGGGAAATACAAATCAAAACCACAATGAGATACCACCTCACACCAGTGAGAATGGGGAAAATTAACAAGGCAGGAAACAACCAATGTTGGAGAGGATGTGGAGAAAGGGGAACCCTCTTGCACTGTTGGTGGGAATGTGAACTGGGGCAGCCACTCTGGAAAACTGTGTGGAGGTTCCTCAAAGAGTTAAAAATAGACCTGCCCTACGACCCAGCAACTGCACTGCTGGGGATTTACGCCAAAGATACAGATGCTGTATCTTTGCAGGTCAGGACACCTGCACCCCAACATTTATAGCAGCAATGTCCACAATAGCCAAACTGTGGAAGGAGCCTCGGTGTCCATTGAAAGATGAGTGGATAAAGAAGATGTGGTCTATGTATATGATGGAATATTCCTCAGCCATTAGAAATGACAAATACCCACCATTTGCCTCAACGTGGATGGAACTGGAGTATATTTTGGTGAGTGAAGTAAATCAATCGGAGAAGGACAAACATTATAATGGTTTCATTCATTCAGGGAATATAAAAAATAGTGAAAAGGATTAAAGGGGAAAGGAGAGAAAATGAATGGGAAATATCAGTGAGGGTGACAGAACTGAAAGACTTCTAACTCTGGGAAAGGAACAAGGGCAGGTGGAAGGGACAGTGGGTGGGGGATTGGGGTGACTGGGTGATGGGCACTAGGGGGCACTTGATGGGCTGAGCACTGGGTGTTAAACTATATGTTGGCAAATCGAACTCTAATAAAAAAATAAAAAAATAAAAATAAACAAAACAAAAATAAACATCAGGGTGTATGTACCCCTTGAAATAGGTAGTTTTGTATCTTTTGGGTAAATCCCAAATAGCACAATTACTGGTTCATAGGGTAACTGTATTTTTAATTTTTTGAAGAACCTCCACACTGTTTTCCATAGTGGCTGTACCAGTTCACTTTCCCACCAACAGTGCAAGAGGGTTTCCCTTTCTCCATATCCTCACCGACGTTGGTTGTTTCCTTTCCTGTTAATTTTAGCCATTCTGACTGGTATAAAGTGGTATGTCATTTTGGTTTTGATTTGTATTTCCCTGAAGAGATGTGATGTTGAGCATTTTTTTCTTATGTCTGTTGGCCATCTGTATGTTTTCTTTGGAGAAATATCTTCTGCTCATTTCTTGACTGGATTATTTGGTTTTTGGATGTTAAGTTTGATAAGTTCTTTATATATCTTTGATACTAGCCCCTTACTGACATGTCACTTGCAAATATCTCTATCCATTCTATAGGTTCCCTGTTTCCTTTGCTGTGCAGAAACTTTTTATCTTGATGAAGTCCCAATAGTTCATTTTTGCTTTTGTTTTCCTTGCCTTTGAAGACGTGTCTCCCAAGAAGTTGCTGTGGCCGAGGTCAAGGAAGTTATTGCCTGTAGTTAATGCCTTCCAGGATTTTGATGGATTCCTATCTCACATTTAAGTCTTTCGTCCATTTTGAACTTATCTTTGTGCAGGGTGTAAGAAAATGGTCCAGTTTCAGTCTTTTGTATGCTGCTGTCCAATTTTCTCAACATCATTTGTTGAAGGGACTTTTTTCTTTTGGATACTCTTTCTTTGTTGAAGATTAGTTGGCCATATATTTGTGGGTCAAATTCTGGGTTCTCTAATCTGTTCCACTGATCTGTATGTCTATTTCTGTGCCACTACCATACTGTCTTGATGACTACAGCTTTGTAATATAACTTGAAGTCTGGAATTATGATGCCTCCAGTTTTGGTTTTCTTTTTCAACATTCCTTTGGCTATTCGGGATCTTTTGTGGTCCCATACAAATTTTAGGATTCTTTGTTCTATCTCTATGAGTGATACTTTGATAGGGATTGCATTAAAAGTGTAGATTACCCTGCATAGTATAGATATTTTAATGATGTTTGTTCTTCCAATCCATAAGCATGGAATGCTTTTCCATTTCTTTATGTCCTCTTCAATTTCTTTCACAAGTATTCTATAGTTTTCAGAGTATAGATCTTTACTTCTTCTGTTAGGTTTATTCTTAGGTATTTTATTGTTTTGGGTGCAATTGCAAATGGAATCAATTCTTTGATTTTCTGTTGCTTCATTATTGGTGTATAGAAATGCAACAGATTTCTGCACATTAATTTTATATCCTGTAACTTTGCTGAATTCGTGAACTAGTTCTATTAATTTTTTTGTGAAGCCTTTCAGGTTTTCTACATAGAGTATCATGTCATCTGAAAATAGCTTAAGTTTGACTTTTTCCTTGCAGATTTGGATGCTTTTTATTTCTTTTTGTTATCTGATTGCTGAGGCTAAGACTTCTAGTACTGTGTTAAGCAGTAATGGTGAGAGTGGAACATTCCTGTCTTGTTTCTGACAAACTGGTAACATTTTTAAAGAATGATAATCTCTGTTGTTAGCAAGAGACACATTACATTACATTACATTGTTATTGGAATTCAAATGCTACAACCTTGACAGCTGAGAACAATTTGACATTGTTTATCAAAATGTAAAGTATGAACACTGTTTTTTAAGATATATTTATTTATTTTAGAGAGAGAGGATAGTGCATGCACAGGCGGGGGTGGGAGGGGTGGGGCAGAGGGGGAGAATCTTCAAACAGAGTCCCCACTAAGCAAGCGCAGGGCCTGATGAAGCAAGGCTTGATCCCATGACTCATGAGATCATGACCTGTGCCAAACCCAAGAGTTGGACTCTCAACTGACTGAGCCATGCAGGCACCCCTAATGTATGAAGACTTTAGGCATGGCTCTAGGGAATGCCCACAAGCAGGTGAGTCCTGAAGCCAGTTAGAAACTTTCCAGAGCTGATTGTTTGCATTTTGACTCACTCCTAGTTATCTAGAAAACTGAGAAGCTACTGTGTGTACAGATTCATATAATAGAAACTAACATTGATTGAGTGCTTTTTGTATGCCAGGTATTGTTTTAAGCTTTAATTTGGTTAATCTTGACGACAACATTAAACACTACTATCATCAACCTCAATTTGCAGATTATGAAATTTGGAGGATAAATGCTTTGCTTAAAGTCACACAGATAGCAGGTAGCAGGCCAGGATTTGAGCTCAAGCAATCTGTCTTCCAAGGAATCACCAAATGTAATCATTTACCTCCACTTGACCAAGTAGCTTACTTCTCCATGTTTGTAATGGGGTGTGGGGGGAGGGGGGGGAATGAAGCCATCTAAATAGCACCACTTCCAAGGTATTTCTTGGAATTTTAAGCATTAAAATGAGCTATATACAGCTGAATGACCTATTCAAAAAGACACCCATTATGTGTTTTGTTAATTGAAAAAACAAGTTTTAAACTATATACATTATGTTCTCATTTGTATACTATCAAACAAACATGCTAAAAACAGAAACAAAGCCCTAAATCCATGTTTAAATATGAATAGGAATTATCTTGGAATGATAACATGCCAAATGGTTAGTAATGGTTAATTCTGAGGGGTGTAATCAGAGGCGGGAAGGAAAAGAATATTGCTTTTATTTTATAGGTGTCTGTATTACTTTATTTTTATTTCCATGAACATTTATTTCTTTGCTTTGAAATTTCAAAAGAAAGGAAGAAAATATATCCAGAAAGAAGCAATACCTAGCAGTGTCCAAATACTGAAATCCCTAATGCGACATTTGAATAAGTACAAAGTGAGACTTCTATATCTCAAAATCCTTTTGGAATTTGCACTGAAGTATCTCCATCTGTGTCAATAATAGTTCAAAGTCTTCCATGAGACTCTCAACCTCACAATGCTGAATAAAGATGCAGTTGGCTCCCCTCTCTCCAACCTTCTGACACAACTCAGTTCCCCTGAATAATTTTAGAGTGGGATAAGAACAGTGATAACTCATGACAGCAGTGACCAGAACCAAGTAGAGATGAAGTTTCTGAAGAAGAGCCCATGTGACTGGTGGCTAGATTGCAGCTGTGACCTTTGATCTCAGCCAAGCAGCTCTTGATTTAGAATACCTGGACAGAGCAAGTCAAGTCCTAGCACTTAAGAGGCCTCCTGAGTTCCTAAAACTGATTCTGGTTCATTCTTTCTCAGAAACGCAGCCTTTCTGCTAAGTGGCTAGCCTAGTTTTGTGCAGGAGAGGAGCAAAGAAATATCTTCCAACAGTAGTGTGCTGGAGCTAGGTGGGGCTCACTTGTTACAGGCAGTTGTGCACATCTCTCCCCACCTCCGAGTTCAGTGACCTCCTGTTACTGAAATCAGCCAAGAATGGGCAATATTTACACCAGAAAATAAGCAAATGCTACAGATTGAGGCTCCACTAGACAGTTAAACATTTATCTGCAAACCACTGGCCTCGAGGCATTTTAAATCATGAACAAAGAAACTTTGAAAGTTGTTCAAAGTCTTTCAAATCACACTATGTACCTTGAGAAACCCAGAAGACTTGACTCCTGCTCTCTCCTCTTATACAAGAATAGTCACATAGGAATAGGTGAAACACTTAGGTACTGCTTGTCTGGGAAGACAGCAGTCATTCTCCAGAAGGCTCAGAAGTAGCACCAGAAAAATCCGTAAGCCTGATTCTTACTGGACAAATTCCCCCTACTATGCCCTGCAAAGCGTCTGTCCCTAAGTTGAAAGCAGAAAGAAAAATATTTATAACCATGATCTGGGTGGTAAATGGACTTAGGGGAAAGAAACTGCCAGGGCAAATATCCAGCAAACCCATCTCTGAATTCCTGAGCCCTTGAGATCCATGGATTTCTAGGACAAAGGTCCCAGTCATGTATTTCCTCACAATCTTTGTTTTCCTCTTAGTTCAGTGTGAGTTATGGAGGTCTAAGGGACTTTTCCTGTGAGAAAATCTGTTTATTTCTAGGAGAACAAATCACAATGTGGCAGCAGCCACAGGAGTCTGTAGTCTGTGCTTACGGTGAATATTTAATAAGAAGTAAAGCACTTTGAACCTGCAGTGACAGACACTACACAAACAGCACTTCTCCTTCTCACCAAACCTGTCTGGGAGCCCTGCCGAAGGGGGTGCTGGCGTTAACACACCTCTCCACCTGGCACCTGGCTCTCACTGCCAATACCGTGCCAAACCTCAAGGGTTTACCCAGTGGGTCTGAGAAGCTGTAACTCTTACTCCAGACCCCCCACCCCAGGGAAGCAAAGTTTTTGAGTAGAAAGAATCTCAAATCATCTTGCCAGCCACCTCATTTTGTAGATGAATAAACTAACACAGAAATGTTAGGTGACTTCCCCAAGATCACACAGCTAGCAGAGCCACAACCAGGATCTTGGACTTTTTCACCTCAAAGCCTGTGTTCCTGACCACTAAGATGTGATCAGTTAAAATCTTTGTCATCCCTCAATGTCCAACTGGAAGGGCTGCACCCTTCATTCCTTGGACAACCAAATGGGTATCATCCCTGCTTACTCTGACTCACCATTATATTCTACGTATCTTTATCATGCTCTGTATTGTCTTCCTAGTCTCTTTTTTCCTCTTTCTGGAATGTGTATTTCCTAAGCTGGAAGTGGGTCTTCCTTTTCTGTATCCTCAGCAACCTCTGGTTTTAGTGCCTTTGGTGCTTAATAAATATGTACTGAATGGGACCGAATTGACCTGAGATTGGAGTTACTTTTTCTACAATAGTTCTCAATTGCACCTGCAGAAGGAGCAACTAGGAAGCTCATTAAAATGGAGATTCCCAAAATTCTGAGTCAAAAGCTTTTTTTTTTTTTTTTTTTTTTTTTGAGTCAAGAGCTCTTGAGAGAGTTCTAGGAATCTGAAATTTTCAACAAACCAAGCAGTGATTCTGAAGCATGGATCAATCTGTGCTTTCTTTCCTCTCTCTCGTGACAAAATCAGTTTGTGAGGTGGTTGGACAAGATGACAGGTGCCACTGAGTTCATAGAGCAGGGCAAAGAGGACGAGACTAATGCAGGGTTGGACACTACAGTCTTAGTTTCATTAACAAACGTTCTCAAATGGGCTGTGAGGGGAGGAACCTAACACTTCTGCCAAGTGCCGTCCTCACCAATATCCCCCACTCCCCGAGCTGAGATAGTCTCTTAGGAGTAGAGAAGGGGAGACAAATGGAGGCTTTCTGCTCACTGAAATCAGTGTGAAAGTCATACTGTGGTTAGGCATTCTAGGATGAACGCAGAGTTTAAACAGACTCATTACAACACTGACATTCTGCAAGTGATATGCCCAATTAGTGAATGTTTGTAAAGTGCTTTGATCTCATGAAATCAATGCGAAGACCCCAGGCCCTGTTGACTGGGTGCCTCTCTGCCCAAGGCTCAAAGTCATGGATAGGCGGCAAGCCCGGCTCCTTGCCGGCCAGTGCAGGTGGACGCGCCGGGTGGGCGGGGAGAGGTGCTGGGCTTGGACCCGCGCTGCAGGAGGGTGCTGTGCGGGTGCGCGGTGCTGAACTGAGTGGGGGGCTCATCACAGGGCCCCTCAAGTTCCTGGAGGTGCAGTCGCTCTTCTGTCCTGGCTTATCTCCTGAGCAGGCTGCTTGCTGCAGAGCATTTGCCGGGCGGCAGTGCGGAGTTAACATCTGTTTACGATTCTGTCTCCTGCACTCGACTGGGAGTTGCTTGGGCAGAGACAGAGAAACTGGGTCTTTTGGCTTCGCGTGACCTGGCCTTCGTCCAAACCTCCAAGTCAGCACATCAGCTTTTCCGCTCCCTCACCACCCACCAGCGGGACTGGTCTTGCTGTTTCCCCAACATACCACACTGGTTTAGTTTGGGGGCCTTTTGCCCCCAAATCATTTGCTACATGGCTGCCTTCACTCTATTCAAATTACGGTTCAGCTGATGTCCTCAGATGACCCTGACCATTTTTTAAAAAATATTTTTTATTTATTATTTGAGAGAGCAAGAGAGTGACGGGGGTGGGGGGCACGGGGGCGGCGCGGAGCAGAGGGAGAGGGAGAAGCAGATTCTGCACGGAGTGTGGAGCTTGATGCAGGGCTCAATCCCAAGACCCTGAGATCATGACCTGAGCTGAAACCAAGATT
Source organism: Vulpes vulpes (assembly GCF_048418805.1). Classification (NCBI taxonomy): domain Eukaryota; kingdom Metazoa; phylum Chordata; class Mammalia; order Carnivora; family Canidae; genus Vulpes; species Vulpes vulpes. The sequence goes on from NC_132781.1 coordinate 61,389,910, forward strand.
CGGATGCTTAACCACCTGAGCCACCCAGGAGCCCCTACGCTGATGGTTCCCATCTAAATGTGCTAATCCTTGATCACTCTCAAATTCACCACTCTGCTTTGTAACTGGCTTACTTCATAGCACTTATTTTTTCTGATGTTATCTTAATTTTATTTTACATTACTTATTTATTATTTTGATATTATCATTTTGGGAGAATGGCACCTATGTCCTTTCGGTTTTTTTCCTTTCCTATTTGTCTATTTTATTTCTTTTACTATAGCCTGCAGGCTTTCTGAGAGTAGGGGCTTTATCTACCTCATTCTCCTTTGTAACTCCAGTACCTAGAAGGGTTTAAGTGGTCAATAGAACACTGTTCATTGGAATGTTGGTTGTTTCAGTACCTTGTGTAGTACTTAACAAATACTCATGAATACGTCAATAAATATAAACAGGAAGTGCTGATGCTCCAAGATAAATCATTTACTTCACTAAATTGTTGGTTGATTTGCACAAAGTGTGACAGGGTTGGATTAACATAATCTCTGGTATAAACTGACCATCTTTGATTCTTAGCCGTCTTTTAGCCAATGATATACCCAACCCGCAAACCTGTTGATTTTTCTACTATACTGTTTCTTACGTCTTTCTTTTCCTTTTCCATTTCCATTGCTCCCTAGTCCATGCTTTTGAAATTTCACATGAATTTCTTTTTTTGAGATACAGAGAGAGTGAGAGATAGCCTGTGTGTGCACATGTGTGCAAGTTGGGGGGAGGCAGGTGCAGAGGGAGAAGGAAAATCTTAAGCATAATCCATGCCTAGCTTGAAGCATGATGCTGGGCTTGATCCCAGAACCCTGAAATCATGACCTGAGCCCAAATCAAAAGTCAGATGCTTAAATGACTGAGCCACCCAGGTGCCCCTCATGTGTATATGTTTCTATATGGCCTTTGGTGTAACAGCTGTGATCAGACAGCCCCATCCACAGATCCTGCCCATTGGCAGATTCGGTTATCTCTCATTTTGTCATTCCCCTGATCCAAATGTTCCAATCATTTTTACCCTGAAATACTCTGGCATTTCCATTTGCCAGCTGTGAGGTCACGGGCAAGTTATTTAACATAATTTCCTCTTCTGTAAAAATGAACCTGATTAATAGTACCTAACTCATGTCTTGTCATGAAGATGAAAGGAGTTAATTGATTCATAACTGTCATTAATTCACAGTTCCTAGCATGGAGCAGGGAATTACCAAATGGTAGCTCTTATTCTTTTCTTATTAATAATAACAATGGCTCCAGCAATAATTGAAATGTTTTAGCTAGAGTCTTTGATCCAGGACTATTTTTTTGCCCTAATTTTTCACCATGTTGGCCCTATCTTGGCTTTTCTTTCCATTTTCACTTCTTCAAATTCTAACTATGATTCAAATTATCCCACAGAAGAGACTCTTCTTTTTATTTAAAATGTGATGAGGTTGATATGATGGATGAGGTTGACCTTTCCCACTCTGTTTTTTTCTCTCCTCTGAAATTCTTCAACTCTCTCTACTATTTTCTTAGCATATAATCCTGACTGGTGATACCTATCTCATCACTGTGTTTCTTTAATTTTAACTCTTGTCTTTGTTTTTTAAGAATTGTAATTAGAGAGGCACCTAGATAGCTCAGCCAGTTGGGCATCTGCCTTCAGCTCAGGTTGTGATCCCAGTGCCGGAGGATCAAGGCCCACATCAGGCTCCCTGCTCAGAGGGGAACCTACTTCTCCCTCTCCTGCTCCTCCTGCTTTTGCTCTCTCTCACTCTCTCTGTCAAATAAATAAATACAATCTTAAAAAAGAGAGAGAGAGAGAGAGAGGGAGAAAATTGTAACTAGACTGCTAATATGTGGGAGAACTTTGAGTCCCCAGTAACCCAGCATGATGTACAGCTTCCTTTTTTTCATACATTAATTCCTTATATTAGCTGTTGTGCCCAAGATTGCGAATCCGAGAAACCACCGAGGAGCCGACACGGATGCAAACCCACGAGGGTTTATTTACAAGCTTGAGCTTGGGTCCAGGTGCACCTGACACAGCGGAGCAGGGACTTGGACCCCGAGGTGGGTTTTAGCTTAGTTTTAAGGGCTGGTCTCGGGGACCTCCAGAAGGGGGGGAGGAATCCTCAAGTTCTGTTTACATTTTGATATGGGGCCTTCAAGGGCACTGAGCTCTGTTCTCATTCTAATAGGGGCTTCCTGCCCTTGGCCTGGGCTCTGTTTTTATTCTAATATGGGGCTTTCTAGGAGGATAAGCTGTAAGCTGTTTTCTTCCTGCAACTGAAGTAAGGTAAAGTTCAGCTCTTATTCACTGGGCCCTGGGATGGCTGTACTTGTGCTAAGGCTGAACTTAAAGTCGAACGGCCTTAATTTTCTTGGCCTCCACATTAGCCAACCACTTACACTGAAAATAATGAAATGGAAGGAAAAGGAAAGACAGGGCAACTCACAGCTCTTTGTCCTTTTGTCATCAGTAGTAAGCCAAAGGTAGAGTATTGGCACAATGTGTGCATATCAAGAAGTAAAATTAAAACAGTTGAGTTTTGTCCAGTGTTCCCACTATTCTGGAAAGGAAGAATCGCGTATGTATGCATGATCTGCAAGGGGAAAATTGTGTACTGTCACTGATTTTGCAAAAAAAAAAAAAAAAAAAGTGAAGTACTATTACATTTGCTTTTAAAAAAATCACGTTGCACAATATAGAAATTAGTGATAAAATTCAAGCTAATAATATGCAATTTTTACATTTTCTTTACTTAGGGACATTTAAACCATTATAGGTCAAAAGAAAGGCTGCAGAAGAAATGAAAAAGCTTCATATTTTAGTTGCTTTTTTCCTGCCTTTTGAATAAGCAACATCTCATTTTCACTTTGCATCAGGCTCCACAAATTTTGTTACTCCTTGCCCCCACCCCTGATGAGTATCAATATTAATGCAACTTCATTCAGGGCTGGAGAATATTTGGATTATATAGGCCTTTTGTGCTCTGATTCTTATGAAATTAACTTCTGTGACTTTACCCTTAAAGAGGGATCCCTGGGTGGCTCAGTGGTTTAGCGCCTGCCTTTGGCCTAGGGTGTGATCCTGGAGTCCCAGAATTGAGTCCCACGTCAGGCTCCCAGCATGGAGCCTGCTTCTCCCTCTGCCTGTGTCTCTGCCCCCACCCCCTCTATGTATATCATGAATATATAAATAAAATCTTAATATATATATGTTAAAGATTTGGAATAGGCTTTACATTTTTGGTTCCAACGGAAAAAGGATCTGAAATATAGTTCTTGTTTTGTTGGGTAAAAAAAAAAAAATGATTTTTTTTCTTTTTCTCTTCCTTGCTATCATGTTTATGGTCAAAAAGTTATTATATCAACTCCAACCTTATTGCAGCAAACTCATCACCATTTCATCCACAAAGCTCATGAAGCCAAAACTATACAACCTCCTGAAATTAAATGATGACTAGACCACAGTAAAGCCTGCTGGAATTGGATGACTCTGCCTAGGGAGGCTTTCACTGTACAAACATAAATACATGTGCCCAAATATAGCCTCTGAACTTTCTCTCTCTCTCTCTCTCTCTCTCTTTTTCTCTCTCTCTCTGGGCAGCCTGGGCATACCATCTACTAACAGGGCCAGGTCCTGCCTGTTGCGCCCATTCATAGGAACACAAGCCTTTTGATGTCTTTTATTCTATGACTTCAAGACTATGAACTTGGTAACACTCTCTTAAAGCCACGCCTTTCCCTAGCAAGGCCAGGGATTCAAGCCCATGAGCAAAGACTTGCGCTGAGGCAGATTAGATGAGGGCACATTGCCCTGCTTTAACAACCTGTCAACAACTTAAGAATTGCAGAACATTTTAGTTGGCAAGGTGAAGAGATCAACCTAAGTTGTCAAGTTGCCCAGATTTAAGGGTGTCTTAACTACCTATATAAAACCATAGAGATCATGGGATCTTTTCTCTCCACATCTCCCTGCCATCCCTTCCCCACTTCAAGAATACATTTCCTGCAGTTTATCAATTTCCGTATCATTGATATGACCAAGGGTTAAAAAGGTACTAGTAGGCTAGAGAAAAAACTTTGGTTCCTTTTCATGACTGGTTGCCTGATGGTGTGGGAAGAGCCCATCAGGACTGGTAAACACCCATTATGGCAGCACTTCCTGGAGGGTGGGGGGAGGCATGAGGGAGCCCAGAACAATCTGGATCTCTCATTAACATTGCCATTCTTGTAAAACAGCTTGCAAAGTTGTTGAATAGACAATCTAAGGCTAATTTCTCACAGTAACCTGGTGTTTCTTTTACAGCCCCCTCTCGCCTTGGAAAACCATCACCTAAAAAGAACTTCTGGGCATGCTTGAGCACTGGGTAAGGAGTAGTGTTTTGATTCCAAGAGTTAGATTATCCAGACCACATAGAGGTAGCTGAGGGTGGGAATGTTGGCCTCAACTTAAAAACTTACTATTCTCTCTGCCATTATAGAGGTTGCTAGGCTTGTAGTGGTGATGGGGAGTATTGATGGAAGATCTATCTATAAGAAACTGAGATTATGAATCTCTGAAATGATACTGGAGTATACTCCCAGGATGACATCTGTTTCCACCGTAGGATACCAGGCAGATCACGAGTATGCAAGAACCCATAGTCATTTAAGAAACATCAGAAAATAATGGCATTGGATATCGAAGCAGGAAATTATATGATTAGTGATTTGTTCCAGTAATATTAATCAGGCAGTTCTATGAAAGACTAATTGTGAGGAAGATTAGTAAAAAATAAAGGTACAGGACATTCATTGATGACTTTGTGACTATTTAAGCAAGAGATCATTGGGGCTACACAAAAGCAGGTGGGATGAAAAATAGGGTACCCAATCTAGGAAGCTTTATTTGGATACATTCAGTATGATTTTGTTTTGATATTCAATACTGAAGGGAGAAAATAAATGTAGATGTAGTAAACAATGAACATGGGGAGCACAGCAGTTTGGGGAATAAAGGTGATGTCTTCTGTTTGGGAAATACTGGTTTTAGTGCCATCCCAGCCTGGAGGTTTAAGGAGGAATTGTCACAAAAGAGAGTTGATGATGTGCTGACCCCCCACCCCCACCCCAGACGTGTGGGTGAGGTAAACTGGGCAGCTGGGGGAGAAAAAACCAATTCTGAAGAAATAGAGAGGTCCTGGAGAAGAAGCTCAAGCATTTCAGAGAAATGCATATGTTCTGAAAAAAAAAAATCAAATAAAATAAATAGATCTACATCTAGAGTGCAGGGAATAAGTTCCCTTAGAAAGACTTAAACCAAGGACAAGAAAATGAGAAGAGAGAACTAGAAGATTTATGAAGCTAGACTCAGAAGTCTCAGGCTTGGTCTCAAAGTGAGACTCTATGACTCTGAAGCTATGTATATGAAAGAGAAGGTGGGGGCTATTTGGAGGCTTTCTTTAGAGTGAGAGACAGTGTGAATGGGAGAGGGGGAGGACTGTCCAGTCCTGGCTTCCTGGCCTGTTTTGCTCTGGATGTGGACTCAGCCCCACCTAGGCTTTGAGTCAAAGAGAGTTTGTTCCTATTCTCTGAAAGTGGTGGTGGTGGTGGTGGGGGGTGTGTGTGGATTTGTTTCTTCTGTCCTTTGCTAAACTTGAGGATTAATCTAGCCTGACCAGGAAGCAGCCTTTCTCTCAAACCATATTATTATGGTGGCTGACCTCTTGTCCCATTATCTGCTTCTCTGACTCCCTGTGGGAACCGGGGCCCACCTGATTCTCTGTTTCTCCTGGTCCCACTGTCATACCAAACTGACACCTCCGTTCATAATTGGCCAAAATCTCATCTAGTGCTAAGAACAATACAGTGTCTCAGTGTTCCTCAATCTGGCCCATCTTCTCCCAATTGATCCATAGACAGGAGAGTTAAACCAGACCTGAAGCTAGATGAGGAGCTTCCCTAGAACCTGCTTCCTCCAGAGTCAATTTTTACCTTGTCCAGAGCCCTCAGGGCAACTTAGTTTCAGCTGATTCCTTCTCCTGTCTGAATTCCAGGATGCCTCAATCAGCATGGCTCTGTTAATGAGACATTCGACAGATCTCTGAGCAGAACAACATGGTCTGTGGAGCAAGGGAACGTATCTGTGGCTCAGAGAGAAAGTTGTCTCCACTTCATAAATGACCTAGGGAATGTGAAAGGAAGTACTCAAACTAAGTTGGTCTAGCTAGTGGTGTGTACTACAGAAGAAAAGGTAAAGGTTGAAATATTGGTGATACAGGGGAGGGGATGCCATGCTAGAAGGGGTGTCAAAAGCAGTGCCTGGAAAAGGCTGTTTTAATTCCTTCAATTCCTTAAATTAATTGTGTAACATGGCATTATGTGGCATATGACTGGTTTTTCATGTGTCCTGGGCTTCCATCAATGTTGGTAATTTGCACATTGGTGTACCTTAGGGCAGGGATGTGCTGAACAACAGGAATAGGGGGAGCGGGGGAGCCACTGAAACTTCCCAGGAGCAAGGTGTTTTTTGTTTTTTGTTTTTAATACAACTGATTTTTTTTTAAAGATTTTTATTTATTCATGAGAGACACAGAGACAGAGGCAGAGACAGAGGCAGAGGGAGAAGCAGGCTCCATGCAGGGAGCCTGACACAGGACTCAATCCCAGGTCTCCAGGATCACGCCCTGGGCTGAAGGCGGTGCTGGGCTGCCTGGAGCAAGGTGTTTTAAGAAGAAATGCCACAGCCCACCCCATTAATTGCCCAGAAGCTGCCAATCCAGTATTACCAAGAGCAAGCAGTGATGATAACTTGTTGCAGAAGCAAAGGATCTAAAGGGCAACTTAGTTTCAGCTGATTTCTTCTCCTGTCTGAATTCCAGGATGCCTCAATCAGCATGGATCTAAAGTCTCAATACAACTGGATAGTTCAAAGGGCCACGCTTTGAAAAAAACTAACTAGAACATGGTCACAGTGGTAGTTCCATCTCAGCTCAGTCATCGGTGAGAAGCTTCTTCTACAAAGGCACTTTTTCTGTTTAGCACTCTTTGTAGTCTTTGAGAATATCCTTGTGAACCAAACTCCCCTCCAAAACCTGGCCCTTTGATTCATCTCTCAGGTGTGGCAGTATATAGTTGCTAAAAATACACGTTCAGAAATTAGACTGTGAAGTTCAATATCTAACTTTGCCACTTACTATTGGCCGTGGCATCCTGCTTAAATGTCTTAAGCTCTCTACCACTTTCTTGTCTTTAGAAGAGGAATAATACCTAATTTTAGGATTATGATGGTAATTAAATAAGATAATACATCCCAAACACTTGAAAAGTCCCTCAAAGATGGTTTATTCACCACCAATGTAGCTGTTTTAATTATTCTAAGGACAAAGAAGAAAGCTGTCACATCTGACATAAATGTGGAGGCCGAGAAAAATCAAGGCCATCCCACCTAAAGTTTAGCATTAGCACAAGTACAGCCATCTTAGGTCCCTGTGAATAAGACAACAGAGCTCAGAATTGCCCTCGGCAGAGAATCCCATATCAGAAAGACAAGAGACCCCACCCCCGTGGTAGAAAGTCGCATTTTAGAATGAGAACAGAGCTCAATGCCCTTGAAAGCCCCATATCAAAATGTAAACAGAACTTGAGAAATTCTTCCATCCCTTCTGAAAATCCCCTAGACCAGCCTATAAAAAACCCAGCTGTAACCCACTTCGGGGTCCAAGTCCCTGCTCCGCTGTGTCGGGTACACTTGGACCCAAGCTCGAGCTTGTAAATAAACCCTCGTGTGTTTGCCTCGGTGTCGGCTCCTTGGTGGTTTCTGGGATTCGCAATTTGGGCACAACAATAAACTGACTTCATTATGATTCAACTCAATCCAGTTCTGTAATTACCTATAGATTATTGCTTATTTGTATCCACACACTCAAGATACACTTGATACCACCTTATATTGTGATGTGTTTAAAGCCATCTCTCAGTATTTTCAACAAGTTTCAATCATTACGTTGCTATGCCTAATCTAACATGGCAAGATATAGTAGCAGAGTGTATGTGTTGTGTGAGATCACACTCTCAGTTGAATGTTTTCAGACAATATTTTTTCTTTTTACTTGATACTCTGTTCAATTAAACTCAGAATGTAAATTCAAATTTCAGTTCTGAGTCATCTTGGTAAAATTTCTAAGCCTTTCTGGATCTCATTTGCCTCAGCTTACTACAACTTACTACAATAATAGTATTTATTTAAGAGATTCAGTGTAAGGTTTAAATAAGCTCACTAATGTAAAACTTAGAACATGGCCCTGCTTCTAGAAGGAGCTGGAAATCTATTCATTATTATCATTCTGTTACGTTGGGCTTTGAGCACTCTAGCCTGCAGCTTCAGTGCAGCTGCCCAGAAAAGGATCACTGTCATCTCTGCTGACAGCTTCCCTCAGCCCATTCTTAGAACATTCTGCATGGTACATGAAAGAGTGGGAAGCCGTTTTCGTCTTCTTCATAAAGAAAGAGAAGAATTGTTGTCACTAGATGAGCACTGCTATCTGTTAGAATATACCTTTTCAAAGTGTGTGGCTTTCATTATAGATCACACAGAAATGATCTAGATTTGAAGGTGGATGCGGCTGGAATCAACACCAGTGAGCTGTTTTACAGGTCACAGCCCAAGTCTGGGTCTGGCCTTTGGAGGCCTGATTATGTTAAATCATGTGACTGGTCAATTTTTTCAAACAGAAGAAAACTCTGTTCCCTAATCCTCCTCAATGCAAATTACCATTTAAATGACTTGCCTCTCTGAGTATCAGGTCAACGGAGAGCCAAGTAACCCTGGACATCAAGAAGAGACAGTTGGCAAAGTTTTCCTGTGAAAGTCTATATTATGCAAATAGTCACCAATAATCATTTCAGTCAACAAAAATGAGCAACAAAGATGTTATTAAAGACCATAATACACAAGCCTAGGACAATAAGTACATGCAAATATGAGCTCAAAAATATGTCTAATTGTCACTCTTTTCACCAATGTGTGGTATAGTAGTAAGTAATATACCTGTCAATTCTGTACTTCTTACTAATACACCTACCTGCACCTCACCAAGGGAAATATCTACCTTTGTGAAGAGGTAAGCTGATGTGGACAATGTCTTTCATCATATGCTGCCTTCAGGCTTTGATATAGCTTTTCAGCCATTGTCTTTTTGAAGATAGCTGTTCGTTCCCTCCTATGAGTTCGCAGAGCCCTTTGCTCGTACATCTGCCACAGCTGTGCTTCTCAAACACAACGTGAAAACAATTCCCCTAGGGATCTTGTTAAAAGGCAAAATCAGATTCATTAGGTCTGGAATGGGTCTGAGATTCGGTTTTCCTAACAAGCTCTCCGATGTCACAATCAAATGCTAAGCAATGAGTATTACAGTTAGTTTATAGGTACTTGTGTGCAAGGCTTTCTCTCTTGCTAGTGTCTGGCCCATAGCAGAGAACAGTGAACATTTATCATTTACCATTAAGCTAAGCTTTGAGGCTTTGAGCCTCCATTTTATGGTTAATAGTCATCGCTGGGTTATTAAAATTAAATTCTAGTAGAAAAGTGTATTCAGCCTGTTAATACTTAGTATATATGTACACTTTTCTTCTTAAGGTTTAAAATACTTTTCTCCATTATAAGCTATTATATTCTGAGTATTTTTGACAGAGGGGGCTTCTGGATCATGACTTATTTGTATCTGCTTCTATAGCACCTACCATCACAGGCAGAGCTCCGGAGCTCCTCAGTGAAAGACGAAGCTCCCAGCTCTATTCTTTCTATACGAACATCCCATCTCCTGTTCCTTATCAGTAATATTCAGTTAAAGGTCTCTTTGGTAAATATTTTGAATTACTATCATTTTTAAATCAGAAAATGATGATGAATAGTTTCAGTTTTGCTAACATGATAGCTATTGTCTTTTTGAGTTTCCATATCTCAAGAAATGCTGCTCCTTTCACAACTGGTCAAGTACTTCATAAAGAAGGAATTCTATCATTTCTGTTTGATTTCTAAATAAATTAGGGACTTGGGAACAGTTTAAAATGAAAGCCATTGTCTTGATGCTAGAATAGTAATATGAAGTATGTGTTCATTCTGTTTTTCAGTTTTATCTGCTTTCAGGCAGTAAGTACAATGAAACATGAGCATTTCTGACTCACCTTTTGTCCTCAGGTCACTATCACCATTCACGTGTCATTTGATGTCATGCAGTGAGGCGACATGCTACTTGGGCATGCTCTGAATCCCTAGTAAGGGACTCATCAGCAGCTGCTTATAGAGAAAAGGGATATTAAGTGTGAACATTTAATTAATTCTTATTGTATCAAGTCCAGGAATGCATATATTAATATGTAATTAATATGTAATAATAATTATATATATATATATATATTTTTTTTTTCTCCTTTCCATCTAACCTCCCAGACAACCACATGAGATAGGCAATTCACCATTTTATTACTTTCTCATTTTCTAGCTGTGGAAACTGAGGTTCAGCCAAGTGGTCTGCCTTGTCCACGGTCACATGGCTAGTAACAACTCAAACCTGTTCAGCCAGTCAATTGTCTTAGAGTTTCAGTGAGTTCACTCACATTTATTGAGTGTCTGCAGTGTGCATGGAATTTAACCAAAACCACCTTAGGTGGTAACCATCACTTTTCCAGTTCTTGAGTGAGGAACTCTACTGGGCTAAGCTAGGTCATTTAGCTGAAAAGGGACCTGATTTGAGATTATAACTAGATCTGGCTGACAATAAAACTATTATTTAGGGGGAAATCATCCTTGTAGAAAGCTAGTGCACTCTCTTCTATTGCTATTCAAAGGAAAATAGTGAAGAAAAATGGGAGAAAATAGAAGGCTGGAAGGTCAATGAACCTACGAAAGGGATTGGAACTGAAGTGGTTTCTTTGGACAACTTTGGTTCAAGTTGGTCAGATTTTTTTCTTAATCCATCCCTGATTCCTAGTCAATGTCTTTCCTCCCCCTTTCCCTCTCTCACCCCACCTTGTTCTTGTGACTGACTCCTGTCTCTGTACTAGGGGCTAGTGCTACAGTTTTGATGAAATCCCTTTGCCTTGGTTCCTTTTTTTTTTGTTACCTTCTCAAGCCTTGAAACTAGTTGTCAGAGAACTTGGGTGTGCCCCAATGCCACAGGCAATCTCTGCTTTTAAATAGGAAGATTTACCCAGGGACTGCACTTCTACCCTAAAGAGCTTTTGTTGTGTTTGGAAAGGTAACCTAACTGATCAGCTGGGCCCTCCCAGAACAAGTTCAAACAGTGCCTTTCTCCAAAATGTCTTTCTAGATCTCTGGGCTTTTCCACCTCCCCTCTCTCCCTTAGCTATTCCTTCCAGTGGAGGTGTGTTGATTGTCTTCAAAGATTTCCAGAGAGCTCAGTTGTATTACATTCCAAAAGGAGTCCAAAAGACAATTTATGGTTTCCAACTGAGAAGACAAACTTTGAATAGATATGGTTTTGATTCATTTTTTCATTACCTAGTTAAAATATTTCCTGCTTTTACTTTAAAGGAAAAACAGATAATGAGTTTGATGCTACCAAAATCAAACAGGGGTTTATATGCTGTATGAGGTTTTGTTCCCAAAAAGTAAACATATCTCAAAATCCATAATCATGCCTCTTCTTTAAATAGTTTCTTTTAACGTTTTTATTTAAATTCCAGTTAGTTAACATGCAGTGCAATACTAGTTTTGAGTGTACAGTGTAGTGATTCAGCACTTCCATACATCACCTAGCGCTCATCACAGCAAGTGAATTTCTTAATCCCCATCACCTATCTCACCCATTCCCCCACGCTTACCACCCCTCTGCTAACCATCAGTTTGTTCTCTTTCTTGGTTTGCATCTCTCTCAATCTCTCTCCTATTTTTCCTTTTTTTCCATTTGTCATATTTCTTAAATTCTATATATGAATGAAATCAGGTAATTTTGATGGTACTTGGTTGGTAATCTTAATTTTATCTTCCCAAATAAAGGCAGTATACTGTTTAATCACAGTAATTATCTGACCAGAGGCTGGCTCAGTTGGAAGTTCTTGTAACTCTTGATCTTGGAGTAGTGGGTTCAAGCCCCATGTTGGAAGCAGAGATTACTAAAAAATTAATAAACTTTAAATAATAATAATTGTCTGACCAACATTAAAAATTTGTCACCTTGGCAGTCTAATAATATGTATATGTATATATTAGATGTACTAGATATAAACATGTATATAATGTAATAATATATATTATTAGACTGCCAAAGTGTGTGTATACACACACACACACACACACACACACACATAGTATACATATACACACAAACACACAAAGTATCTTTGAGTTAGATAAGTTACTGGCTTTGATATTTCTATTTTCCATTCATTTTATGAGATAATGTAAAATGATATTAGCGATTTTTTTTTAAGTTGTAGAAGAGTTTATTCAAATGAGGACCTTCTTAGAAGGCCAATTCTGGGTCCAGCAGTTGTTCTTTACTTAGTCTTGTGGAATTTCATCCTAATTCTGCATAGGTTAATATTTACCATTAAAGGCTTAGGTTTTCTACCTTGTCCTGGGATACAGAAAGTAATTCCAGACAGAAATTCAGAATGATAGTGAGGCCTCCTCTTTTGTTTTCCTTTTTTTCAAGGATCATAGTCCTGTACTATCTGTTGTCCATAGTCTGGAAAGAATTGTTTCATTTTTGTTTTCTAGTTTTCTAGTTGTTAACAGCAAGAAAGCAAGTTTAGTAGTAGTTACTAAATCATGTCTGGAAGCAAATTTTCAGGAAAAAAAATTCCTCTATGTAGATTCTGCTATTCTAGAATACAAAGGCTGTCAAATCTAGGTAACAATGTTTTACGTTTGTTTTTCCATGATCCTATTGCTTATGCAGAATTTATCAAGAAGATCTAATAGTTAATTAGTCCAATAAAATACAATAACAAACTATCTGAGAGATCCTATGAGTTGTGTAAAGACTTAATTCCAGCCTGTTTTACTGGTTTCCCATCTTATCAATATTCCTGTATTCAGATTTATTTTTTATAAAAGTGACAACATATTGCTGAGGTTGAAAGCCCACCATTTTCCCCAGATTTGCTTTCTGATGATTTGGGTTGCTTTCAAGAGTGTAATCCATTAAAAATCATGAGAATTTGCCATCATTGAGGATTTTCAAAGGAATGTGATGCTGGCTATAAGGGATAATTTCAGTGGAAACATCAAGTACCATCAGGCTAAGAATAGCGCTTCCAGCAGGCCAACACAGACTGTAGGGGTTAAGTTCTGATACATTTCCAAGGAGGAAATTCATTTCCAATATGCCTGAGTTGCAATTGATGCTATGGTTTCATTCACTTCTTCTGATAGCATAAGCTCACATTCCCTTATTACAAATATTTGAAACTAAACATGCTATGAAATTTAGTTTTTCTGGTTTTAGAAAGGTAATACCTTACATAGTCCATATATTTCATAATATCTCCAGCTAGACTGGACAACATGAGAAATCACACTCTGATGTTTCTGCAATGAAATGAATAAATAGTGTCACTAACTGGGATATATCAATAAAAACCAAAAAAGTAGGCTTTTGGAGATTTTTAGATTTGGCAGTTGCAGATAAGAAACTAAGGATATGTATTTTAATGGCCCCTAAGAAGCCTCTAGGAAGTGCAGTATGCTCAGATATTGGTGTCATTGTAATATGGACATATTTGTTATTCATTAGATTAAAATGTATATCAAATAAAGTGATAATTTATATTTGAAAACAATAGATAAATTTTTGTAGGAAACTTTTTTTCTTAATTTATGAGTTAAAGTTAAAGCTTAGTGATGAAACACTTAGTAGCTAATATTGAAGGAAATACAAAGGTAATTAACCCATTATCATGAATAATCACACTGTTCAGGTATTGTGACATCAAGTGTTTTTATAACATTATTGTTTACAAAGCATTCTCAGATAGTATTTGATTCTTACCAGAATACTGTGGGGCAAATAAGATGGATATCATTTGTCTCCATTTGCAAATGAGAAAACTGAGGCTTAGAAAATCCATGTGCCTTGTCAAAGACCATTCATTCAGGCCTCACACTTAGGATATCTGATGACAAATCAAGTGCTCATTTCACTATATTTCACTTTGAATCCTAGCTTTTATTACATTTCCCTTGTCTATAATCTGTCTCCAATCAAATATTGGCCATTTAAGATGTTCCCTGCTCATAGTTGAAGGCAACTTAGTGAGCCACATCTCCAGTCCTTATCCTTAGTACTGAGATTATTGGTTATACGAGCGTCCACGGAGTGAGTCATGTGCATGAAATAATCCTTGGGGGAAACCCAATGGGCAGCCAGCCAAGTTGGGTGCAGGTGACCTTCGACAAAGAAAACTGCCTGAAAAATAATGGGTCACTGATTCAGGTCATTCTTGGAATCCTTGAATATTTAATAATGAAGCACTGGGAATCTTGAGATTAAGGGATCTGTGTTTACCTAGATGGTACAGTAGAGTGATTAGGAACCAGTGTCCTGGAATGAGGCTATAGCACACATGTTAATATTTCTACAGAGGCCCTTACTCATGCCTCCTCCTTCTTATGGTTAAGGAACACAGAGGTACCTTAAGTATCACAGGGAGCTTTATTCTATAGCACACTTGTCAATATTTCTATACCCAAATAAGTATATATTATCACTAATTGGGATGTGTATGAATGTATATGCTACATTCATGTGTATATGTGAATGCTAAACTCATATAATATAAAATGCTTTTCAAGAAATGTCATATTCATATATGCAACATGATTATTCTCAAGTTCATTCTGGGCTTATATCCAGCTATTTTCTTAACAGCGAAGTGTGAATTTCTACCCAACCTATGGCCTAGAAAATGAGAATCTCTTGAGGGGGGAAAAAAAGAGTTTAGGAATTCTCTTTACCTGGAAAGAATAGACACCAAATGAGTCAGGAAAGAGAAGTGAGGATGTAGAAAGAACTCCCTGATTTATAAAGAACATCAAAAGGCCTTTGTTTGAATCCCTAAGTAGGGATTCCAGTCAGCCCTCCTGATCTTCACATTGTTTGTCCATCCTCAGTGTTTTTCACAACAAGGTGCTTTGCAAATTTTCAACACTACAAGGAAAGGCTTCTTCATGCTCCAGAGGCCATTGCCATTCTTATCCTGCCAATCTTTCTGCACTTAATTTCCTCCTCCACTTCATCACTTTCTTGGTACTAAAAACTACTAAACTCGTTTATTTTTTCCAACTGCTGTGGAGGCCAAGAAAATTAAGTCCATTCCACTTTAAGTTCAGCGTTAGCACACGTCCAGCCATCCCAGGTCCCTGCAAAGGAGAGCTGAAATTTACATTACTTCAGTTACAGGAAGAGAACAGCTTACAGCTTAACACCCTAGAAAGCCCCATATTAGAATAAGAACAGAGCCTAGGCCAAGAACAGAGCTCAATGCACTTGAAAGCCCCATATCAGAATGTAAACAGAACTTGAGAAATTCCTCCCCTCACCCCCCATTCTGGAGGTCCCCTAGACCAGCCCTTAAAACTAAGCTGGAACCCACCTTGGGTCCAAGTCCCTGTTCCACTGTGTCGGGTGCACTTGGACCCAAGCTCGAGCTTGTAAATAAACCCTCCTGTGTTTGCATCGGTGTCAGCTCCTTGGTGGTTTCTTGGATTCACAATCTTGGGCACGACACTAACATTCCTAGTCTTAGAAATTTCCTCCAACCATCTTCCTGTGAATGGAAAAACCTGCATCTTCTGTGTCCCACCAAGCATTCCCTTGTTTAGCAGGAGGGTTAGAGCTAAGATAAAGAGAGTTGTTATTTTCTTACAAACCCCTAGAACTGGAATCAAGTCTTTGAGAGTACTAAACAAGTTCTGAGTGCACTGGAGGGCTTAGAAAAATAGAGAGGCGGGCAATGACAGTGGAGTAGGGGTCCTCAACTCACCTGGCCCCAACAACTTACCTGGATAACTTTCAAATCATCCTGAACACCAACAAATTCGACCCGAAATTTAAAGAGAGAACAGCCAGAATGCTACAGAGAAGGGTTTTCACTTCTAGCAAGGTAGGAAGGTGGAAAAAATAAAATAAAAAAGAATCAAGTGGGGGAGGGGCCCCACGAGGAGCCGGACTACAGCAGGCAGTGCAAGCCTCCAGGACAGGAAAGTCCAGCCCCAGAGAAGCTGGAACTTTAACAATCTGCACAGAATTCTTCCGAGATAGAAAAGCTCTTAGCAGGAATATCGGGCAGGATCGCAGGTGGGGCAGTGAAGCCTCCAGTTTGCCGGAGTCACTAATAGAGGAAGTGCACCTGGGGGAGAGCACGCCACAAACTGTGGGCCCATCTCGGAAAAGGGCTGGAGTGGGCCGCTGGGGGGCCTCCCCAAGACGCCGGTTGCTCAGGCGGGGGCTCCAGGCGGAGGGGGTGGGGAGCTGCACCTGCTGCCTTCGGAACCCCGCGGCCCTGGACTGCGATTCCAGCAGCACAGGCCCCAGGGCCCAGGGCGCTGGGGGACAAAGCTATGATCTAAACTCCCCCCGCCCCCCGGGACAGGCAGAGGCGGGGAGGGCCCAGGACAGCGAGGACGCTCCCGCCGCCAGGAGCCCCGGAGCTGTGCAGGTCAGCGCACCCGCGCCGCCCTGGGAGCACCTAGGCCCCTGCGGACTGGGAGTTGTGGTAGTTACTGTGCTAGCTGACTCCAGAGCCGGAGACCTGGCCCCTGCCACTGGTGGTGTTCCTCCTGATGTCACTCTGTGCCTGGGAGAGGTGAGGTCACCTTGGAACAGAGGCGTCAAGGAGTAAACAGCTCCCACTGAGCTTGGCACCGGGCAGGGCAGCTCGCCCAGGTGCACACACCCGAGAATCAGCACAGCAGGCCCCTCCCCCAGGAGATCAGGTGGAAGGACAGGGGAAGAGCAAGTTCTTGACCCAGTAGCATGGGAAAGCTCCAGGGAAAGTCTAGGGATTTTGAGTATAGAGAACCAGAGGATACCCCTCCTATTTTTTTCTTCTTTTTTCCAGTACGACTCATTTTTATATGAGACTGAAAATTTCCAATATTTTTTTTTCTTTACCCACCAGGCTGCAATATTTTACCTCTTAATTTTTAAGATGCTTCTTTTTTGACTTCCATTTTTCTACAATTACAGGTCCTAGATATATTTTCCACTTCTACATTCCCTTCAACATACTAAACATAATTTTGGGAGATATATGAGGTATTTTGTTTTGTTTTGTTTTGTGTTTTTTGTTCTCTCTCCCTCATTTTGTTCTACAATGATGGAAGTTAATACCTTCTAAAACATGACCAGCATGCACCCAGAACCAAGTGGTATACCATGTTGGTTCATTCTGTGAGACTCCTCATTCCCATTCTGCCCCCCCTCTTTTATCTCATTTATGTTTTGGTGGTCAATGTTGCAGCCTTCTACAAGTACTTCAGGTTTATATAAATCTGGGACTGAACATCTAACATACAGAACTTAATATACTCAGAAACAAGAGGATCACCCTCTAGAGCCCCTGAGGTAGACTACATTCTCCCTCCACTACAACTTCATCACCACCACCATCTCCCATAACCCCCCCTTTTTTCTTCTCCTTTTTTCTTTTGTCACTTCCACTGTAGGATTCTTGGCCTTTATTTTTTACTACTTTGTTTTAAAATTGGGTTTCCACTTTAGTGGTCCTTTTGTTTTATTCTATTCTGATCTGTTTTCAATTCCTGGTCTCTGACCTCGGCAGAATCATCTAGGGTGAAATTTACTTAGGTCATGGTTGATATTCTTGACTCACCCGCTCATACAGCCACTCTGCACTGAACAAAATGACTAGAAGGAAGAACTCACCACAAATGAAAGAATCAGAAACAGTACTCTGCCACAGAGTTACAGAATTTGGATTACGATTCAATGGCAGAAAGCCAATTCAGAAGCACAATTATAAAGCTACTGGTGGCTCTGGAAAAAAGCATAAAGGAATCGAGGGACTTAATGACTGCAGAAAATAAGTCTAATCGGGCCGAAATTAAAAATCAATTAAATGAGATGCAATCCAAACTGGAGGTCCTAACAATGAGGTTTAATGAGGTAGAAGAAAGAGTGAGTGACATAGAAGACAAGTTGATGGCAAGGAAGAAAGCTGAGGAATAAAGGAGAAAAACAATTAAAAGATCACGAGGAAAGGTTAAGGGAAATAAATGACAGCCTCAGAAGGAGAAATCTGTGTATAATTGAGGTTCCAGAGAGCACCGAGAGGGCCAGAGGGCAAGAAAGCATATTGGAACAAATCATAGCTGAGAACTTCCCTAATTTGGGGAGGGAAACAGGCATTCAGATCCAGGAGATAGAGAGGTCTCCCCCAAAATCAATAAAAACAGTTCAACACCTCAACATTTAATAGGAAAGTTGCAAATCCCAAAGATAAAATCCTTAAAGCAGCAAGGGACAAGAGATTCCTAACTCATATGGGAGAAATATTAGATTAACAGCAGACCTCTCCACAGAGACCTGGCAGGCCAGAAAGAGCTGGCAGGATATATTCAGGGTCCTAAATGAGAAGAACATGCAGCCAAGAATACTCTATCCACCAAGGCTCTCATTCAGAATAGAAGGAGAGATAAAAAGCTTCCAAGATAGGCAGAAGTTGAAAGAATATGTGACCACCAAACTAGCTCTGCAAGAAATATTAAGTGGGGCTCTGTAAAAGAAAGAGGAAGCCCAAAGAAATAATCCACAAAAACAGGGACTGAATAGGTATTACAAAGACACTAAATTCATATCTTGCAATAGAAACTCTGATCGTGAATGGGCTTAATGATCCCATCAAAAGACGCAGGGCTGCAGACTAGATAAAAAAGCAAGACCCCATCTATTTGCTGTCTACAAGAGACTCATTTTAGACCTAAGGACACCTCCAGCCTGAAAATGAAAGGTTGGAGAACCATTTGCCATTCAAATGGTCCCCAAAAGAAAGCTGGGGTAGCAAACCTCATATCATACCTCATAAACTAAAGTTTATCCCAAAGACTGTAGTGAGAGATGAAGAGGGACATTATATCATACTTAAAGGGTCTATCCCACAAAGGACCTAACAATCATGAATATTTATGCCCCTAATGTGGGAGCTGCCAAGTATATAAATCAATTAATAACCAAAGTAAAGACATACTTAGATAACAATACACTAATAGTAGGAGACTTCAACACGGCACTTTCTGCAAATGACAGATCTTCTAAGCACAACATCACCAAAGAAACAAGGGCTTCAAATGATGCACTGGACCAGATGGATTTCACAGGTATATACAGAACTTTCCATCCAAATGCAACTGAATAGACATTCTTCTCGAGTGCACATGGAACTTTCCCCAGAATAGACCACATACTGGGTCACAAATCAGGTCTCAACCGATACCAAAAGACTGGGATTGTCCCCAGCATGTTTCCAGACCACAATGCTTTGAAACTTGAACTCAATCACAAGAAGAAATTTGGAAGAAACTCAAACACGTGGAGGTTAAAGAGCATCCTGCTAAATGATGAATGGGTCAACCAGGAAATTAGAGAAGAATTTAAAAGATTCATGGAAACTAATGAAAATGAAGGTACAACTGTTCAAAATCTTTGGGATATGGCAAAGCATTCCGAAGAGGGAAATACATCGCAATACAGGCATCTCTCAAATAATTGGAAAAAACTCAAATACACAAGCTAACCTCACACCTAAAAGACCTGGAGAAAGAATAGCAAATAAAACCTACACCAAGCAGAAGAAGAGAGTTAATAAAGATCGGAGCAGAACTCAATGAAATAGAGACCAGAAGAACTGTACAACAGATTGACAAAACCAGGAGTTGTTTCTTTGAAAGAATTAATAAGAGAGATAAACTATTAGCCAGCCTTACTAAAAAGAAAAGACTCAAATGAATAAAATCAGGAATGAAATAGGAGAGATCACAACCAATACCAAGGAAACACAAACGATTTTAAAAACATATTATGAGCAGCTATATGCCAACAAGTTAGGCAACCTAGAAGAAATGGATGCATTTCTGGAAAACCACAAACTACCAAAACTGGAACAGGAAGAAATAGAACACCTGAACAGGCCAATAACCAGGGAAGAAATTGAAGCAGTCATCGAAGACCTCCCAAGACGCAAAAGTCCAGGGTCACATGGCTTCCCAGGGGAATTCTATACGTTTAAAGAAGAAAGAATACCTATTCTACTAAAGCTCCTCCAAAAGATAGAAAGGGACAGAATATTTGCAAACTCGTTTTATGAGGCCAGCATCACCTTAATTCCAAAACCAGACAAAGACCCCACCAGAAAGGAGAATTATAGACCAATATCCCTGATGAACACAGATGCAAAAACTCTCAACAAGCTACTAACCAATAGGATCCAACAGAACATTAAGAACATTATTCACCATGACCAAGTTGGATTTATCCCCGGGATGCAAGGCTGGTGCAACACTCATAAAACAATCAACGTGATAGATCACATCAACAAGACAAAAAACAAGAACCATATGATCCTCTCAAGAGATGCAGAGGAAGCATTTGACAAAATACAGCATCCATTCCTGATCAAAACTCTTCAGAGTGCAGGGATAGAGGGAACCTTCCTCAGCATCTTAAAAGCCATCCACGAAAAGCCCACAGCAAACATCATTCTCAATGAGGAAACTACAGAACATTTCTGAAAGAATTGACAAAGACACATAGAGATGGAAAGATATTCCATGCCCATGGATTGGAAGAACTAATATTGTGAAATTGTCCGGGGCAATTTACACGTTCAATGCAAACCCTATCAAAATACCATGGACTTTCTTCAGAGAGTCAGAACAAATAATCTTAAGATTTGTGTGGAATCAGTAAAGACCCCGACTAGCCAGGGAAATATTGAAAAAGAAAACCAAAGCTGGGGGCATCACAATGTCGGATTTCAAGTTGTCCTACAAAGCTGTGATCATCAAGACAGTGTGGTCCTGGCACAGCAACAGACACATAGTTCAATGGAACAGAATAGAGAACCCAGAAATGGGCCCTCTACTCTATGGTCAACTAATATTCGACAAAGCACGAAAGACTATCCACTGGATAAAGGACAGTCGCTTCAATAAATGGTGCTGGGAAAATTGGACGGCCACGTGCAGAAGAATGAAACTAGACCATTCTCTTACACCATACACAAAGATAAACTCAAAATGGAGGAAAGATGTATATGTGAGACAAGATTCCATCACAATCCTAGAGGAGAACACAGGCAACACCTTTTTGAACTTGGCCACAGCAACTTCTTGCAAGATACATCTATGAAAGCAAGGGAAACAAAAGCAAAAAAGAACTATTGGGACTTAATCAAGATAAAAAGCTTCTGCACAGCAAAAGAAACAGTCAACAAAACTAAAAGACAACCTACAGAATGGGAGGAGATATTTGCAAATGACATATCAGATAAAGGGCTAGTATCCAAGATGTATAAGGAACTTATTAAACTCAACACCAAAGAAACAAGCAATCCAATCATGAAATGGGCAAATGACATGAACAGAAATTTCCCCAAAGAATACATACAGATGGCCAACAAGTACATGACAAAATGCTCCACATCACTTGCCATCAGGGAAATACAAATCAAAACCGCAATGAGATACCACCTCACACCAGTGAGAATGGGGAAAATTAACTAGGCAGGAAACAACAAATGTTGGAGAGGATGTGGAGAAAGGGGAACCCTCTTGCACTGTTGGTGGGAATGTGAACTGGTGCAGCCACTCTGGAAAACTGAGTGGAGGTTCCTCAAAGAGTTAAAAATAGATCTACCCTAGGACCCAGCAATTGCACTCCTAGGGATTTACCCCAAAGATACAGATGCAGTGAAATGTCGGGACACCTGCACCCCAAAGTTTATAGCAGCAATGTCCACAATAGCCAAACTGTGGAAGGAGCCTCGGTGTCCATCGAAAGATGAATGGATAAAGCAGCTGTGGTCTATGTATACAATGGAATATTCCTCAGCCTTTAGAAACGACAAATACCCACCGTTTGCCTCAACGTGGATGGAACTGGAGGATATTATGGTGAGTGAAGTAAGTCAATTGGAGAAGGACAAACATTATATGGTTTCACTCTTATGGGGAGTATAAAAATAGTGGAGGGGATTACAGGGGAAAGGAGGAAAATGAGTGGTAAAAATCAGAGAGGGTGTCAAAACACAAGAGACTCCTAACTCTGGGAACCAAACAAAGGGTAGTGGAAGGGGAAGTGGGTGGGGTGGGTGCATTGTTTGGTTTTCGGGCACTGAGGGTGATACTTGTTGGGATGAGCACTGGGTGTTTTACTTTATGTTAGCAAATCGAACTCCAATAAAAAATATACAAAAAAGAAAGAAAGAAAGAAAGAAAGAAAGAAAGAAAGAAAGAAAGAAAGAGAAAAATCAAGGCATATAGGATCTTTTAAGGCATTTTTATTCCAGAGTTTATTAATCCTGATCGATGTAGTCTTTGGTGGTTACTGAATGGGCTTCAGAGAATCTGTGGGTCTCTTGTAATTGGAATCACAACAACAACAAAAAGTATAAATCAGTGTGGAAAGCTTTGTTTTCAAAGGATTTTGCGATCCCAAAGGATCCCACAGTTAGACCCACAGTCAAAAAGGCTCAGCCAAGTAGAATGGGTTTCAATGACTCTCTCCTCCTGTCTTCAGGTCCTAACCTACTAAGAATAGATAATTATAGCCAACTTGGGCCCAAAGAATTCATGGAAAGAATAGTGAAGAGTGGGCTGAAAAATGGTGTTTTAGCTTGACTGCTAAAAGTTATCCAAGAAGAAGGAAGAGACTAGGGGCGGGGCAGGTCTTGGTACCTTATCTCTGCAAGGCAATGACCCCACTTTCTGATAACCATGGCCCATTGGATTGTTATCTATTACTAATTCACCAGGTAAAGCCAACCCTCTTATTTTAGGAAAAACCAAGTAAGAAGAGGCAAAAAAAAAAAAAAAAGTAGAAATAATCCAATCCTCAGGGGGAATCCATTTGCCTCTGTGCAAGTGTGATATGGGAGTATGGGTTCCTGGAACATGCTGTGATATACATCATGCGCTATCCTCTTTTTTCTTTTCACTGAGCCTACAGAAGTAATTTCAGTGAGTTCAGTTAGTGTAATCTTTGGTCTAACCAGATGTGAGACCTCTAACATCTGTCCTTTACCCCTTCTGATACCATGCCTAAGATAGCACAGCACAGTAGCTAAGAGGGCAGGCCTGGAGCCTGACCCCTGCATCCCATTCCTAGATCCATTGCTTGTGTGGCCTTGAGCAAGTGACTAAAACTTCGTGCTTTCATGAGTGACATGAGCAGTTAATATTTATGAGGGTTGCTATAAGGAACAAATGAATGTATACATGTAATTTGCTTAAACCTTCTCTTGCACAAGGTAATACTCAATTAAAGTTAGTTTTTACTGGCTAAGGCTTTGGATTTTGTCCAGTAAAAAAAGAGCCTTCCAACGTTCTTCTCATATCTGTACAATTTTATAGCATATGCCATACATTCTTTTTATAAAGTATTACCCATACTATGTTCCCTTATCCCACTTTCAAAATTATACACAAAATGTTTAGGGATTGGCTAAAGGAAGAGATACTCCCTAGCATTGAAAGTTACATTATACAATACTATTTAATGATATGAGAGATATGAATAATACAGTGTTCAATGAAATAGAATTAAAACAGTATGAAAAGTATGATAAAATTTTTTTTAGATAACAGATACATGTTGATAGAATGTGTGGAAGAATTTACACCAGAGTATTGAAAGTGTTATTTAAAATTGGTGGAATTAGTGTCAGTGACAAGCCAAAGATTTACGGTGCAGATTCCACCTTCTCAGTCTACACCTGTCAGATCAGTTCCTGCAACAACTGCAGTTCAAAATGTTCTGATTAATCCGTCAATAATTGGGCCCAAAAATATCCTCATTACCACCAACATGGTTTCATCACAGAACATGGCCAATGAACCAAACCCATTGAAGAGAAAATACGAAGATGATGATGATAATGACACTATGTAAAGAATACAATAAAGGTGTATTTCAAATGTTGGTTTGGAGCCCATTATTTTGAACTAGAATATTCTATCTTCTCAAGTTTTATCTTAGAAAACTTAAAAGTAGCTGCAGTATTTTTCATATTAGCTTAAACTGTTAGATTTCTTTTTTAAAAAACTGTTAGATATCTTAAGTAAGCATACCAATGCTTTTTCATTAGGCTTCAAGTAAAGAAGTATTTGTTTCTTAATATTTTGATTAATGTTGAATTCTATAACAATTTTATATTTGGAAGCAGTTTTCTGCCATGTATTATCACTGACAGCAGCACTCAAGTGTCAACTTCTACAGCCTTATCAGTGGACATTAGTACAGCATAATTTCTAATTTACATTTAAATACTTTCTTTTGTAAGGTAAAATAGTCACAATTTTTGTTTTCACCAACTTTTTTGACAAAATCTCTAAATTTAGGAAATAGTTTTTGGAAAGGATAGATTTAAAGGGATTCTGAATTCATTTTGAGTGTATTTGTTTCTTGGTATTCCCTAACTTCCCACCTCCTCAAACCAGTTTCTAGATCCCATTCATTTCTGTATCACCTCTTCCCCATAGGCCTAAGTTTCTATAGAAGGCCAAAGCTCAAACTTAAAAAGTCTAATTCCTAATAGTACAGTTCAGTGTCATTTTCCTATTTTTAAAACCTGCTTTACATGCCTAAAGGTTTGCTTTGCTGTTTTTCTCTCCATATTAGCGCAGTTGAGTTTTATCCATTGCCTTTTATGCTGTTTGAGCTTTCCTCTGCTTTTAACAGGTAGTTTTGGGTCAGTTAGTTTGTCTTATATTGTAAATGGATAACGCCACATATTTCATTTTTCTAATTTTAACAGAGATGCCATAGCTTAAAATCTGCCTTGAAAAGTATATTTACACTGGACCTAGGCAGAAACCACTAAAGAGCAAGTGTTTTTTTCCTGCCATACATATATGCTATGATCACTCCTGCTTGAACCCTTCTATTGGTATAATTCATTTTTCTAGTTTGTTGCTGAGGATATCATACATGAGATGGGATCAGACCTGAAAATCCTCTAGAAGACCAACAACAAAACCAAATCAGTGTAATGTGACCTGCATTTAGGTGTACTATGCATAGGCTTCCTGGTAATGTTGCTAAACACCTTTCACTATTTTCCACTTATACACAAGTAAACATCTTAGGGGAAAACATTGCAAAGCTTTCAAAAATATAACTAGGCTTGTTGTTTTTAAGAAAGTTTGACATATTCAATATAGGAATACTTTTGCAGAGTTTTCTAAAATAAATTTTCATATATCTTAATTTAGAACTTACAGCCAAGGGTCCTCAAACTTAAAGCACAAGAGTTCTAGCAATCTCGGGGTGGAGTCCTTAGGGTTTTCTATGTAGAGTATCATGTCACCTGTGAAGAGGGAGAGTTTGACTTCTTCTTTGCCAAGGTAGGAAACCACAAATGTTGGAGAGGATGTGGAGAAAGGGGAACCCTCTTGCACTGTTGGTGGGAATGTGAACTGGTGCAGCCACTCTGGAAAACTGTGTGGAGGTTCCTCAAAGAGTTAAAAATAGACCTGCCCTATGACCCAGCAATTGCACTGCTGGGGATTTACCCCCAAAATACAGATGCAGTGAAACGCCGGGACACCTGCACCCCGATGTTTCTAGCAGCAATGTCCACAATAGCCAAACTGTGGAAGGAGCCTCGGTATCCATCAAAAGATGATGGATAAAGAAGATGTGGTTTATGTTTACAATGGAATATTCCTCAGCCATGAGAAACAACAAATACCCACCATTTCGATATGGAGGGAACTGGAAGGTATTATGCTGAGTGAAATAAGTCAATTGGAAAAGGACAAACATTATATGGTCTCATTCATTTGGGGAATATAAAAAATAGTGAAAGGGAATAAAGGGGAAAGGAGAAAAAATGAGTGGGAAATATCAGAAAGGGAGACAGAACATGAGAGACTCCTAACTCTGGGAAACGAACAAGGGGTGGTAGAAAGGGAGGTGGGTGTGCCTGGGTGATGGGCACTGAGGGGGGCACTTGATGGGATGAGCACTGGGTATTATTCTATATGTTGGCAAATTGAACACCAATAAAAAACAAATTAAAAAAAAAAAACTTAAAGCACAAGAAAGTTTCATGTTAGGATGGTGCTTGATACATTGAAGAGAAATAGTCCAGTGACAGAGAAGACCTGTCTTATCACAGTTTGAGTGTTTTTAGATATTAGGAAAAAGGTGGTATCAAACTTATAAAAACAGGTCCAATCATGATAGGAGAAAGATGTTCATTATATAGCGTAGGATATCATTACTTGAATGTTCTCAGGGAAGCAGCATGTCAAAAAGCCTAGGTTCTAGTCCTGGCTCCATCATTTACCAACTATGTGACCTTGCTTCACCTCCCAACCTAGTTCTCAGTAATAGAAAAATAACACCAACCCTGCCTACCTCACAGGGATGTTGTGAGGGTTTAATTGGTATATGAGACAATTCTTTCAAAATTGTAAGAAGGTTTATAACACCAAGAAATTGTTAATGTATTTGTTCTAAGATTATTAATAAACACCAAGAAATTGTTAATGTATTTGTTCTAAGATTATTAATAAAAAATTGAACTTAAGGGGATCCCTGGGTGGCTCAGCGGTTTCACGCCTGCCTTTGGCCCAGGGCACGATCCTGGAGTCCTGGGATCGAGTCCCACATAGGGCTTCCGACTTGGAGCCTGCTTCTCCCTCCTACTGAGTCTCTGCCTCTCTCTCTCTCTCTATGTCTATCATAAATAAATAAATAAATAAATAAATCTATCATAAATAAATAAATAAATCTCAAAAAATTGAACTTAAAATAAATAAAAATAAAATAAAATTGGTGGAGTTTAGGGTGAGATTTTTTTTCTCCTTAATTTCAACAATCATTACACAATGCTACCAAGTTATTTTTAAGAAAATAATTCAAGCTCAGTGCCTTTAAGAAAGGATTTGAGACCTGATTCTATCCATTCTGACTATATTAATGGTAATATTAATGTTTTCACTGTGCTGGGCCTTAGCAATATTTTCTTACATTTTAGTTGGTTAAATAGATTTCTACTTTTCTCATAGAATGAATACCACTTAACACTGGAAGAGACACTAATGGTCACAGTCCAACCTCTGCATACTACCCAGATATCACTACTGCTACCTATTCCCTACCACCACAGTTTCAGACATAGTTTTAGCTTAAATGATTTCATAGACTGAGACCCAGAAATTCAGAGGTAGCAATGTGAACTGTTAAACAGTTTTCAGGTATTCCTTACTTGCATTAAATAAAAAGTCAACCTTGGGGCACCTGTGTGGCTCAGTGGGTTAAGCAGCCGCCTTTGACTCAGGCGGTGAATTCAGGGACTGGATCAAGCCCTGAGTCAGGCCCCCTGCTCATTGAGGAGCCTGCTTTTCCCTCTCCCTCTTCTGTTCCCCTGCTTGTGCTCTCCAGGGCTCTCTCTCTTTCTCTCTCTCTCTCTGTCAAATAAATAAATAATCTTTAAAAATAAAAATAAATAAAATCAAGCCTTAAACCCTTAGGAATTAGAAAAACAAATATTTCATTTTGTCTAGAGTACTGAGTATGGATACCCCTCCCGTTTTTTGAAAGTTTGAGTTATACCACTTGGTTATTAGAAAGACCTACTTAGTACCTGTTTGCATGAACTAAGAGAAGTCTGAAGAGGATTTTCCCTATTAGGGAAAAAGGAAAAAAGGGAAAGTAGTGTTCAGCATTTGTTTTGTACTGAGCCATTACAGAGGCAGGGTGCACCCTGAGCTGCCCAGCCAAGCTCCTTCCGTTTTAGCTGAGGACACTCAACATCTCAGCATTCAGCCACCATAGCTTTGAACTGTGTCTTGGAGCATCAGGGCTCATCTCGATTTGTTTAGTGCATCTATTAGTAAAAGGTGTCCTAAAGTAGCAGAGAAGCTTAAGAGAGATTATTTTTTGTATCTGGGAAAAACGCAAAAATGTTTCTATGTAGGTGCATTATTTCTGGAGTGGCCAACGGCCTGCAGAGCAACATGCCTGTTTTATTGTGATTGCTGTGACCCATACTTCCCCCCTTGACTCTGTATCTGTGAGAAAGGCACACTACGGCAGTAAGAAACACAAAGAATGTGAAAGACTACTATCAGAAATGGATGGAAGAGCAGGCTCAGCGTGATCGACAAAACTGTATCTGCATTTGTGTTTTTTTAAATGTTTTATTTAAATTCAATTTGCCAACATATAGTATAACACCCAGTGCTCATCCCATCAAGTGCCCTCCTTATGCCCATCACCCAGTCACCCCATCCCTCCACCGTCCTCCCCTTCTGCAACCCTTTGTTTGTCTTCCAGAGTCAGGAGTCTTTCATGGTTTGTTTCCCTCTCTAATTTTTCCCCACTCCGTTTCCCTCCTTTCCCTTTCACTATTTCTTATATTCCACATATGAGTGAAGCCGTGTGATAATTATCTTTCTCCAATTGACTTATTTCACTCCCACTGCCACATTTCAACAAGAAAAAATACCTCCTACTCCAGTCTCTGCTCCTTTCCCATTGTGGGACAAAGATCTCCCCAACCCATAGTCTCCTGGTGGCTCCTCCTTGCTCTGGTATGATGTCAGAACCTATGTGGGGGGGCTGTCCCACGATGCCAGTGATGGGCCTTACCCCCCCCCCCCGGGATGATGCCAATGGGATTTACTCCTGGAATGAGACCACTTATGGGAAGCCACATGCTAATGATGCCTGCATCCTGCAGTGATGATACCTCCCACCCATCTCATGCTGGTACCCTCTTGGCCAGGAAACACTGGACCACACAGATCAGGAGGGATCAGAACTTCTTTTATATCCATTTTTTATTACTTGTTCTGCTTCCCTAGGAGATCATGGTGCTGTGACTCTGGGTGTCTTCTAACAGCATGATAAGGAAGATTTTCTCTCCCACCCTATCAAAGAGAGAATAGTTTTGGCAGAGGAGTAGTGGAACCACAAAAATAAAATAAATAAATAAATAAAATAATTAATTAATTAATTAAAATAAAATAAAATAATTCTTAAAAAAGCAATGCTCATCTGTATTGTGAAATGAGAAAACAAAATTGTCAACTGTTTTAGTCAAAAAAAATTTTTTCCCATATAAATAGTGGTACTTGCTTCTTTGGTTTATGCCATCGGCGGTCATATATGAAAGTTTTCATCTCTATTTTTGGATAGCAGGAAAAAACTGTAATTCAATCTTTTTGTGGATAGGATTTAGACATGTATCCAGAGTTACTACTTTCCCCAAATTCTCTGTCCTACAAATTCCCTGTCTTTCGTGTACTCCCAACAGTTTCTTATTTCTCTCCACTGTCACCACCACCACCCTAGTTCAAGCTACCTTTATCTCCTGTGCTGCCCTGGTGAAGGTGCCATCTCACCCATGGGGATCTCTCTGCTTCCTCTCTATCCCTCTCCAGTCCATTTTCCACACAGCAAAATGGTTTGCTGATCAAAATCTGAGACTTTGCACTTCCAGGTCAATCCATAACTCCTTCTCGTACTCACACAAGAACCTAAACTCCAACGCCCTGTGGTGGACCTGGCCCTGCCTTCCTCCCTTACTGCATTCTTATCACAGCTCCTCCCAGGGACGCCATCCCACATCGTCTTATTCTCCACATGTCCCCACCTCTCACATAGGTCCCTCTCAGCCTTCAGTTACCCTCCACATGACACTTCTTCCGGGAGGCTGTCTACCAGGTCTACAGCACCCAACCCTGCGCCCATAATTTAATCATAAGTTAGGCCTCATATTTATTACCTTCATTTACTTGTCATAATTTTATGTGAATATTTTTTCCATTGCTTGTTGTGTTTTGGGGTTTTGTTTTGTTTCTTACTTTGGGTGCAGAGGATTAAATGAAACATTCCTCAGACTTCCTGTTGTTTTATTTAATCAATTCTCAATACTTTCCCTTCTATCTCTCTGCTCCCAGCACCCTTCCCTCACCATTAGGTGGCCATTGTGATGTGTTTTACATGACCTTTTTATATATAATTAAAGTGTCACTTAATGTTAGTAATTTGTGACCTTTGCAAAATGTGTATTAATATAAGGAAATATGAGTCATCCTGGTTTATTCTTACTTGCTTCAGCACCACTTTTTAAAATTGTAACATCAAAATTATACATTCCTATTGGTGTGAATATCCATCATTTGTTTCTCATGGTTGAATATGGTTTTCCAGTTTGTAGTCAGCATGTTTGACTTTTGTGGTATTGGTAATAGACACCTAGACTGCCTAAATTCTCCAGTGTCATAAATACTACAGTGAGCATCCTCATGCGAGTTCCATACCTGTCTCAGGGATATGTTTTCCCTGGGTAATGGAATATATTTACCTTTAACTTGATTAAGTGCCTCCATTACAGTTCCAGGCCAACCTCCAGTCAGTAAAGTTTAGTGGTCTCTATATCCACAAGCTTTGGCCATCATTATCTTTCTATTCTTGTGAATCTGATGGTTACACAGATATCCTATTGTTTTGATTTGCTTTTCTTTCATTTCCAGTAAGTTTGAGCATCTCTTTACATGCAGGGCCATGATGTTTGAGTGTATACCATGTGTTTATAGAAGTGTACCCAGTCAAGAATGTGAGTGGGAGCTGAAATCCGAGCCATGCCCTGCATGCCTTGGCATGAAACTAGAGCTATCTACAGAAAGGGCTGACTTTTGCTAATTTGTACCAAGGTGACGTATGGGCTAGCACTAGTCTGGATCACATACTTAGTCACTTAGGTTTCAAATTCTGGGAATTCCTTGCTCATATCCTTACCCCCCCATTAAGTTGAAGGTCTTGTAATTTCTTGTTAAGTTTTAGTCATTTCTTGCATATTATAATCCTTTTTTGGTTTCAGACATTGCCCATTTCTTCTACAATTCTGTCAACTTGTCTGTGAAATACGGCCATGACATTCTTTTAACAGAACTTCCTAATTTTGACATAATCAAAACAACAGTTTTTCTCTTTAGGTCTTTTAATTGTGGAATTTTGCTTAAACTCTTCCCAGCCTTAATTCACAAGTATATTTTCCTGCATTATTTTGTATTAACTTGAGTTCACATTTAGATATTTCATCTTTGTGAGATCCACCTTTGACTGTGATATAAGGTAATCATCTGAGTTTACGCTTCTCTACATTTGAAGACTTTTTTTCTACATTTGCCAAGCAGTCAATATTTTCCTTTTTCATTTATAGTGCTGTTTTTATCACATAATTAGTTGTCTCTGAGCTCTCTGTGCTGTTTAGCTGATCCATTTGTTCATACTCATGTCCATACTCATGCTAGAACCACACTGTTTTACTACTTTACTTTGTATGTGCTTTTATATACCAGGCTTCCTTTTACTTTTTACTTTATATACAATGCATCCTCCATTAACTGGGCCAGCCAGGTGCCCTTATGATGTGATTTTTTAAATATAGTTTTGAATTTTTATATCTATACTTATTTTTTATATATTCCATTTTTATATATCTTTTTATTTTGATTTTGTTCAAAATGACAGACTTGCACAAACTGTTATTTTCCCATGCAAATTTTAGAGTATGATGTATGAAGTTACTCAAAATACTCAGCTGGAATTTTGATTAGCATTCTGTTGAATTTAAAGATCATTTGGGAAGAAAATCAACCTCTTTACATTCTTAAATTCTAAGAGATCTCTCCAAGACAGATTATTTTGTTTTCTCTTAACAGATACTTAATCTTTTCTTAAATGAAATCCCATGTACTTATTATTCCATATATATGTGTGTACATATATACATACATATAGTTTGCTAGCAATTGTAAATACTATTTTATTTTTTATTTTAAGATTAAGTTAATTTGTCATTGAAGAAAAATACTATTAATTTTGGAATTTTATATTATATCTGGCAATCTCATGAAATTATCTTATAAATTCTGGTAATTGGCATATTAATATTAATGCTTCTGGTGATTCTAGATAGACTATCATATTATTTGTGAACAAGAAAATATTTATCTCTCTTTTACAAATTTCTTTTCTTACAGCTTTGGTCAGATTTTTATACTATGTTAAATGGTGGTCCTTGTTTCATTCCTAATCTTAAAAGGAAAACATATACAGATCTGTTACTAAATATAAATTCTGCCATTACTTCTAGTATATAGCTTTTATCAAGCTCAGGAAGTATCCTATTCCTAGTTCTAAAATAATTTTAAATTATAAATGAATTTTGCATTTAAAAGCTTTCTCTGCCTTTAATTTTTAAAAATGTTTTAACCAGACTGAAATTAAAAGAAAATAAAAATTTTGAAAATGCTTTTTATTTGGTGTAACAGAAAATTTCTAATTTTTTTTTTTTTTTTTACTTTCCTTTTATATAACATTGATAGACTTTCTGGTATTGAACCATCTTTGCATTCCTGACAAAAATTCTATGTTCATGATGTAACTTTTTATAGATATTTTATTATTTCTTTATTTATCTATGTATTTATTTTTAGAGAGCACACATGAAGGGGAGGGGCAGTGGGTGAAGGAGAGAGAATCTTTTTTTTTAATTATAAAAAATTTTTTTTTATTGGAGTTCAATTTGCCAACATATAGCATAACACCCAGTGTTCATCCCACCAAGTGCCCCCCTCATTGCCCATCACCCAGTCACCCCAACCCCCCACCCACCTCCCCTTCCACTACCCCTTGTTCATTTCCCAGAGTTAGGTGCCTCTCATGTTTTGTCACTCTCACTGATATTTTCACTCAGGAGAGAGAATCTTAAGCAAGCTCCACACTGGGCTCAATCTCACAACCCTGAAATCATGACCTGAGCCAAACCAAGAGTCAGATGATAAACTGACTAAACTACTCAGGTGCCCTTATGATGTAATTTTTTAAATATAGTTTTGAATTTTTATATCTATACTTATTTTTTATATATTCCATTTTTATATATCTTTTTATTTTGATCAATTTTAACAGAGGCCTGTCTTACTAGTATTTCCAAAGAATAAACTTTGGCTTTGTTTCCAATTATCTTTGTCATTTATCTCTGCCCTTATTTTAAACATTTCCTTTTTATCTTCCTTGGGCTTATTCTATTGGTCTTTTTTCTAAATTTTGGATTAAATGCTTAGCTTCATTTGTTTTCTTTTTAAGCTCTTCTTGCTTTCTGATAAATGTATTTAAATCTATAAATTGTCTACTAAATACTATTTTAGCTGTGCCTCACAAATTTTGACAATATTTTTATTCAGTTCTAAGTATTTTGTAACTTTTCTTAAGATGACTTCCACTCAAGAGATTTTATATTATGTTAGCATTTGGACATACAGTTTTTTGCTATCCTTTTAAAGCTTTCTAATTGCATTTCATTATGACTCTATGACCTAAGCTGCCAATGACCTCACCACCATCATGCACACACATACACACCCAGGGAAGCTCATGATGTAATTGATCTCCCCAGAGAGATCTGAAAGAAGTTTGGGTTGCATTGTCTAAAGCAGCATTATGCTTACAGTAAGATGTTCAATAAGTACTTAATGATTAAACAAATATAGTATATATGCGTAATTTGAAGGATTGCAGGTTAATGTGAATATATTTGTATGAGGTATTACTGAGTAATGATGTTGATTTCCAAACCATGGAAGAAAATCAGTATCATTACTTTACTCATACCTCCTAAAGATCAGATACATCTAACAAAGTGAATTATTGAGAGGATTATTATCTAGTTTGGCACTATCTAAATCCTTTACTTTGCCATTTCCTATCTGTTGTTAACGTTGCAAGTACTTTTCTTAGGACTTATGTTGCTTTTTAGTAATCTAGACCTGCCTGGTACATAGTTGAGTTTAATAATGATTTATCATTGTTTACTGAATGAATGACAATATAGCCAAGAAATAAGAGTTAAATTGTTCAGCAATAAATCAGCCACTAAAGCAGATCCTCATTGTGCTCCACTATAAACCCTAAGTCATTTGTGTTTCTAAGCATATTGTCTCAATCTACAGCCCACCTATATCTCATTGCCTAGGGACTTCCTCTAACCACTGGAGGTCATTTTGCCTACACATTAGGCTGGCCAGAAGTTCCAGGGAATTAATCTTTCCTAGTCCAGAAGCAACTCTTAACTAATTTTTAAATTTAT
Source organism: Vulpes vulpes (assembly GCF_048418805.1). Classification (NCBI taxonomy): domain Eukaryota; kingdom Metazoa; phylum Chordata; class Mammalia; order Carnivora; family Canidae; genus Vulpes; species Vulpes vulpes. The sequence continues at coordinate 61,424,275 of NC_132781.1, forward strand.
GGATGAATAGTCCAGCTTTTTTTACCCCAGCAGGTGGGCTAATTCTTTTTTTTAAATTCAATTTGCCAACATATAGTATAACACCCAGTGCTTATTCTAAGGTATGTTTTCTATATACCATGAGGGAGGGTATACACTGGGAAGTTTTGTGAAGGCAACTCAGGTAGATAAAAGTGTCATCTGAATCTTGAAGAAATAAACCAGATTTCTTATGAGTGGTAGTTTTAAACCATACTAAATTGGTATGCAGATAGGAATCTTTAAACCTAAAATAACACTGATTATAGGAGTAGTAGAGAAAGGAGTTTAAATCGGACGGCTCTGGAGCCAGAAGGCCTAACTCTATCACTTACTAGATATGTGACCATAGACAAGTTAATCTCTGAGACTTAATTTTTTTTTAATTTAATTTATTTTTAATTTTATTTTTAAAATTTTTAAAAGATTTTATTTTAAGTAATGTCTACATCCAATGTGGGGTTCAGACTCGCAACCCTGAGATCAAGAGTTGCATCCTCCATTAACTGGGCCAGCCAGGTGCCCTGAGCCTTACTTTACTTACTTACAAAAAGTATTTACTTTTAAAGGAAATTAGGAGGATCTGGCGAGTGACTGTGTAAGGCATTTAGAATAATCTATGGGGTATATGTGTCCTTAATAAACTTGAGTATTATTTTTATTATGAAAAAGTAAGGCTTTTTTTTTTCTTTCCTTCTACCCCACTGTAATGATTTATTAAACTTTTTGTTTTAAGAGCAAGAAAAATACATGGGATAGCAGGCAAGTGCCTAGAACCCTCACAGTGGCTATAGTTGCCTGGCTTTCTATACATGTGTGGTGACAACTGCGGAGATTTGTCAATACAAATATATTTTCTTTGGACTCATTATAGCTTCCTTTGGTAAGCTTGGCCACTTTTGTGGCTTCACAAAAGTTACCATATATATTTTGACAATTCCCAATATATAATTCTTCCATTCACTGAACTTCAGATTTGTATATCTAACTGCTTAGTAGATAGCTCCTGGCATCTCCAACTCAACAGATCCAAAGCTGAACTCATTATCATACATGCAGACTTTTTCCACTTGTAGGCTCAATCTCAAATATGAAGTGAGGCCTAGGGTTGATTCAGTTGACTAATTGGTTGGGCTGGTCCTTATTTTCCCATAAATCCATCACAAATTAGAAAGGATGTCTTTACAAAACAGAGAAGAGCCAGTCTTTAGTCAAGGATAAATAAAAAGCCATGCTTCCCATCTAGAATATTCAATAAACTTCAGAGATTATCAACTTAGAATTACATCACCATCTTCCTAGCCAGGAACTTGAGAGTTTTCTTAGATTTCTTCAGTTCCCTTGCTACCTCATTACCCATAGTTTTGTTTTTATAATAAATCATCTTGCTTTCATATTTTTAATCTATCACAAATCTTCAAGTACATGGTGAGTTTCTCTTTCCCTCCTTTACCTTCTCAGCTTCAGGTGTTCATTCAACTGCTTCCAAGTCAGTATTTTGACTTTTAGCTTTGGCTCAAGTCCTCCCCCACATAATTGTCTTATAACTTAATTGGAATGCAAACTTGATCAAGTTTCTACCCTTGACCAGCTGGCTTGAAAGATTCCACATGGTCTACAGTATATGTTAAAGGCTCCATGTGACCCTGCCCTCACTGTTCTGGCTTCCTTTACAGCCTCTGTTGACTTCACACTTCCTGTTTTGGTAATACTGAACTATTTTATGTATTGTCCCTTTCAGGTCATTGGTAATTTTGGTAATTTTGCTTGTGCCTATAACGATCTCCACATAACTCCCACTCATCCTTCAAGGATAATCTCGCAAGTATCTCCCTAGAAACCTCTCCCTGACTCATTCAAGCCAGGCTAAGTGACAGCTTCCTGGGCTCCCATGGATCCCTGCTACATACCTCACCTACTTATTGCACTGTATTGACAAAACATACTCCCTCTCAATAACTGGGCAGCAAATGTTTCAGTCAGGGCTTTTCTGTCTTGTATCTCTAGCACTATAGTTGAATCATCAACAGTAAGTATTTAGTGGATGAGGTTGAGGAAAATGTGTACTGAAGTTGTTCAAGCAGAGATAGGTCAGAGGTTCTCAGCACTGGTTGCATGTAGGAAACATCTGTAGACCTTTAAAAATCCAGATGCCAATGACCGACACCAGTTCATTCAAATTGTAAGTTCTGGGAAGGAGGCCCAGGCATTTAGACACCTAAAACTCATATGATAATGTGCAGGTGAGGCTGGCAACCAGTTGGTTAGATGATCACTGGACAAGGATTTTGAGAACAGTATGCAAGAGAAAATGGAACTCTTGATCAAATTCTGTGAGATGATTGCTGGAATTACATTTATTATTGGCTGATTTCTTCAAGATGTTCCCCCTACATTATTGGCTTGTTTTGTTTTGTATGCAGGTAACTTAGTTGGCTGGCTAGGAACCAAACTGTGGGTCACTCCAGGGAATTAATGTTCTTGAAAGAGCACTCACCCCAAATGCACATGTATTTGTTTAAAATAATATAAAAAAACAGTAGTGAAGGGAGGAAAAAGAGGAGTGGTTTTAGATGCTTTGTATATTCATGTCATGATATTAGAGCAATAAATCTCTAAACGTTTCTGGTTTTCTTGAAATGCCATATTTGTCACCTTAAAACTTATTCTTGTCTTTTTCTTGTTTGTGATGACAATGATTATGATGGGCAGTGGGTTTTCTTTCTTTTACAATATCTGTGTCTACTGTGACAGAGGGGCAGTGCCACTGGTTGATTTTAGAAGTTTTAAAATTACCAGGACTTGGAATAAATTCTACACAGAATAAGAAAGACCAGTTTAGGATACTAGTATTTGTGGGAGGACTAAATTACTCTAGTTTCTAACTTTCCAATAATAATGCTTTCTAAGAAAAGAAGTAAGTTTTGAAGATCAACATAAAATAGGAAAAAAAGGAAGGAACTTCTTTCAAAATGATCATCTAAGCTTTAGGAAAAAAATACCCTAGAGTCTTGCGATCTCAAAACTAATATTCAAACTCTCAATCTCTTTGCTTAAAAAAGTTTAATAAGCTGTAAAATAAATACACTTTCATTAAATATTAAATAAATTATTTACAACTTGAAAAAATACTTTTTATCTCCATGCATCTTTATGTACAGAAATAAGACTTAGCATAAAAAGCAACAATTGAAAGTGTAAAACCATCAGAACAAAAAGGTTCTGTTTTCTTATGATCCACCGAAAAGAGGAACCAACTCATCACTCAAGGTTGTGACCCGGCAATGACTCTGATCCGATACCCTGGTCAAAAATAAAATAAGACTATTAGAGATATAAAGTGCAATTTCAATATAGCTTTAGCAAAATACTTTTTAAAATCAGGAATCAGAATTTCTGCCCATCTAGAATGTCTTCTGAAAAATACTAAAAGCTTTTCAGAGATGAACTGCCAGTTCAACTTCATACCTGCTTTGGTTATATGCCTACTTAGGTGGAGGACTGCATAAGCTGAAGCCTGTTTCATCAAATTCCACCTCATAAAAAGCAACAACACTCATGGGAAGTAGTTTTCCTAACCAAATCTATGCAGTGGACATAGTTAAAAAGACAGATTAAATGGCTCAGTGTATTTGTGATATACAGTTAATTTAGGATAATCAGTGCCAAGAGCATAAATGATAGAAGCTACCAGCTAATAGCAGCCACTATGTGCCAGCACAGCATATTCCTTTTCCAAAAGTCATGTCAGATCTACTTTGAAAAATCTCAGCTGCACTACATAACCAAAAATCTACCTTTATTCATGTTGGTGGTCTTAGTCTTAGCACATTAAGCCAATAGTATAATAAATATTGATGCAGTAAGTACTGAGTACATCATTGCATTGATAATTATCCACTTTATGAGTTATTGAGCTAATTCTGTAATAGGCTCCTAACATAATGCTTGCATTTAACCAATGCTAGCCAGTGTTTCTCTAAGCATCTGCAGTGCTTCCAAACCCCAAACCCATAAAAAAAACTTAGGGTTTGGCCTAGAAATGTGCATATTTAACCAGCATCTCAAGTAATTCTTAAACCCACTGATGGTAGAGAATCAATGACTTAAGGATGTGACATCCTTCCTGAATGTTTAAGGAAATGGAATTCCTTCTTCTGACCAACTTTAAATGTGTCCTTGATCGCCTACTCTCCTCTTCCTCTGGAAGTTTGCTTCGTTGGCTGTCAGCTTTGGTTATTAATAAAATATTCTGCTCCATAGCTCCTTAACTTTCCCTACAACATGCACAGCTCTGCCTCTTTACAAAAATAAAAATAAAAATAAGAACTACAATATATCCCTTCACCAAACTATCTCTAAATTTGTACTCCCTTCTCCCTTCCTACCTCCTTTCTTTTTTTGGGGGCGGGGGGGTGGCACAGAGGTTGAGAGAGAATCCTAAGCAGGCTCCACACCCAGCACAGAGCCCAACATGGAGCTGAATCTTACACTCCTGAGATCATGACCTGAGCAGAAATCAAGAGTTGGACACTTAACCAACTGAGTCACCCAGGGGCCCCTCTACTTCCTTTCTTTAAAAGGATGATCAAGCTGCTCTCTCCACTTCCTCACATTTGTAATCATGCACCCTGACTTGGCTCTCCACCATGAGAGCTCAACCTTTGTTCCAAACTTCTCTCCTCAACACCCATTTGAACTAGGCCGTTTTTCACAAGTTTCTAAAGTGACGCAGTTCATCCTACACTTTTAATCTTCCTCCTTCTTCATAATTGCTTATCCCAATCTTGTCAGTCCTTGGAGGCTCACTTCCAGTGCCACCCTATACATGATATCCTTTCCTGCTCCTTACACACATTCCACAGCACTTCCTTTCCTTCACTGGAAACTCCTCATATTCCTTTCATATGACACATATTTTACTTGCCCTAGCATTCTGGCTCCTTTTACTACTTCCTATCTACTAAACACTAACTTCTTTGAGAAGAGGAACTGTGTCAGCCTCATCTTTACATCCCTTATAATATTGACGAAGGACATAGTCTTTTCTCACTATTGAACTCCATCTCATGCTCAAAGAATAAGACTTTCACATAGCCAATGTTCATAGTGTATCCATAATCAAGAACAATTTCTTCACTCAAGATAACAGATGCTATATTTTTCAAAATTATAGGATAGCAAAAAAAAAAATTATAGGATAGCATCTAAAGTTACCTTTTAAAACTCAAACCTGTAATATTATCTTCAGTTATGCTATGGCATGTGCATTTCCATTTTCTTGTCGAAGTTTCTTTCGTTCTTCAGCTTCCCCTTCATATTCCCTGAAGTATCGTTTTCGAAGCCTTCAGAGAACAAGATACTCTATGGTCACCAAAGTTCATCTATACATTGATTGGGGTTTTCATGAGTACAGGGAATTCCTTTTTTGTGAGTCCTTATAGAACATTACACTGTATTCTATACCAAGCCAAAACTTAAACCCAGCTATAAATATTGCCACCATTCTTTTCAAGGGGATGTTCATGGTGACTTTATATAAATACATTCCCAAAGTACTGAGGTTTAAATAGACATCCCCCCCCCCAAAAAAAATAAATAAATAAATAAATAAATAAATAGACATCCCTTGAGACACAAACTTTCAGAAGGCATGGAACACATTCATATATGGGAGTTTTTTTATAGTTGACACACAACATTACATTAGTCTCAGGTGTATAACATAGGGATTCAGCAAGTCTATACATTACGCTACAGTCAGCACAAGAGTAGCTACCATCTGTCACCACACAACACAGTTACAATAATATCATTACTATATTCCCTATGCTGTACTTCTTATTCCCATGACTTATTCATTCCTTAACTAGAAACCTGTATCTCCCACTCCCCTTCACCCACTTTGCCCATCCTCCTACCCTCTCCCCTCTGACAGCCATCATTTTATTCTCTGTATTTATGGGTCTGTTTATGCTTTTTGTTTGTTTATTCATTTGTTTTATTTTTCAGATTCCACATATAAATGAAATCATACAGTTTGTGACTTTCATTGATTTATTTCACTTAGCATAATGCCCTCTAGGTCCATTCATGTTGTTGCAAATGGCAAGACCTCATTCTTTTTTTCCTCAACACTTAGCACAGGTGCCAGTACAGTTGGAGGAAGAAGAAGATGGTATAGTTTTACCACAGAAAGACTTTACACTTGTACAAACTAGTTTAAATGATCAGAATTTTTTCACACCTGCTTACATCAGAAGTTGGATTTTATTTCTATATAATAAATACTTACTTTTAGTTTTATTCATTGTTACTTTCTCACAAAACTCAATCATTTAAAAATGCCTTGGTGTTATACAGGAAATTCTATTTTTAATAGGTCTTTATTCCATCCACTAAATATTACTCCTAAAATCATAATAATTTTGTCATGTTTGGGGAAAAAATTCAATTATAGAAAAAAAAAAAAAGCAAAATGTGGATTAGGCCACTCTTTGCTCTATGTGTCAAACACAAGAATATGGCAGAAAAGGAGGAAGGTCACCGCACAGTTTTAAGAGTGCCACCTGATAAAGTTTTCCCATGATTTTCTGAAGGATTAAATTTTTCACCATGAATGATCACAAGTTTGAATAATTATTTCAAAACACTGGCTATTTTTTTCCCTTCTATCCTTCTATGACAAACAATTATCATTTATTTGTCTTAGGGTATTTTTCCTAAACATATTTGCATATCTGGCTTGAGGTATTAGCAGATCAAAATAACTTCTAAGGTGTGCAAAACAAATTTAGAGCACACATCAAACTCTATGTGCATCATAAAACAGTTTTTTAAATGTGTCTTTTTATCATTATCTGATCTGCATTTAAAATAATAGTAAACAATGGCAGAAGATAACCCCTTGTTTCCTGAATGGCAGGAGTGGTAGATCATGCACACAGTCCAGTTGTTAAAGTAATTTACCAAGACCTAAAATTAGAATAATGAGCCTATTGCTTTTCCCAAGCTCTAGTAGCACATGAGTCATTACAGAGCCACTCACACCCTTCCCCAACTTCCTTAATTCGCTGACTTCTGTTTGACAGACAATGCCATTTTGACATAACCACCAGTGCCTACCAGGAACAGTCTACTTCTAACATTCATTGGTCATGAAGTGAAGTGTGTGATCTGTTATTGTGAGCACAGGCAGTTACTGCAGGAGTAGAACAGTAATAGAATTGTCCCTGCTTCCTACGCCATGCCATATGGAGGAATTTTTTTTTTTTTTTTGTAATTGAATTTCCATCTTACCTTTGACAATTCATAGAGGCAGAGGATATATCATTTCTTGGCTCCTGGCTTGAAGCTCTTTGTGGTTTTTAGTGTCAAAGCACAATCTCTGACAATCTACTATGAACCAGGTCCTAATTAGCTTCAAGAGGCTTCTGTAAGCTTAAAGAGATTCATAGTAGACACCAACACTCCGGCATTTGGAGGTAGCCATGAGGGAAGGTATGACATGAAACAAAACCACCAATTTTTAAGTTCAAAAAATTTCTAGGGTATTTGAAAAACAGCCTTACATATTAAGTTTCCGTGGCGGCCAAAGTAATATAAATTTTGACTAATTTCTGTGATCCTTGTCAGTGAAGTATAAGGATATGACCAAAGATACATGCCACCAATAGAATAATTAATCTAAAATATGATATAGTACACTGTGATAGAAACACTGAAAAAAAATCAACCTGGCATTATTTTAGTAGGAATGTTTAAGTTATGCCATACTTACTGGATTGTAATAACAACAGCAATAGCCGTGAAACTCACTGCAGACACAAAGGCAGCTATGGCTGCTAAAGCAATTTTTGATAAATCACTGTCCACCATGCTGTGAGTCTTCATGGACTTTTCCCCACATCGTTCACCAAAATAATCCTGATGACATCTGTAAACAACCCACATTCAAAAATTATAATAATAACTGTAAATATTCCACATATTTTAGGTTTACTCTCCAGGTCATCAATATTTAATTGTACCACTCAAAAAAAAAAAAAAACCCAAAAAGTCATGCCATCTATTTATATTTCAAAATCATGAGGCAGAATGCATTCAAGCCAAAGATCTATTAGCATAAGAACAAGCTGAGATTAGTTTGGGTGTAATATTCCAAGAAGACACACCTTTTCATTCTTTGTGCTCCTTTTATGACCAACTGATGAGTTCAGTGACTTGTTATGCAGCTAATTCCACTGTCATTTAGTGTGCTAGTGGCATTTGGGGGGAAGGAGGATAGTACGTTTCGGTCCTTTTTTTTTCTTAAAAAAAAAAAGGTTTTGTCTGGGAAACGAACTAGGGGTGGTGGAAGGGGAGGAGGGCGGGGGGTGGGGGTGAATGGGTGACGGGCACTGAGGGGGGCACTTGATGGGATGAGCACTGCGTGTTATTCTGTATGTTGGTAAATTGAACACCAATAAAAAATAAATTTATTATAAAAAAAATAAAAAAGGTTTTGTAAGATATATATCGTAAAATGATGATTTATACCAGGGGTCAGCAAACCATTGCCCATGAGAATTCTGGCCATTTGCCTGTTTTTTTTTTTACAGTGTGCAAGCCAAGAATGGTTTTTATTTTTAAGTGGTTATATTTTAGTTGGTTCTGTAAGAATATAGTTAATCTTGACCAAAGAAGCCTAAATTATTTTCCAGCTGGTCTCTTAAGAAAAAGATTACAGGTGCTTGGTTTATATGTGGGGAAAATGAGTGTTTTTTTGCATCTAGGAGTTTCAGAGATGGTGTTATACAGATTTCTATATAATTTAGGAAAACTTACTTGCATGTTACAGCTTCCAGATGCTCTATATATTTGCATTCTCCATGAATACAGAAATTTTGGAATTCTGCATCACAGGGATTCTTCTTCTTTCTGTTTCTTCTATTTTTTCCATTTTTTCCTCCTTTTTTCTTTCTTTTGGGTTTATCTGAAGTCTTTTCACTTTCTGTTTTGTTTTTCATGGGCTTAACTACCTGTTCAACTAAAAAATAAACAAATAAGATTTATTGACAAAAGTCTCTCTTCATCTTGAGTATCATTTTGAAGACATGAATCAAAGAAGTCCTAGCAGTGAAAGCTCATGGGGATGATGACCATATTTTTCTCATTATTTAATACAATTCATATACAATAATTGGTTAAAGAAAATATCTGTATGGTGTGGCACTTCAAAATCTGAACCTTCTTGTTTATTTGATTAACTTAGAAACACATTTTGAATTTATTTGTACTGGTATTATCATCGATAATAGTATTTACCTGTCTAAAAAATCCATGAAATATCTTACACTTTTTGAATTTCTTATACATGCCATGTTCTTGGTAATGAGTCTTAGTTTGATTAAACCCAGATCACAGGTGAATGTATTGTCATCCAGATGATAGAGAGGAGAACACTAGAGTTGAATGAAGACAAGTAACATGTTCGAGGGCACGCAAGTAGAAAATGACAGTGCTAGGGTGTCAAAGCCTTTCGTTCCCTCCTTATCCTACATTTTCTCCTGGATAGGTTAATGCTACTGATTAAACTGGAACTTTAGTACATTTGTCGATTTTATTTACTCATCTCAGTTTTGTGCTCACCACCATAATTGGGAATTACTGTGTATTACTTGAGAGTGGAAAAAACTGAGAGTTACACATCGGAATTAATCAATTTTCTCCAACTCCCAAATGACGATAGTTATGATTAATTCCCTGAGACTCATTTCTGGGTCAATCTGTTTGAAAAATAGGAATCCAGAAACTTGATGCTTCAGAGATTCACTCATCTTCACTCTAGATCTACAGAAACATTTTTTCAATGTTATAGCAATGCAGGGTATAGTATACCCACATGCTAAACACAGGTAGGAGGAGTTTTCATGTTGGAGCTGTGTGTTTTGTTATACTAATACCGAGTAGGCTTATCTAAGCAGATATTTAGCAAACAGCCCAGTGCAAAGAGGAAAATACTATAATGTCATAATACCATTAGTCATAATGGTCCTGAATAATGGTCCATTAAATAGAAAACATTAGAAACACAGGGAAGGGTATCAAAGATAGAACCCTGTGATTAAGGAAGCAACAAATAAATATTATGAGTATTTTAGCAAGTTATTATAACATTAATAGCCAAATTAGAAGCAATGTTTAACCAGTTATACAATTTCTATATTGAAACTTTGATGATAAGTACTGCAAGTTAGGATGAATCCTCTGATAGAAACAGTTTAAGGGAATATTACTGGAGATTATCAGGTATATTACAGATTGTAGATAGAGACAAGTGGTCACTACACTGAAGCACTGCAACACACATCAAGCCCCTGGGCTCAACAGCCTTTCAAAGTAGTTCAACCACCAGTTTCACTCTTTCACAATGCACTAGTCCGTTTCACCACTACCAACTTCTTCGGCCTTTTGAAATGTTAACAACTTGAAACCCCTTTAAGAGAACAGTTTCTAATCTTATCTCCAAAAATAAGAAGCGTAGACGGACCTCCTTCCCCGCCTTACCTACATAAAAGCACAAGTTACTAAGCAAAGAGTAAAGTGGAGGGCTCCCTGAAGTTCTTCCCACCTGCCGCCCAACCCAGTCACTGTCCCTGTGGATCACCTGCTGTATTCACCGGGTCTGGGAGCCGGACAGAGAGGGAGGAGTCAGGGATATTCAAGTCAAGAGAGAAGGGGCATTATGTCCTGCCTCCACAGTGGATGTTCCTCAGATATTTAGAGCGGATTTAATGATGACCTCATCTGCCCTGAAACTCCAAGGTAATATGAGGGTAATGAACAATTTGGGTTTAAATCGTGATTTTAGCAACTTGAAATCCATGCATATTTGTCTTTCTTTAATATTTCCAGAAGGTTATATCATTATTGTTGCTGCTGTTGTTATTACTCTTTTTAGAATCACCAGTTTCTGGTACTTGCTAAAGTCCAATTGCTTCTTCCCACTACTTTCCGTTCTCCTATTTGCGTTAAAATGCAGGTATTTAGGGAAACGTGGCAGTGGGGAGTGGATCCAAGAGCTGAGGACTGGTTGATGCCTACATCTGTCTCTCAGCGTCGGGGCCATGCCATCCCGTGGGAAAGAGCACAGGCTGTGGAATCAAACACTGGAATTCTCATTCTGACTCAACTGCATTCTGGCTGTGAAACCTGGGGCAAAACAATCTTGAGCTTCAGTTATCACATCTTCGAGTGATAACAATCCCTACTTGTGAAGGAGACTTAATAGACATGGAACGTTTGTTAGAGCTCTGGACGTATCAGATGTGCCTACACCAAGCTCTTTCCACCTCAGCTGACAGCTCACCCACGGGGTACGCATCAGACCTGCACACAAGGAAACCACTGGAAGATCCAGGGAATGGCTTTTCTTTGAAGCAGCTTTGCTCATGCCGACACACATCGTATAGGCTATGATGTCGCTTTACCTTCCACTCACCTCTGACTGAATCATCTACGATATAGCCAGATATTTGTGGTTCGTTATCATACTCCTCTGCATAGTCGTAGTCCATTCCTGAGGACAGTTCCCTACTGGAAGGCATTTCGCTCACAGGGGAAATCTCACTTCCTGACGACATCCCACTGGGTGGGGTGACCTCAGATCCATCAGCGCTGTGGTCCCCAGATAATGGTTCCCCTTTCCCAGAGCGGGTGACATTGGCGTCCGATCCAGCAGCATAACAGGCTGTGGGAGAAAGAACAACGGAAGAAAGGTGAAGCAGCCTGCCTTCCTCACCGGGCAGCTGTGTGGCCAGATGTTTATCTTCTGATATCGAAGCGGTTATTGCACATGTGCTATTGTTTGGGATTGAGTCACTTACGAAAGCATCTTCACATTTTGCCAACAAGCAAACTGGGCTGTTTACAGAGCTTCTTTCATCAAGGTTTTCTTTTCCGCAGTCTACACTACTTTTCCCACCGAATAACACAGCAAAGTAGGCTCGTTCATCTAACTACTTAACAGACACGGTCTGTATATCCCCATCACTTCTCCTGCCGGGTGCGCGTGTGTGTGCCCGAACGCCCCATTGGACGGACAGGTTCTAGATGGGAGTATCTGACTTTCTTAACACGGGTTCACAGTTTTTAAAAAGATCACACATACGGCTGAGAAACAGTAACGTGATACTTGACGGTAATGACTCTTACTGTCATTGTTTCATTATCCCGGGAAGAAACTGGGGACCAGGTGAGATCTGGGGCTTTAAGGCTCAAACTCCTGCTTTATCTTGTAGGTCTCCCTAAAACAGAATCGGAGCGGGGGGGGGGGGGGCGGGGGGCGCTTCCCCTTCTCCCTGGAACGCCGGAGGCCGTCCAGGGAGGTAAAGGTAACGTCCCCAGGTAGAGGAGACGGAGCATGTGGGCAGGAGGCGCCGCTCCGGGGTCGGGACTCGACTACCCTGAGACCTGCGGAAGTCGCTTCACCTGTCCGGGCTCGGCTCCTTTATCCGCAAAAGTCAAGGGTTTGGACCACGGCATCTCCGAGGTCTCCCGTGGCTGGACTGAAGTCAGGGTTCAGGGGCTCTCCGGCGCCCTCTTGCTGGCCTGGAAGGTCCCAGACGCCTGCCCGCTGTGTCCTCCTCCCGGGGCGCGAGCCTGGGGGGCCCCCGTGGAAGCCCCTCGCGGGGGGTCCTGGGACCCGGAGGTGCTCACCTGAGCCGAGGAGCAGCAGCGGCAGCACCACGGGCGCCGGCGGCAGCAGCGGGGCTCTCATGGGTCCCTCGGCGGCGCGGCGCGGCCTCTGGGGCAACCGGACCCGGAGCTGCAGCTGCAGAAGGCGGAGGAGGGGACGGGACGGGGACGGGACGGGGCCGCCGGAGCGCGGTGCGCTCGTGGGGAGGCGCCTCGGGTCGCCTCGGGGCCTCTCGCTGGGACGCGGGCGGCTGCGCAAGGTGCGCGAACTCTCCCGAGGCGCAGCGCGCACCTGCCGCTTTATAGGCCGGGCGGGGCCCAGCGAGGCCCGTGACGTCACCCCCCCACCCCCCCCGCCCGCCCGGCGAGGCCACCGCCCCCGCCCGGGGAGCCCCTGGGAGGCCTGGAAACGCCCCGGCTCGGGCCCGCGGTCCGAGGTCCCGGTGATGCAAAGCACCTGCAGAAGCCCCCAGGTACGGCGCGGCTGGCCTCGGCCCTACAGACCAGAGGCGTCAATCAGAAACGCTCCATACGACGACCCAGAAGCACTTCAAGCCCGGAGCGACTTGACGAGGAGCCTAACGAGGATGAGGAAGCTCATTAAGTGGCAGGAGAGCGCCCCTGATGAGGCGCTGCTCCCTCCCGACGGGACCGAAGCTCAGCTCTCCCCCGCCCACTACTGGAAAACCGGCCAGAATCTCAAGTCACTTCCCTTCCCATGTATTTGTGTCCCAGGGCCCCGAAATTCGGATTTACTGGCCCTTTCTTATTAGCGCACTATGCCTGTGCCGTCTCACTCAGGGACCTTGCTGCTGAAGCATCATTTTCCCTATTTTACAAGGAGGACGTGACACTACTGGTCATGGCAGAAGCCAAATGGATTTAAATTCAGGTTAATCTGACTCTAAAATCTCTCTCCATTCTGATAAAGGAATCTAGACTAACCTAATCTTTGAAAAGAACAGTTTCTGGGGAGAATAATACTTGGTGCTAAGGAATAATCTCCACTCTCCCCTGGTAGAGTGTTCGGATTTAATTGAAGGTGGTGCCCAAGCCTGTGCAACTCAGATCCCAAGATGAAAGGGCTAGTTTTGACGGCCCAGTTAGAATGAGGTAGGGCAATTCATCCTGACAAGAAGATAATAAAACGGGGAGAGAGGGAGCTGCTCAATTCCACTCACTTTGATGTAGACACAGCTAATTCCAGAACTGGATTTTTCTTGACTTGAAGAGAAAAAAAGCATTGTTCTCTCTCTCTCTAACTGGTTCCCTGTCCAGAAGATACATATCTCTTCCTCAATTCTTCCAGTAAAATAGCCTTTTTAGGAATGTGGATCACAGCGCAACTATCCTAATTCTGGGAAACTTTTTAAGAACTACTTACTTTTCGATGGCATATGGAAGTGAGGAGGCTAAATAATACCATACAACTAGTAGGACGAAATAAACAGTCACGACTCATGCCTTCTCTCCTATTCAACTCTGTCGAGAGTATATCTGTGTAATCCACTTGTTTTATTTTCTATGCAGGGGGGACCAGTAAAGAGAGAAATTAAATGATGACTGCCCCCTGTTCTCCAGCAGCTCAGTGTGACATGGGCAGATACATAGAAAAGTAATTCTGTTATGTCAGATGATAAGGATTCAGAGTGGAAAATAAGGGTGCAGGGTAATTTTGCCCCTCTTGATGCTCTTTCCAGCAAAATGTTTAAATGGAAAGAATACTACTGCCCAAGTATGCCCAAGAATGGAAAATAAGACTGGGAAGATGGCACTACCCATCCCAGGTTCATGAAGCGGGAACGTGCATCGTCATCTTTCTGGCTGCATGAGAAGGTTGTGATTCAGACAGATTCAGAGACTTGCCCGCATGCAGATTTCAAAAGATGGTGGAGATTTTGTTTACAGTTCAGGCTGTTTGCACTGTTCTCCTTTCAGGCTTCACTTTTGTTCTAGTCCTTCCCTTTCCCTTATTCTTTCTTCTACATTGAGATGAAGGCAAATCATGCACATCTGTCATCAGAAATGGTTCACTCTGAGGCACCTGGGTGGCTCAGGCAGTTAAGCATCTGCTTTGGGCTGGATCTCGATCTCAGGGTCCTGGGGTCCCTGCTCTGTGGGGAGTCTGCTTCTCCCTTGCCCTTTTCCCCTTGCTTGTGCTCTCTCGCGCTCTCTCTCAAATAAATAAAATCTTTAAAAAAAAAATTGTTCACTTTCTTTGAAGTGAAAGTCAGCCCTTGACAATGGAAATTGCTTAGTCTCTTTCCAACTGGAAATGTACACATTTCCAATGACAATTTATGTTGGTGTGGGATGTGACACAGAATCATAGGGGCAGACACCTAGCTTAGTATGAGCTTTCAATTCAAAACAGTTGGGTTTTCATATACAAATTCCATCACATACTTAATCACTTAATATTTTCAAGACTCAGCTTCCTCATCTGAAAATAGAAATGATACCTACCCTATGTTAAGCAGATCAAATGAAATAAGATACATAAACAACACAAAACCTAGCATACCTGGAGTGCTCAATAAATGGTAACTAGTATTATTAACCTTGGCATTATGATAGTTACGTTGCATTAATCACATCGAAGAACCAAGTGACTCTTACAAATAGTGCTACTACAGAGCAAGTGAAATAACCTCCTTCAGTATTTTCAAGCCCATGAACTTTGTACCTACTTCACATTAAACTAACCGTTTTGAACATTTCATAGCTCATCATTGGGTACCACGGGGCATCATAATAATTACGTCACAATGCAGCAACCCTTGATGACTCATCGCCTTCTGGAATAAGTGCATGAGAAGGAAAACAACCCCATGTGATATAGGGTAGTTTACATTCTGCATACTAAGCTGAGACAAGGAGGAACAATTTCAAGAAATTCAAGTAGAGAAGCTATTCTTTATCTTGAAAAATTGATGGTTCCCACTCCTACTAATAGACTAAAGGCAGCCCTCTGGACAGATGCTCCTAGCCAGCCACTCACTTTGAAGCCTCATATCTGGATCCTGATTTCATATGTATAGTGGAAACTTGACTTTGACTCTGCTAAAAGGTGTGCTCTAGAACCAAAGAATAATTATGTGTTTCTTCATATAATTGATCTTGAGTTTTTTAGAGAGATTCAGGTCTGAGTAAGTACTGCATCATGGTCGTTTTAATAAGTCAACACATGAAACCCTAAACCAAAATTAAGAAATTCTCTAATGTATAAGTAACATTTCCTATATTATTAATAAATGCGTTAACTTCATTTAGATGTCTATAATTTTCTACTTTTTGCCTTAGAATGTATTGATGCTAAAGAATATGTAATTTCTAGTTTTTTCAAAAACAGGCCTTACATGAATTCGGTTGCCAGGTATCTTGACATACTAGTAAAATAAAATTACATGCCCTTTAAACCTTAACATGATGGATTTTGCAGACAGCAGAGAATTTGACACTATACAAACTAGGTAAATGTCATATACAATTAACTGCATTTATACACCAGAAAAACGAACCTCCTAGATTGTTCCTTTACTCATCAAATGTATTTTGAAAAAAAAAAAAGTTTTTTGAGAACCAGATGCTCTTCTAGGCACTGGGGATAAAACTTTGAATAAGTAGTAATGGCCTTGTTTTTAAGGACCTTGCATTCTATTTAGGGGAAACATAGAATAAACAAGGAAACTATACATAAAATAACCTTAGGTAGTGAAGTGCTAGAAAGGAAATAAAATATGTGATCTAGAGGACTTTGAATGGTAGAGGAAGATGATAAAATGAAATCCAAAGTAACCCCTACACTTAAGTAGTTCACATTTTATCCTACCTTCTGTTTCCTCTACAGAGGGTAGTATAAAATGGAGAGGACTATCCTTTTGAATAGTAACAATTCTGGAAAGCAGAGATAAGCATGGATAGGAATGAGGGATAGATATAGACATAGACAAGAAGAATGAAGGATGCTGAACAGAGGGAGGCCTTGCATGGAGCCTCAAAAATATGGAGGATCTTAGGACACAGCCCAAGAATTTATTGTACCAGTCACTTCTCAAACACTGCTCCTCGCACTACTGACCAGAGCTCTCCAGCTCTGAACCAAAGGTCAGCTGATCAGAATTGCCTGAGAACCTTCTCTAAGTGGACACTCCATCTTCCTCTCTTGACTCAGCAGATTTGGAGTAAGATCCAGACCTGTGTATTTTTTTAAGAGAATTTTCAAGATTAAGAACTACTCCAAGAGTGCCTGGGTAGCTCAGTCAGTTAAGCGTCTGCCTTCAGCTCAAGTGGTGATCTCAGGGTCCTGGGATCAAGCCCCACATCATCCAGATCCCTGCTCAGAACAGAGTCTGCTTCTCCCTCTCCCTCTGCCCTTTCCCACACTCATGCTCTCTCTCTCTTGCTCTCTGTCTCTCTCTCTTTCAAATAAAAAAAATAAAATAAAAATAAATAAATAAATAAATAAATAAATAAATAAATAAAATCTTGAAACAACAACAACTCCACTAGGGAATACCTAAGTGAAAAGAGCCAAGGTATATCCAGAGAGATTGTAAACTGGTGAGACTGCACATTCATGTATATGGAAATTTTGCTGAAAATGTAAAGGATGGAGAAATGAATTTCAACAGAAAGCATATGATTAAGTATAATGAAGACATTTGTCTCTGAGGAACTCATGTTACAGATTCAGAGCTATTCTTTAAATACAAAACTAGTATAATAAAAATATATCTAAATATATGAAAAAGAAAAAATTCACTTTGCGTATCATATTCAGAAACCAATTTGTCACATAAATGGAATCATATCTATACCAAATTATTTGTAGACTCTCACTATGGTCTGAATGTAGTAAGATCAGCAAACAGGATGTCTGCAACCATTTACGCTGAATTAGGAAGCATGTAAAATTTTAGTATTCTATTAATTCTTTATGAATTTAGGATTTCAGATTAGTATTTGGCATTTTATTATTTCAGAAATTAATATTTTGAAGTCAGATGATTGAAGTAGTTAGAGTA
Organism: Vulpes vulpes; assembly: GCF_048418805.1. NCBI lineage: Eukaryota > Metazoa > Chordata > Mammalia > Carnivora > Canidae > Vulpes > Vulpes vulpes. Next base: position 61,441,998 of record NC_132781.1, read on the forward strand.
CTATGAAATATTTTTATGGACTACCTATTATAGTTAATAAATAATTACATCCTTGATTTTTTTAGTTATTTCCAAAAATGTTCTGTATATACTTAATCTTTCTTTAGCTCATTTCTTTTTTTTAAATTTTCTTTTTTAAAAAGATTTTATTTACTTTCAAGAGCTAGAACAGAAGTGGGGAGGGGGGTGCAGAAGGAGAGAGTGAAGCCGACTTCCCGCTGAGCAGGGAACCTGACACAGGGTTTGATCGCAGGTCATGAGATCATGACCTGAGCTGAAGGCAGACACTTATCCAACTGAGCCATGCAGGTGCCCCTTTAATTTTCTTGTATTTTATTTTATAACTTAATCCCTCCAGTTATTGCACATTCAATGTTGTGTGAAGACCACTTTTTCATAGCTGCTGAATGCTCCTATTTGCCTTATGGTTACTTAATAATGGATACCGTTGGCACACCTCTAAGAATGATATGATCCTATTATCAATCATTGATAATTGATGTATTCTTGTTGCTCATACATTTTTAGCAAAGCTGGGCTATAGTATGCATAGATTTTGTTCTATTTTCCCATGAACACAACAAGCTTTTGTTTCAAGTTCAATGAAAATAACCATTTTTAAATTTCTAAGTTAAGAAATTACTAATTAATTGAATAAATCACTTCTGTACAGTCTATCCTATGTAGGGACAGGTTAAACCACAAAGAAACTGGCCTTTGGATGCCATGCTTTCAAGAGCTGCCTGTATGTTGTGTTGAAATTACATGGTCAGAATTTAAAAAAAAAAAAAAACCAAAAAATTGTAAGTTCATACAGAAAAGTACAGACACATGTACAACTCACTAAAAAAGAGAAATTAAAAAATATAGTTATAAATTTTATAAACATGAAGTGTGTCCCTCAGTATTCTTCCTGGAATCTATATATATTTTAGTTTTATTTATTTAAGTAATCTCTATACCACACATGGGACATGAACTCACAATTCAGAGATCACGACTTCTCCAACTGACCCAGCTGGGTGCCCCTGGAATCAATATTTTTGTCTTAAACCTCTATTTATGTACTCTTAAATGATTTTACTATATGCAGATATAATTTCACTCCTAGCTTTGTTTCTTTCCATAGGAATTCCAAAATCATTAGGTTTGGTTACTTCTCAAGATAACAAACATTCCAACATACTTTTTAAAAAATATTTTATTTATTTATTCATGAGAGACACAGGGAGAGGCAGAGACATAGGCAGAGGGAGAAGCAGGGTCCCTGCAGGGAGCCTGATGAGAGACTCGATCTCAGGACATCAGGATCACACCCTGAGCCAAAGGTAGACGCTCAACCAGAGCCACCAAGGAACCCCCCCGACAACAGTATTTCAATCTGCATGAAATGATTACTTTCAATGGTATTTTCTTGCAAAACCTAAAAGTCTAACTTTATTTCTGCATTCATAGATTTTTGAAATGTAACACACATGCACACATACCTGCACACACATGAGAAAAGAGAACTGTATAAGAGTGAGTCCACATTTTAAAGAATCCACTAATTTCAAGAGTAAAACAAGAAAATCAAGGGAAATTTTATAAACGTATATTATTAACGTTTAAAACATATGATACCCTTTAGGTAAAACATTAACAAAACAGGATGTACGGTGTGAAACTCTGAATAATACACTTAGAAGTATTTATGTACATATTATATATAAATGCATATATACAGATATACATGCATAGAAACACTCTGAAAGAATATATGAGAAATGTTAACAATGTTTATCTTGATCAAAGGGATAATTGCTTACCTGGAGTCCTAATATGTGTACAAAGATTGGGTATTTCAATTTTTTATGTTAAAAACCACAGTCTAGGCAATATGATTTCCCAAGAAAATCAATTTTTCTATGATTTCTATAATCAATCACATTCATTTTTCCAAGGAGGATGTTACTTTTGAAAGAAGGTGATCACTTGACCATGTGCTTCTCCCCACCCTTTTGTACCCCGGTGAATTCTCTCATGTCAGTGCTGTCCTTTGCCCTGTGGGATACGGAGAAGATAGAATCAGGTGGTTAATGCTTTAGCACGTGAGGTTGAGACTACTGGACTTTAGTACACTTCCTCTCCTTACCAACTAGGGCAAATAAAAAACTTTATGGCTCTAGTTTCTCATCGCTAACAAAAAAGATGATAATAGTAACAGTAACTAAATCATAGGGTTCTTGTGGAGTTTCAATGTGATGATGTGTGTAAAACACTTGGAACAGTATATGATCTTTCATGATTACTCAAATTACCCTATGGACTACTATTATTATCGTTAATATTGAGACCAATAAAGAAAGGATGATGGATTGCAATGAAAAATTTTCCAGGGCATATCTGTGAACAGAGATTTAAAAAGTAAATTGTCATGTCAATTTGATTTAATTTACTATTTGTTGAAATATTGAATTCATAACTTGAGAGCCTCTGCTTCCTGTGGCAGATAAGTCTATAAGAATTCAAAAATTTCGGAATGATGAAGGCAACAAGAGTGAGCTCTGTTATTTTAGGGACTTGTTTCCAATAGCTTATACTGCTGATTCGAGGAATATGACATTTCTAGGGCATTTCTTTTTTTTCTCATTTATTTATTTTTGTTAGAGACAGAAAGAGAGAGCATGAGCGGGAGGGGCAGAGAGAGAGAGAATCTCAAGCTGACTCCTACACTGAGCACGGAGCCCAACATGGGGCTCTATCTCCCAACCCTGAAATCACGACCTGAGCTGAAACCAAGAGTAAAATGCTTAACCAACTGCACCAATCAGGCCCCCCAAACATTTCTTGTTTTTAAATATCTAAAATCTATGTAGAATGATCCTTTCCTTGCCTTTTTTTCTCTTCCTTTTTTAGGTATCTGATAATCTCCTACCATGTAATGTCATCACGCCATAATTTCTTACAGAATCAGGCCATTTCTCCTGTAAATACATTGCGTATAAGTGAAATTTCTTTTTCACCATAAACTAACCCAATTGACACCAATGTAAAAGACAGAGCTATTTTTTCAATCCAAATTACTGTCAATAATTTTGTCATAAATTCTACTTAATATTCATTCTCATCTTTTTCCTTAGTAGAACCCTGATAGTATTATTTAGCAATGTGCCCAACTGAGTTTCCTTGAAAATAATGCTGGTCATATGACTCAGTTCTGCTGGTGAGTTCTAGTAAGCTATAAGCAGAAGTGATGTGTAGACTTTCTTGGAAGGTTTCTTGAAGGGAGCTGATGTACGTAGGAACCACTCCCATCATTGCTCTCCCTTTACTCTTTTCAAATTGCCTAGATTACAACTATAGTCTATGCCTAGACTATAGAAGCTTGGCTGAGTCTCCAGGAGTCATATGGGACCATGAACCAACCCTGAATCCAGAAGGCACATGCTAGAATAGTGGAAGAGGAAGAGAGAAAAGTCCAAATCTCTGATTTGGAGCTACCACATCAGCTCTGTATTCTTTACCTTCAGATTTCTTTTATATAAGAAAGAAAACTTCTGTCTTTTTAAAACCATTATTGTTTTAGGTTTTCTGATATATGCAAATACTAGATGGTTCATTAAACATTCATTTTGTAAGTGTTATGATACTCCCTTTCATGTCAATGTCCTCCAGCCGAAGACCATCAGAACCACAACTGAACAAGCTGCAGTGAGGAAGAATGTCCATCATGGGGGACTGAGGGTTTTTCAGTAAGAGATACCATAGATTAAGTGTTGGAAAGGACATATAGGATTTGGGCTTGCGTTGGGTAACATGGGGGAGGGTTGAAGGAACAATATTTTGCTCCAGATTGGATACTGTCAGGAAGTGGGCATAATTTTATGATTGGGTATCTTAATTGATCTCTTATAGAAGTAGAGAGGCTAAAGCTATAATTGTTAAAGAATCAACAGTCACCCATTGTAGTCAAAAGAGGAGGGCATTTGGTCACTGTTGTGACTTGGACAATGTTTATGTTTTGTCTGTGCTCAGATGCAATTATGGAATGGTCTTGCTTTTACTATAATACATCATGGCCACAGGGTGGCCTTGTTTGATGTTGATATTCTGTGAAATTATTTATGTTTCACAGGAGAACGTCAAGGCCAAGGTGATAGTGTAGACCAACTCCCGGATGTCAGGGGCTGTTTTTTCCCTTTCTCAGCTGGAACTGTGCTTGGTGCAAGTTAGGGGCTCCATTAGCATTAGTTAAATGAATGAATGAAAATGCTTAGTAAACAAGTCAAGAATATCCAATTACGGGGGTCCCTGGGTGGCTCAGAGGTTTGGCGCCTGCCTTTGGCCCAGGGCGTGATCCTGGAGTCCCCGGATCGAGTCCCACGTCAGGCTCCTGGCATGGAGCCTGCTTCTCCCTCCTCTTGTGTCTCTGCCTCTCTCTCTCTATGTCTATCATAAATAAATGAATTTAAAAAAAAAGAATATCCAATTACTATCTTTCTTTCACAGTTGCCAAGGTAACAGTTAAAGGAACTTGTATCATTGTTAAGTGATTTTTTTCACATAAGAAAGCTGTGTAGTGATTAATTTAATATGATTAACAAAGTTAAGTGAAACAGATACTTGAAAATATACTTAGAATGATAATTAACTATGTCCAACATGGATAATTATTTTGAAGTAAGTATCTTTTATTAAGTTAATTTTAATTCTGACAGCCTGTAGCTATTATCTAATTTCCAACATGGATAATTTGCAAGACTAGGAAAAGGGATGTACTCTCTTCAGGTGTTCATCACCCTTATTTCCTAGCACAATTTTATATGTGTTGGATGTTTTCAGTAAATAGTATTACCTATTATTGTATACAGTACCTGAGATAAGATCAGAAATCCATTAAATGTTTTCTACACTTCAAAAAAACTCTCATAATTTATCACTAATTCCAAAACTTAATTTGAATTTCCCTTTCCTTTACAGTAAGAGGTGCCTTTGATTGGATTGAGTATCTTTAAGTTGTAAATATTATCAGATAATTTAGATAATATTTACTGAGAGTTTGTGCTCTAAGCACTTCCTAGGTTTCACCTCATTTGGCCTTCATAAAATCCTTTAAATAAATGTAATCATCCCCATGTAACAGATGAGGCAGTCAAGGGTTCAAAGAACTTGTTTATTTCATAGGGGTAGAATCCAAACCTAGGTCACTTTGACCCAAAACCCATGCATTTAATCACTATTACATATAATGGTTAGCACAGCATTAGGCATACAGCAGATGCTTATCAAACATTTTTAAAATGAAAACTGATTGCTTGATAAACTCAAATGCTGATGATATCACAGTGTAAAAGAAACTAGAAATAAATTGACCTCTGAGTTTATAATAATAGAGCAGCTATATGATGTGAATAAAACAAAGATATATGTGAAACAAGTCTAAAAGATAAAAATAGCTCATAGACCTACAAGACATCAACTATTTTCATAAAATCAAAGGACAAATGTGCCAGTCAGAAGGGAGATTTAAGAAGGCAAGTTTGGCTCTGTCCATCCGCACACATTTCCAGAGAAGATCTTTTCAGGCTCTAGAAAGAAGAGAGCTTTCTGGTAGCTGGCACATCATTAGTGAAAAAATAGACCTATCCATCTCACCTAATGCTCTTGCAACTCCCTGTTTAGAATTTGTCATCCTTTCTAGTTGTCTAAAGTCACTGAAGGCTAGAAAAAATTCTGCAACCAGGCACATCAACAACCATCATTCTTAATGTAAATTACTAAACTGACATCTGGATTTCCACCTCACTGTGCAGTTATGGTCAGACCACCTCTGAAAGCCAGGTTTGTCCTTCAAGAATGTCCATGATGGTGTCCTGGACCTACAGGTTATTCGTTCACCCATCTCACACCTATTCTCTATTAAGTGGTTACTATATATTACATATTATTATATATTACCTATTAGTTCCCAGGCACTTTAATAGACCCTAGGGATCCAAAAATGAACGAGACAATTTCTTTAAATAGCTTACAGGACCGGAACAGATACAGATGAGAAGCAGATCATGACAATGCCCTCTGATAGGTGGCAAGAGGAGATGACTAAGGAAGGAACATGGTACCCTCAGGTCTCTCTAGTGTGGGAATATAGCACGGACTTAGGAGATCCAACAAGCCTTCCTGGGAGAAATGACATCTGGGAAGGATGGGTTGGACTGGTTAGGTGTTTAAAAATAAGTAGGTGATTGTGTACATAGTTTACTGTGGGAGTGAGGGTGAGGGTGAAGAGAATGGTAGTGTTCCAGAGAAGGGGAACACCATTTGCAAAGGCCTGAATCTTATCAGTAACTGACTGAGCCCTGTCTATGAGCTGGTAGGACCACTCAGCAGTCTTAAAGTTACAATGAAATAGATCTAACTCTTGAGACGTTCTAAGTCTTGAGATGCACGTGACGTTCTTAGAGCAACAGATATTCTTCTGCTGTGATCTCTTTTCTTTGTTACAAGCCACATAAACATCCAGGAAACCAAAGCCCAGGCATTCAATGGTACACCTCTGGATTTGATCCTTGATGACATCATCTTGCTTTGTTTCCTCAGATTTTAAGAAAGACTGTTACCTATCCAGAACTGTTGCTGTGGCAGTTCTATTACATATGATTCATTCCACAGACCTGAGCATACTTAGCACCCTCCATGAATTTAAGAGGTCTCAATCTGTGTACTGTTTGCAAATAACACACAGTTCAGGGATTTGCAGCCTGCATTTGGAAGCTTCCAACATTATTCTGTAAAGTTTTGTAGAGGGAGTCAAAGAATGACTGCTACACTGCTACCTGAAGAGAACATTCTTAAGGATTTCTACACGAGAAGGACAAATTGTAGTATAGAATACTGGGAATAGTATGGAATAATAAGGAATGCTGACATATCCCACGAAGAAGTCATCCAGTGTTGATCTGCTCAACACAGGAATGCCGGGGCGGGAGGCGGCGGGGGAGGGGGATGGGGGCGGGTAGGACAATGAGAGTGTCATTCTCGGGCAGCCCCTAAATCATTCACCTGTTACCTTACAGCCACCTTATGATAACCAGATATTTGTTTGAAGGACATTTTCCCTTTGAGTTCTTATATTATGAAGTTCTCAAAAGCATATCTGGGAGGAATGAAAGAAAAAGCTTATATACATGTAAGACTCAAAACTCCTGGAACTGAGCCTCCTTAAATTCTTTTTTGGAATGTCAGTGAATAACAGTCACAGACTTAACCATAGAATTTTAAACAAATTGTTTTATTCACTGCATTCTTAAATTTTCAAAGTAATTGTTAAATACGATTAAATAAATCAAGATTGAAAGTGTGCATGAAATAATTTGGAAAGGCCTTCTGCCTCTCTCACCACTTCCCACTGTGCCATTTCTCAGATGCAGGCCAGGGATTGCTTTTGGTTCTTCTGACAGTTATTATAACTTTGTGGTAGCTCTATTCTTGACTTACATGTTATACATATTATCTAGTTTTATCAGAGAAGGAGGAGAAATATAATTAACACTGCCTCTTCATTTCATTTGGTTACTGAGCTTCTTCAAGTTATAATTGTATTTTTCTTATTCAGTTGCCTTTATGACTTTAGACAAGGTATTTAAAACACTGCTTTGGATGTATTGACCATGCATAGAAAATATTGACTCCTTCCAAATAAAACACAGAAATCAGTCCATTGTACTCTTTTCATTTCTTTAGTTTGCACTTCCTAATCTCCTTCCAATGGTTATTTTATTACATTATTAACCTTATTTCTTTTTGTCACTCCAACATCCTATTCTATTACTATGATCAATGTCATTTTGCCTTTTACATAGATAATTTAAACATTGAAAATTAACACATAGCAGTTGCAGCACTTTAAAATCAGGCAATACATTGCATCTATGGAGAAAGAGGTCATTTAAATTCTGCTATTTAAAGTAGAATCTTCCAGGCATCTCTCTCTTTCAATGTATCTCAAAGTGTCCTTCTGTTTAGTTTCTTATGGTTCTTATTCCCTGTCATTCTTTTTAAAGATTTTATTCATTTGGGAGAGAGAGAATAAAGTGAGAGAGGTCACACGAGTGTGTGTGGGGGGGAGGCAGAGGAAGAAGCAGGCTCACCGCTGAGCAGGGATCCCCCAGATGAGGGGCTTGATACCAGGACCATGGAATCCCCGTCTGAGCCAAAGACAGACACTTAACCCACTGAGCCACCCAGGTGCCCCCCCCATCACTTTTTCTTATGCCACCTGTCATTCTCTTTCATGTTCTTTTTTTTTTTTTTTTCCTGTTCCTGGAGTACCTCCTCAATTAGACTTTTTTGACGTAGTGATTGTGAGCTGTTAGTTGTTCCAGTTTTCATACACCTTCAAATGTATTTTCTTTTACATTTGGTTGATGGTTGACTGAGTATCAAATGCTAGTTTCAAATTTTTCTACATGCACCATTATAGTTACTGTCTCATTGCCTTCTAATACTCAGTAATGCTGCTGAGAAGTCCAGCATCATCAGTATGATTCTTCTAGCAGCCTTTTATTTATCTCTGTGAAAACTTTTTGGCCTTTTTCATGTGGTTTATCGTTATGGATTTTAGATATTTTAAAATCAAATAAAAGATCAACATTCTATTTTCATAGGAATTGTTCATACTTTCAAGGATAAGTGAATTTAAACTTGCCAGCTATAAATAATTTTAAGTGCAATAAGTAAGAAAGCTTAATAATGCAGACAATGAAATACAAGTGGGCAGAATTAAATTTATCCATGTATCTTTAAGTGGGAAATGTGGAATGATACATTTTTCTACTTTCATTACCAAATATTCTGTACAAAGTGTATTTATAATATATATGCAATTATATAAAGAACTTGTTAAAAAAGAAAGAACATTTGTGTATCCATTCTCTAGCTTTAGGATCATTGATTGTCATCTGCATGATATCAAGAAATTATTTGAGATAGATTCCTAATTAGACATAATGATTTTTTCCCCAAATGATTGTTATTGAAACTACTCACTGACACATTTATTGTTTTCTTCTACATGTTTCTTAATGCATTTCCATCACAGAGCTTTAATTGACTTCAAAAGGAACTCAGCATAAGGAGGAACTATGTGGGATACAAAGAAAGAGCCAGACTTGGCTTTCTATAAACATACCGTGTACGGTGTCTGAGTCATAACCCTGTGTTGACTGTTTACTTTCCCTGTTGTCAGCACTATAGAGCTAACACCAACGACTTGGAAGTGAGTTACACACTATTCTTAGTTTATTACAACCAGCTCTTGATAACTCAAGGACTCATTATGTACTCTGTGAACTAGTTTCTCTATCCTACTGTAGCCTGGAATATGCATTGTAATAGGGCATTAGACCCTTTAATACCAGAACTTTTATCACAATATCAAAGTATGAATAAGAGGAATGAGAAAAGACCAAATTTGGCCTGCAGGTATGATACTTACTTAACTCAGGTTAAAAGATTTGACCAATCTTAAGACAGAATTGTCTGACCTCTATAGAATTTTCTAACTTAAAATTCTTTAATATTATTTGAGAGGAAGCTTAAGCTTTTGGCTAAAAGTGTTGATGGAGATAATTTCTAGTAAAAAAAAAAAAGTTACCTTGATTCTTGATGGAAGGATCTAACAGAAGGGCTTATGTTCCAGGGTGCCTGGATTAAGCATGCAACTCTTGATTAAGCATGCAACTCTTGATCTCAGCTCAGGTCTTGATCTCGGGTTCATGAGCTCAAGCTTCACACTGGGCTCCGTGCTGGGCATGGAGCCTACTTAAAAAAGGAGGAGGGGGGGAGGTTAATATTCTTTATTCTCCTTTAATATATACATTTATTTAAATAATATAGAATATCACTTATCATCAGGTAAAAACATATCAAAACCTCAATGGGAATTCTTCATACCTATTAGAATGACAATTATCAAAAGCACAAGAGGATATAGGTGTTGGCAAGGATGTGGGAAAAGGGAACCATTGTGCCCCATTGGTGGGAGTGTAAATTGGTGCAGCAACTATGGAAAACAGTATGGAGGTTTACCAAAAAACTAAAAATAGATCCAACAATCCCATTCTTAGATATATATCCAAAAATCACTATTTTGAAGAGTTATCCCCACCCCCCACATTTACTGCAGCATAATAGCCAAGACATAGAAACAACCTAAGTGTCCATGGATAGACAAATGGATAAAGAAAATGTGAAACATGTATATATATATATATATATATATATACACACACACATGTATATATGTATACATGTATGTATATATATGTACATATATACATATATATACATATATAAACATGTATATGTATATATATATATATACATGTGATGGAATATTACTCAGCGATAAAAAGGAGAAAATCCTGCCATTTTGCAAATGACAACATGGATGGACCTTGAGGATATTATGCTAAGTAGAGTAAGTCAGAAGGAAAAAGACAAATGCTGTATGATTTCACTTATATGTGGAATCTAAAAACGCTGAACTCAGAAACAGAATAGGATGGTAGTTGCTAAGGTCAGGGGGCTGGAGGAAATGGGGAGATGTTGGTCAAAGCGTCCAAACTTTCAGTTGTAAGATGAATAAGTTCTGGAGATCTGACAACATGGTTCAAAAAAATTAAAATAATACAGAAAAATGGAATGAGTTAATATGAGCATTATTGAGTAGGAGTTAAGAGGCTGGCTTTTGGAGTGGCAGCTTGTTTTATAATCTTGGTATTTTTTCTTACTACATATATACCTTGGAAAGTTTAATCTTTAACTGCCTCAATTTACTTGTCTGAAAAATGGTAGTGTTAGTGTTCCTCAGTAGAATATCGTGAAAGCTAACTTAAAAAAAGCATAGACTAATTGTAAGTACTCAAATATTATTCTTTTTCTTAGATGCTTTTTTCCTTAATACATTCTCTTACTCTTTGATGATAAAATTTTTTCAGCCTTCAATTAGACATTAATTCCTTTAAGGAAACCTTCCATGACTTTGCCCCCCAAATCCAAACTGCATGAACTTTCTACATGTATATCAAGCTCTCTGTATTTCACCTACCATGTACCACCATATTGCAAATTTCAGTGACTGTTATTTGTTCCCAATTTCATTGATATCTTAATGAGAATGGGGGTAACAGCATCTTGACTGATACTTAAATAGAGGATTCCGTATTTTCCTAGGTCTAGAACACTGCCTAGAGCATAACTGCTAAAAAGAAAAAGCAAAAACATAAAAAAAAAAAACAGATTTATACAGTTTTCCTGAGAATTTTTTTCATCTACACTTATTCAGTCCATTGATTTTTCCACCAAGGCAACGAATCAATCCAAGGGAGCAAGAGAAGTCTTTTTGACAAGTCTTGCTCCAACAACTAGATATCCATATGGAGGGAAAAAAAAGAATCATGATTCTTTCTTACTTCACACATGAAAATTAAGTATAGATTCATTCTAGATCTAAATATAAAATGCAGAACCTGAAAACTTTTTGAATTGCTCTGTCTAGTATAATAGTCACTAACATCGATGTCTATTTAATCTTTTAAAAAATCTGAAAATCAGTTTCTTAGTCATATGAGGCACATTTTTTGTTCCTCTTTTTTTTTTAAGATTTTATTTATTCATGAGAGGCAGAGAGAGAGACAGAGACACAGGCAGAGGGAGAAGCAGGTTCCACGCAGGGATCCCTAATGGGACTCAATCCCTGGTCTCCAGGATTTCCCCCAGGGTTGAGGGCGGCGCTAAACTGCTGGGACACTGGGGCTGCCCTTTCCTCTTCTTTTTTAAACTGAAGTATAGCTGACACACAACGTTCATTAATTTCAGGTGTACAACATAGTGATATGACAATTACCAGCTGTCCCCATACAATGCTATTACAATCCCATTGACCATATTTCCTATCTTATATATTTTATTTCTATGACTTATTCATTCCAGAACTGGAAGCCTGTATCTCTTACTCCCCTTCAGCCATTTTGTACATCCCTCTGCCTCTCTTTCCCCTGGTAACCATCTAGGCAGATTTATTTATTTATTTATTTATTTATTTATTTAAAAATATTTTATTTATTTATTTATTTATTTGAGACACAGAGAGAAGCAGAGACATAGGCAGAGGACTCCAGGATCACAACCTAAGCAGAAGGCAGACGCTCAACCACTGAGCCACCCAGGTGTCCCCATATAGACACATTTAAAATGCTTAATAGAGGTCACTACCAACACCAAGGAAATACAAACGATTCTAAAAACATATTATGAACAGCTGTACGCCAATAAATTAGGAAATCTAGAAGAAATGGATGCATTCCTGGAAAGCCACAAACTACCAAAACTGGAGCAGGAAGAAATAGAAAACCTGAACAGGCCAATAACCAGGGAGGAAATTGAAGCAGTCATCAAAAACCTCCCGAGACACAAGAGTCCAGGGCCAGATGGCTTCCCAGGGGAATTCCATCAAACGTTTAAAGAAGAAATCATACCTATTCTACTAAAGCTGTTTGGAAAGATAGAAAGAGATGGAGTACTTCCAAATTCATTCTATGAGGCCAGCATCACCTTAATTCCGAAACCAGACAAAGACCCCACCAAAAAGGAGAATTACAGACCAATATCCCTGATGAACATGGATGCAAAAATTCTCAACAAGATACTAGCCAATAGGATCCAACAACACATTAAGAAAATTATTCACCATGACCAAGTAGGATTTATCTCCGGGACACAAGGCTGGTTCAACACTCGTAAAACCATCAATGTGATTCATCATATCAGCAAGAGAAAAACCAACAACCATATGATCCTCTCATTAGATGCAGAGAAAGCATTTGACAAAATACAGCATCCATTCCTGATCAAAACCCTTCAGAGTGTTGGGATAGAGGGAACTTTCCTTGACATCTTAAAAGCCATTTACGAAAAGCCCACAGCAAATATCATTCTCAATGGGGAAGCACTGGGAGCCTTTCCCCTAAGATCAGGAACAAGACAGGGATGTCCACTCTCACCACTGCTATTCAACATAGTTCTGGAAGTCCTCGCCTCAGCAATCAGACAACAAAAAGACATTAAAGGCATTCAAATTGGCAAAGAAGTCAAACTCTCCCTCTTCGCCGATGACGATACTCTACATAGAAAACCCAAAAGCCTCCACCCCAAGATTGCTAGAACTCATACAGCAATTTGGTAGCGTGGCAGGATACAAAATCAATGCCCAGAAATCAATGGCATTTCTATACACTAACAATGAGACTGAAGAAAGAGAAATTAAGGAGTCAATCCCATTTACAATTGCACCCAAAAGCATAAGATATCTAGGAATAAACCTAACCAAAGAGGTGAAGGATCTATACCCTAAAAACTATAGAACACTTCTGAAAGAAATTGAGGAAGACACAAAGAGATGGAAAAATATTCCATGCTCATGGATTGGCAGAATTAATATTGTAAAAATGTCAATGTTACCCAGGGCAATTTGCACGTTTAATGCAATCCCTATCAAAATACCATGGACTTTCTTCAGAGAGTTAGAACAAATTATTTTAAGATTTGTGTGGAATCAGAAAAGACCCCGAATAGCCAGGGGAATTTTAAAAAGGAAAACCATAGCTGGGGGCATCACAATGCCAGATTTCAGGTTGTACTACAAAGCTGTGGTCATCAAGACAGTGTGGTACTGGCACAAAAACAGACACATAGATCAATGGAACAGAATAGAGAACCCAGAAGTGGACCCTGAAATGTATGGTCATCTAATATTCGATAAAGGAGGAAAGACTATCCATAGGAAGAAAGACAGTCTCTTCAATAAATGGTGTTGGGAAAATTGGACATCCACATGAAGAAGAATGAAACTGGACCACTCTCTTTCACCATACACAAAGATAAACTCAAAATGGATGAGAGATCTAAATGTGAGACAAGAGTCCATCAAAATCATAGAAGAGAACACAGGCAACACCCTTTTTGAACTCGGCCACAGTAACTTCTTGCAAGATACATCCACAAAGGCAAAAGAAACAAAAGCAAAAATGAACTATTGGGACTTCATCAAGATAAGAAGCTTTTGCACAGCAAAGGATACAGTCAACAAAACTCAAAGACAACCTACAGAATGGGAGAAGATATTTGCAAACGACATATCAGATAAAGGGCTAGTTTCCAAAATCTATAAAGAACTTATTAAACTCAACACCAAAGAAACAAACAATCCCATCATGAAATGGGCAAAAGACATGAAGAGAAATCTCACAGAGGAAGACATGGACATGGGCAACATGCACATGAGGAAATGTTCTGCATCACTTGCCGTCAGGGAAATACAAATCAAAACCACAATGAGATACCACCTCACACCAGTGAGAATGGGGAAAATTAACAAGGCAGGAAACCACAAATGTTGGAGAGGATGCGGAGAAAAGGGAACCCTCTTGCACTGTTGGTGGGAATGTGAACTGGTGCAGCCACTCTGGAAAACTGTGTGGAGGTTCCTCAAAGAGTTAAAAATAGACCTGCCCTATGTCCCAGCAATTGCACTGTTGGGGATTTACCCCAAAGATTCAGATGCAATGAAACGTAGGGACACCTGTACCCCGATGTTTCTATCAGCAATGGCCACAATAGCCAAACTGTGGAAGGAGCCTTGGTGTCCATCGAAAGATGAATGGATAAAGAAGATGTGGTTTATGTATACAATGGAATATTACTCAGCAATTAGAAGCGACAAGTACCCACCATTTGCTTCAACGTGGATGGAACTGGAGGGTATTATGCTGAGTGAAATAAGTCAATCGGAGAAGGACAAACAGTGTATGTTCTCATTCATTTGGGGAATATAAATAATAGTGAAAGGGAATATAAAGGAAGGGAGAAGAAATGTTGGGAAATATCAGGAAGGGAGACAGAACATAAAGACTCCTAACTCGGGGAAACGAACTAAGGGTGGTGGAAGGGGGGAGGAGGGCGGGTGTTGGAGGGGAATGGGTGACGGGCACTGAGGTGGACACTTGACGGGATGAGCACTGGGTGTTTTTCTGTATGTTGGTAAATTGAACACCAATAAAAATTAATTAAAAAAATAAATAAATAAAAATAAAATGCTTAATAGCTAGATAGGCCTAGAGCTTACTGTACTGAATATTGCAGCTATGGGAAAAAATTTGGTCATCTAAGAAAGTTCTATTTAGATTGTGCGGTTCTAAAAGATAACATGTGAAAATACCTTTAAGACCATGGCACAGGCAAAGATTTTCTGGGCGGGATACTAGACCACTAAACCACAAAAGAAAAAAATATTAAAATACTTTAGACATGTTCAAAATTCCTGAGTCTCAAAAGTCACCATTAAGAAAATGAATAGAAAAGCCATGGGCTAGAAAAATATACTTATGGTACATATATCTGACAAAGAATTTGTATCTAGATTATACAAAAAATTCAAACAAATTGACAATACAAATATGAGCAACTAGACAAAACAATGCCTTTGTGCAAAAGGCATTGCACAAAGAATATATATATAAATGAGGAATACATGAAGTAAAAGGTACTCAATAGCATTAGTTTTCAAAGAAATGAAAATGAAAACCACAATGAAATACCATTTTATACCCATGAGAATGGCTAAAGCAGAAAAGACTGACAACACAATGTGCTGGCAATGATGTAGACCAACTAGATCTCTCCTATATTGCTGTTTGGGGGGGGGGGGGCAGGTTGTAAAATGGTACAGCTACAACGGAGACCTGTTGGGAACTTTCTAGTAAAGGTAAGCACACATCTAACTTAGGACCCAACAATTCAACTGCTATGTATTTACTGAAGAGAATGTGTATGACTGTTCATCTTTGTGATTGTCCCACACTGGAAACAGACTCATGTCCATCAACAGAAGAAAAGATAAACAATTTGTGGTATATTTGTGTGGTGGAAGGATACATACAATATCATGACTGAACCTCAAAAGCATTGTGTTAAGTGAAAGCAGCTAGACACAAAAGTTTAAATACTACCAGGCCTCAGTTATATGAGGTCCAAGAACAGGCAAAAATAATCTAGAGAGCCATAATTCAGGAAGTAGATGCTCTAGGAGCAGGGGAAAGGATGAATTGATTGGAAAGGGGACCAAGGAACTTTCTAGGGTGATAAAAACATTTCACAACTGGTTTTGGGTAGTAGTGTAACCATGGATATATTGTCTGCATCAGGACTCATCAAAGTGAGTCAGGAATGCAAAGTAAGACTCCAGATGGATATGTAAGGGCATGAATTCAGGGTCTCAATAGGATGAACCAGATAAAGGATTAACTGCTGGAACATATAAGCACATAATTGCCACAAGCAGGGAGAGCTGGAGGAGACACCAGTCAGAGAAGAACCAGCACCCAACATGGCTTGATGTTAAACTACCCTACTGGACCCTGGTGGCCAAGGACAGAAAAATCCTCCCCATCTCACATCAAACACAACTGGTTTTAGTATGTGGCACAGGGATGGAGAGTTATGGAGAGTGACTGTGTAATCAAAGTGCTGACCAGTTACAGTGGGACCATAAGCTTAGATCCTACGCTAAACTGGCCACAGTTACACAGGACACCCCTGCCCCTGGTAGGTAACATTCATCCTGCCCCACCTCTTCCTTACCTAAGAGCCAACTTACGGGTGGTGGTGAGGTGACTGGACTCCTTTCCAATGTTTCCCTTTTAAAACTGAGCTTCAGCACCTTCTTTTCTCCTCCTATCTCCTCCTTTCCACATCCATACTCCCTAACCTTATTCAAGGATATGAGTATTTCCTAAAAACAGTTACGGAGACAGCAAAAAAAATCTCACCATGAAAAACTTCTCAAAAAAAGACCATAAAGAACAAATCAGAGGCCAGAAATTCCCTGAAGGGAGAATGATATCTGTGGTGAGAGAACAACAGAAAACCATGCTGAGAAACCCACGCTGAGCCAGATATTTTGGTGCATGATGTACATGGAGGAAATGAGAGAGAGATAAATGATAGATAGGTAGGTAGATAGATGATGATGATGATGATGATAGATGATAGATAGATAGATAGATAGATAGATAGATAGATAGATAGATAGATAATTGATAGAGAGAGAGATAGGGATATATAGACAAATGTATCTATCTCTCATTGGTCTCATTTTCTATAATAAGAGATATAGATGTTTACATAAAAGAGGCCAAAAAGATCTTTTAAAAAATGACAGAATCCTGGTGCCCAGAGCCTTAATATATTTGTTTTCTTCCTTGGGTCCTTTCCTTCCTCTCTCTTCTCCTCCCTTTCCTATCTCCTTTTTTTCTTCACAGCAGTGATGGGAAATTAAGTCAAAAGGCACAGTGGAAATGAGGAAATGAGGGCGCAGGGAGACAGGCACAGTAATGTAAGTGATCGACATTTGCCTTTGTATTTCCAGGACCCGTATAGTACAGACCCTTGTGGTTGGATGTGTGTAATGTGGAATAAGGCGCTGGACAGTGGCAACAGAGTTGGCTTCCTTTTTCCACACATGATTGCCATCCTGGAGCATGTGGGATAGTAGAAAACATTAATTTTGGAATCAGAACTAGCTTTAGTTATAAGTTATATGATTCAAACAGGCTATTCAAAACTCCTTTAGTCTCAGTTTCCTCACCTGACAAACAGAGATGACAAGGAGGATTCCACAGGGTTGTGTTGAGAGCTGTGACCGCCCCTGATCAGCGGGAGACATCCCATGAAGTTCTGTTCCCTTCCGTATCCTTGGCCTTCAGAAAATTTTCATCTCCTGGTCCTCCCCGACATAACCATCGTTGTCCTCTTCGACAGAAATGTAGGGCAGATGTAAGATGACTCTTGGCAATAAAAATAAAAAACATTTATGTTTATAAAGTACATCACAGTGGACAAGAGTTTTCACATGCATAAATTAAGGATCTGGGGGAAGGAAATGAATAAGCATTTCTTTGAAACCTGTTCATCTTCTGGGTAATCTGCGTATTATGTTCACCCAGGATTTTCTACTTTGCTTCAGCTTTCAAGTGACTAGTTGGACAGTCGCAAACATTTAAGCTTTGTCCATTGCTGTCAGTGAAATTATTTTGTCAATATAATGTATCATATATTGTTTTATTCATTCATTATTTAATGAATATTTTTACTTAATGCAAATATATTTAAAAGCCAGGTGCTTCTCTAGACATTGGAGATAAGCAGTGAACTAGACATAGAAGGTCTTGCTCTTATTGCAATGCAGGGAAACAGACAATAAACAAACATATATGAAGACAATTCTTTCAAATATTGGTAAAACATTTGAAATGAGTTCGAGAGGGCTGGGGTGACCATGACTACTATATACTAAAAGTGTCTGGGAAGTTCTTTTTGGTATGCATGTGAGCTTGGATAAAGGATGAGAAAATAACTATGGAAATATTAAGAAGGGATTTGCTCAAGGCAGAAGGAATAACCAGTGGGAAGCCCCTTGAGGCTAGAATCGTTGTAGAGCATAAAATATTTCCCTAGAACCCTTAACCAATCATAAAGTGGGACTAATAATTGTATGGAATTGTGTCATCTGTGGAAAAGATAGGATTACAAACATATCCTGCCACCCAGGTTCAATTGAAAAGGATGGATTACGATCTTTTCACTATATCCAAGTTAATAATCTTTGATCACATCACATCGATAAGGAGAACCAGCTTCATGTGTTCCCAGAAGAGACTTGGTGAATTACTTAATATAGTGAGTTGTATTAAATTTTATTCTTTGACTTTTCTGACCATTTGAAGAAGTGTCCAGAGGAAAGTAGGAATGGGAGAGTTTGGTCACATGCCCTCCTCTGCTCTCACCCCAGTTTCCTTTCTTACTGTACTCTCCAGACGCAGCTGTGACACCTGGCTTGGACAAGGAAATGATGTATGCCTTCTACCACCCACTTAGAAATACTTTGGTGCCATCGGTCATGATTATCATTCTCTCATCCCCACCTCCATTTCTAGCCCTGCTTACCCAGATGAGAACATAGAAACTTGTTTGGAAAATATGATCTAAGTGGTCCCCAAAGTTAACCTTACTTATCCTTGGGTGGTTATATTAAGGGTGATTCATGTTCCTTGTCCTTTTCTGTGTTCAACTGTGTTTTGCAACAAATATAAAAAGTTAGTCTTTAAAATTTTTTTAAAATACATTGTCTCCAAAAAAATAGACATTTTCTCATAAAACTACTTATCAGAAAATGGCCTTTATTTTCCCAGTAACTCCAGTGGTCTCCAGTTGTTACATGCTGAAGGAGGGGCACTAATTACCTGAGCTGGCCTTGTTTTACAAAGGCGTACCCCTTTTGGGCAAAGAGAATGGGTGAAAATCTTTACTTATGAAAGAGACAAATGACGGTGGGTGGATAGGAATACCTACTTCATTTTCTTTCTCTTAAGCATTCTTCAGAAAACTATTTTCAGTAGCCAAGATGTCATAATGCGTTTAAAATAAATTTGATTCTGTAACAAATGTGAAAGGCAACTCTCGCACAAAGGGAATTAAACTTGCTGGGTGCAGTGTGAACTGGGGATAAGATAAACAGTTTGGAAAAGGATGTGATATCACTCATCTCTTTAGGAAAGCGTTTCTGTGTCTTAGAGCTGCAGGCAGAGGAAGTGGGAAGGCGAGGAGAACGTGGATGGCTTCCAGAGGAGGCCATGGGTCATGGAGAAGGAATGAGTCAACCGGCATCATAGGGCATGCAGTGAGGGGTTGAGGAAGAGGGAAGACAGGAAGTAGTGGGGCCTTTGAAGGCCCTCACTCCCACACCTATGTGCGCACACCAGGCTCCTAGTGTTCGGGAACAGTCCTCAGTGTCCTGAGACAGGGACTGGGTTCCCCTGGCAACCAAATCACTGCCAGAAGCTAGCGTGGCTTTGGGGGAGGGTCTGACACACAATTTTCCAGGTGATGAAAGCAGAAGAATCATTGCAATAGAAGAGAGCATTGTGCATTGTCAGCGTGGCAGTCTTCTAATTAGAAACATTGGGAAGGAAATAAAAAATCGTTTACTTTATTTCTAGGTAATGCAACGATCTTGAAGGAGTGGACGGTGTGGCTGGAGTGTCAGGGGCTCAGAGGAGTAGGTATTTACTGAGTAGTTCAGAAGCACTGAATGTTTGAATGACTGATGTGACTGTATAAATGCTTGCCAGACGAATATAAATTCTGATGAATTTAAAAGAGTGCCCAAATTCTCCCTTCCTCTTAAATGTGAATCAGTGGTTGTAGGATTTTTTGTGCGTTTTAAGTTCAATCAATGAATCTAAGCATGCTTCCCTGAGCAGTCATCAGACATTAATTTTGAGAATAGAAAAGAATTTAGAACTATTTATTTTAAAACTTTCTTTAGAGCTCCAGATCTAGCTCCAAAATCAAATTCTTATCAGACAGGTTTTATAGGTCCAAATCTAGAATCCATACATGCATGGAAACGTTTTAATGCATTTGGAATATCTCAGGGAAGATTTGGAAGAGCTCATTTAGCACAGGCTTTCCAAGCATAACATGTTTTTTAAAAAGGTAATCAGAATAGCAAATAAACTGTGTTGATTATAAATTATAAAAAAAAAAGTGCTAATAGGGATGATTGATTTTTTTTTTCTTCCATTGATAAAAACAGGAGAAGATACTATCTCAGATACAACTCAACTCCTCTGACATGTCTCCATGGCGTGCAGCCTATGGTCACTGGCCAGCCTAACTGTCCAAAATAGAGCGAGCATGAGGGGTTGCTCTTCAGCACTGACATGGAGTTAGTTCTTAACCCTCCTACAAGCTGTTGATTAAGAGCCGCATTTTCAAAGAATAAGAATTTGATTCTGAGAAACAAGACTAACTCTGTCCAATTGGGTGGCTCAGAATTTCCTTGGTTATGGAAGGAATAGAGGGAAAAAGAGAGAGAGAGAGAGAAAACTTGGAAAATTTGGGGCAGCATTCAGTCTTCTCTTCATGTGCTTTTTCCCCAAGAAGGAGGATTTAAAAAAAAAAAATCAATTGCCCAGTAGATAAATGGAGAGAGAGAGAATTTTTAAAAATCAAGCTTGGGTTACCAGTGAGTGGTATGACTGTAACCTTTGTATTCTTCTATTTCAACCAACTCATTAGTTCTTTTTCTGCTTCCTCCTTCCTTCTTCTTTATTTCAATCTCCTCCCCTCCCCTTCCCCTTCCCTCTTTCTCCTTTCTTTCTTCCTCCCAATATCTCTTCCTCTGCTCCCTCTCTCTCTCCCTTCTTCCACCCCTCTCCCTTTCTTCTCTCCTTCCCTTTCTGCTCTAATGCCAGCTACACAACCTTCCCTAATCCTTTCCCTCCCCTTTTAATGCTTCAGCACACGACCAAGCACAGTGTTGGAAATTTGTCTGAGGGAGTTTTGTGGGGATAGAAGATAAGGGTGTACAAGAGAGATTTTTGATACGGTTACTGTAAAAGGTTCAAAGTGGTGAAATATTCAGCTTTTCTATAGTTAAGATCATTAAAACAAAGCACATAAAATCACTTTCGTTATAGAAATACCTTTAGCATGTAAAAGCAATAAAACAAAGCATATTAAAATCACTTCTTGAAGAGAAGAAATGTAGAGAAGGCTGGTGGCATTTAGTAGTTGTTTTAAGGTACCCCTGAAGTCTCTCTATATCGTCTGTATAAGGTATTTTAATTTTCCAGTGGACACATATGAGGAACGAACATCATTTCTGTGAACATCTACTTCTATACCTCAAGCTACTAGCATATACACCGGATATTTTTTCCAAGTTCTTTTTTTTTTTATCATGTCTTATTCATCGTATTCACTGTCCCATCAATAAAAATTCTTTGAATCTATGTAACACTTGATAGTCCAAAGATCTTAAAACTCTTTTGGGGAATTTCTTACTTGGCGTTTATGCACTTATAATTAAACAAATGAAACTAACTTCATACACCATTGTGTATATAACTAAGTTTCATGTAACTACATGAAACAAATTAATGGACAAAATTAAAATGTGACCTTAGTATTCCTCTAATTCATGTTATATGTTTTTGACACTGCTTCTTCTGAAGTAAACAAAAAATATTTGGAATGTTTTATTTTCTTATAAAAAGACTGATTTCACTCTCACACCCTTATAGCTTCTAGAGTGATCTATTAAATCATAAATAGGATTATGTTATTCCCATGACTAGAAGTTATTTCCATAGGAGGAAAAACCAAAACCAAAATTCCCAACAACTTTATAGCCCAAAGTGCCTGTGTGATTTGGCTTCTGCCTGCCAGTATGCACTTGGGTGGTCACCCTATGCCTTGGTTTATACCTAATTATTTTAAAGTAATTTTTAAAAATGTATTTCACTCTTATTTGATAGTAAATTAGGCAGGTGGTCATTCATCTCTGACCCATTTCTTTGCCCCTTCTACTCTTTCACTGTATTTTAGTTAGCACTGGCCATCTAAAGATAAAGACAAAAATAAGGTTTCACTAGAAAGCTAAACACTTTCCTTTCTTAGGGTCACTGCCCAAATCATCCCTTCTTCTGCCTGAAATGCATTTCTCTTCCTTTTCATGTGGTTCACACATAGACATCTTTCAAACCTGCTTTTCACAACCCCTGTTAGTTTCTTTCATCATACTGTCATTGCATCTGCCACAATTTGTAATGTTTTGTATGCATATGTATTTATTTCCTTAATATTTGTCTTCTTCACAGGACTCTGAAGGATAGGCATTCAGTTGTTTCTCACTACCATGGTTTGTAAGAGTTGCTACGGATCTGGTTTTCTCACCATGAATACCCAGTGCCTACCAGTGTCTGGAACAGAGTAGGCACTCAATATATTTTCTCAATAAATATGAGAATGACAAGGTTATAGCAGGGCCTCAGGAAATCAATTTTCATGAATTCAACTAAAATCACTACTTTACTGAATTCTTACTTGATGTGAGGCATGAACAGAGTAGTTCAGGAACTGTCAGCATTGCATCTAGTGTTTGATAGAAAGACTAAATCTTAGGTCCTAGCCTACCAAATCACGAACCATTGTTTAACAAGATACTTGGACAATTCCAAAGGTACATTAAAGTCTAAATGCACTAACTTAGTACACATTTATGTAACAAACCTAGAAAAATAAGAAGCCAAATGACTACTTTTATTTTTGTCACTTTTAAGCAACCTTCATGGCTTACCAAATGGGCCAATTCCTATCTTAAATATGGGTGAAGTTTTTGCTAATTTTTCCAAACTTCTTAAACGATATCTCTCAACTTTCCTGTAAATCACATAACAAAATAGATAATTCTTCTAGTCAGAAAGTTTCTGATTTCCAGTCTTGGCATGTTGTCTTAATCTAAGCAAGAATAATCAGATTTGAAATCTAATATGAAATAAACATAAAGGTATACAGGGTTTTGAAATTTTAGGGTGGTTTTAATATAAGTACAATTGTCTCACATAAAAAAATTAGTGATTAAAGGTCACATTGTTGACTCACGTGTCAATTATGTTATGTCTTCAAAGGCCCAGTGTACTTTCACACAAAAAGAATTTTCGGTTTTACTTATTTCAACAGAACCCATTGATTTCCTATTAATCAAGATTTTAAAATATCAACTGACGTTTACTTTAGAATAAACAAGGGCAATTTAGGAGGAGCCCAGCCAATAGCTGGAATGCCAGGGCTGATCAAATGAACTTTGATTCAAAGCAAATTCCGTAACTGATCTGGCATTCTCATTGACATACGAGCCTTCTTTATCAGCCTAAATGTCATAAAGAGGGCAGAGAGAGCAAACTCATTTGGACATGCCATGGCATGTTTAAGTTTGGCATTTAACATGCCAGGTAGCTGCCAAATATGCATATTGCATACTAGGAAAATCCTAATATAGAGAGTTAATATATATAGTTGTACTCATTAAAGTTTTTTGACCTGTAGTATTGAAAAAACTAGGTGAAATACAAATTTGTCTTATAAGGCTCCCAATCCAGAACCTAAAAACACAAGGCCATACATGAATTACTAAATTGAGTATTTGATTGCAGTGTGTATGGTTAAGTTAAGCCTTAGCTCACTTCCATACAATTGTGTAAATACTTAAATGAGCAGAGAATTAAGTTTTAGCAAATGTGAATTCAGGGTACTCCACAAGAATACAAGTGTCCCAGGCTTCAGAATGTGGAGTGGCTACTGCTGAGATAGCACATTCCAGAGGTTAAGAGGTAGGCTTTAGAGTCCATAGGACTGGACTCAAATCCTGGTGCCCATCACCTATGCTAACCCTATGAGTAAACAATAACAGTTACTTCAAAAAAGTTTTAAAGGACTCAATGGAATCCAGATAATGCATGAGAGTCACCATTAACAATAAAAAGAGGACACTAGGGGATCCCTGGGTGGCGCAGCGGTTTGGCGCCTGCCTTTGGCCCAGGGCGCGATCCTGGAGACCCGGGATCGAATCCCACGTCGGGCTCCCGGTGCATGGAGCCTGCTTCTCCCTCTGCCTGTGTCTCTGCTTCTCTCTCTCTTTCTGTGTGACTATCATAAATAAATTTAAAAAAATTAAAAAAAAAAAAAGGACACTAGAATTAAAACTATTTTTAAAAGCACTAAGCTTTCCAGGAACTTCGAAGTACTCATGATGTTATAAAATAGCTGTATCTTAACAGAACTCTTACCAGGGGAAAGCTATGGCTGGCTCATTCACTCAGTCAACAGATATTGATTGAGAGTCTACACTGCATTGTATCAGTGACTAGGGACACAAAATAACGCAAGGATCATGTGAAATGGAAGTTAGAATTTAGTGGAGATAAATGAATTCTTTTAAAAATAATAATTATACCATCAAAAACTATATGAACTGTGATCATATTATGGAAGTAATCATAAAATGCTATCAGAATACACACCAAGAAGAATTAACTTAGATAAAAGGTTAAAAAAGGGCTTCTAAGCAACAAAAATGGCATTTCATCTAAGACCTGAAGAATGAGTAGGGGCGTTGGTCAATGCAAAAAGTAGGAGTCAGTCCCTATAGAGGAGTCAACACAG
Organism: Vulpes vulpes; assembly: GCF_048418805.1. Taxonomy (NCBI): domain Eukaryota; kingdom Metazoa; phylum Chordata; class Mammalia; order Carnivora; family Canidae; genus Vulpes; species Vulpes vulpes. Next base: position 61,467,105 of record NC_132781.1, read on the forward strand.
ATGTAGCTCTGAGTTTGGCAGAGTTTGCACTACTGGGTGAACTGATCAGGCATAGTGGTGTGAATCCAGATGACGCAGAACCATGCAAAGCCCTAGGGGCTTTTTATCCTGGACACAATGGGCTGCCATTGAAGGATTTTAAACAGATGAGTGATGTGGTCTGATCACCTTGGTTTCAATGTGGAGGATGAATTAGATGTGACAATAGTGAAAGCAGGGAGATGAGTTTAATAGGGGAGTGTCTTAAAACATTAGAACATAAATTTTCCTTTAGTACATTTTTTTTAGTGTAGGCAACATTGCTGGAGCATGAAAAACATGAGGCTACTTGGAATCTTACAAGCTATGTTCTAGTTCCCTTTTAGACCTGTATGTGCTGAGGAGTTAACTAACAACTGTGTATGTTGGTTCATTTGTTTCCAAAAAATATTTATTAAGATTTCTTATGTCCTAGTTCCCATCCTACGTACTGGGAATAGAGCAGTGGACAAAGCACATGAAGACATTACTGTCTTTAATCTTACATTCTAGTGGAAATAGAATTTACACAAGTAAGCAAATCATAATTAATATATAATACAACAATACGTAAGAAGAAAAACAAATCGAGGTGAGAAATAGAATAAAGGAGGATGGTAAAATTTTTGGGTGGCCAGGGAAGATCTCTCAGATAAAGTGATTCTTGAGTACAAATAAAAATTAGGCTATTTAGAACCTAGAGAACGATCATTTCAGGGAGAGGAACATAAATAAACTCAAAGGCCCTGGATGAGTGTTACATTTAATAGTTTCAAGAAACATTCTGTAATTTTGGTTGAAATTAATGTGATCGCACCATCACCACCACCACCATTGTCAACCGCATCCCCTACCCCCATCACCTTCATCATCACTGTCATCCTGTAACTTGGAAAAGCTTCCTCAAGGCTTCATAGTGAGAACAGAAGAGCCGATAATTAGACGGTAATAACTGACAGACAAGATGGGTTTCCTCATGTCAAAGGAGAGAAGCTAAAATTTTAATTAGGCTGAATGATTATAAGGAACAAAAGTAGCTGACACAGCCTAATATTACAAGCTTGCCCAAAATTCAGCAAAATTTTCAAAATGACACCTGCAACACACCTGTCGTGCCCTTGAACAGCCCTCATTGTGAAACTGCCACCGAAAATGGTGAACTGTATCCTCCTTGCCATTCCATTCCTGAAACTTAGTTTGGGACTTCAGTCCAACCAAATTATGCAAAGGGCACAAAACTAGTGAGTCTTTCCTGTATAACCCATAGCCCAATCCTTCCCCCTTCAGAGTGTACTTTTGGTTTATAGGCAAATGCTGCATCTCCTCAGTTTGCAAACTTCATGGCAATAAAGCTTTTCCTTGTCTCTGGCCAAATCCCTGCATTCCAAGATGGTTTTTGTTGATAATAGGATATGCTATTGATAGTACTCCATCAGAGACAGTCTTACCAGAGCTTAGAGCTCACCAAAAGTCTAAATATTTAATTGCGCTCAGGTTTTACAACATTTTGATTTTAAGTTTGGGGAAAAAATCATTTTTTTCTGATATTTTTCAATCTTCAGCATGAATACAAATCCACTGAGGCACCTAATAAAAATACCTCAAGATTTTGATTTATTAGATTTAGAGTGGGGTTCAGGAAATCATGTGTGTGATAAACATCCCAGATAGTTTCTTAATGGTCCAAGGACCATGCTTTGCAAATGCCATTTTAATGCATTTTAATGATTGATATTTCATGACTCTGAGTTTATAATCACTGCCATCATTGCACATCTATGCTCAAACTTAATCTTGGGGGCCTAAAATATTATTCTCTGAATGTCAAAAGTGACAAGTTAGGAAGAACCAGCCTTAATCAGAAACCACCTAATAAGTGGATGGAAACTGATGGAGAAGTGAAACCAATGAGTTCAAATTCATTGTCACTTCAAGTATGAGACTAATGATGCATTAATAATTTTTCTTCAATATAATTCACTTTTCTACTTGGCCTCAATGATGAATCTTTTTCTACTAAATTAAAAGAGAATCCTTCAAATATTTGGGTGTTTGACATCCCTAGGAAATATTGCTATGGTTAGTCAAGATATACCAAACATGATTTACATAAACATTTTTTATTTTCAGGAATTGGAGGATATAAATATGCTTGGCCTTTAAATAATATTTCAATATCGCATGGTTGTAATAATGAGTAATTACTCTCCATGTTCAAATTAAGTGGAAATTAATAGACGATTCTGGTAACAAAATTCTAAGTAACAGAAAACTGACATTAACTATACTTCTTCCTTCAAATATTAATATTTGTAACATAGAATTGTTCTTTGAAAAAAATTTCTCTTGCCTTTATATAAAATAATGATTGATATTTTTATCTTACTTAATTACTTGGTAGTAATAAAGTCTTTTCTACATGCCAAGATGATTACATCTTGTTACTTTCAATCTTTAAAAAAAATTACTGATTATCATCCTATTACTCTGCTTTAGGAAAAAAAAGTATAAGTGATACCATAGGTCAGCTGCTGGGATATGTAATGGAAATGTTTCCTTTCCTAGTAATTATTAGCTCTTTTTATGACCTCATTTTAAAAGAATAATAAGGGCTGGGAGACATCTACTGTCTTTGGAAACATAAACTTGAGATTCACACTTATAGAAACATAACAAGGGAAATTAACAAAGAAAATCATAATTTTAGATGTGACTCTGAGATTCTGATCTTCAGATGATTTCCATTCTGTGCATTTTTTTCAAGGTGCTTTTAAAAATAATCAGTTACTGAGATAAATAATTTTAGTTAGTATTTGAACTTGAAAGGAGACTAATATTTTTCCATCTATGTGTATCACTTTTATATTTGAACTCAAAACTCAAAATAACTCTTCTCCCTACCCCACCTACATACCTCACATCCCAGGATAATGATGCTACCTCTTTAATTAGTTGTTTACATTGAATATTATCTTGGCTCCAATTTAAGCATGCAGGATTTGGATTTTTTTTAAAAAAAGGTTTTATTTATTTATTTGAGAGAGAGCGAGAGCATAAGCAGGGGAAGGGGCAGAAGGAGAGGGAGAAAGAATCTCAAGCAGACTTCAAGCTGAGTATAGAACCAAACCTGAGATCATGACCCAAGTCAAAACCAAGAGTTGGGCGCTCAACTGACTGAACCACCCAGGGGTCCCTAAGCACACAGGATTTTTTAACAGAATCACAACCATTGTCCCATTTGGCCTGCCAGTACTCTTTTTTTTTTTTTTTAATTTTTATTTATTTATGATAGTCACACAGAGAGAGAGAGAGAGGCAGAGACACAGTGGCCTGCCAGTACTCTTAAAAGACATTTGATTATAAAATCCAATGAGCTTGAATTCTAAAACCCAAAGCCGACTTTCTCATAGGGGCAGGCAAATTTATTTTGGGCCGAGCCTCACTCAGCACCCTGCAGTCGAGGCGCCAGTGAATCAAGATGTAATTCTGAGTAAAGTCAGGGCATTTATGGTTTCTCCTCATTTCTTCTCCTCTTTGCCCAGGGCAGCTTGGAAATGAAAAGGGCCAGTGAGTCTAATTCCCAAATTTCCTGTCTTCAGATTATGTTATAGCCCCCAGTGACTCTCTGATGATGACAAGGAGTATAGGATTTAGTCTTTGCTTAAAAGGAGGATAAACTAGCATCTGACACTGGAGCCATTTGGGAGAGGGAGAATTAATATTATTAACAGCAGGCATTTTGAGGCTCTTCTTATTCACTTCTTCAATTTCATATAACCTAAGGAAAAGCCACGCTTATTTTCCTCAGTGTTGTCCAAGGGAGATCATTACACATAAACATATTTAATTTTATTTTAATTGTATGTTAAATGTTTTCTCAAGCCAAGACTTCTTAGCAATAGATCCATTTCAAACATTACAGGTGTAAATCAGTGGTTCAAATGGAAGCCTTAGGTGCAATCCTTCCAATGGGGAAATTAAAACATAGATTACCTGGCAAATAGAGGCATTTATATCATTCATTAAAATTTTGAGTTTCTGTTCTAAACATTGCTAGTGCATTCCTTTGGTTGTGCTTTTTAAGTCCCCTATATGAGGCAGCTCAAAGTAATAGGAAGTTGTTCATTTAAAATGACAGGTCTGCAATGAACCAAGACTAATTCTTGACTTCCTGTTAGTAAAAGAAAAGGCACGTGTCTCTTGAGTTTTTTAGCTTGTTCCAGTTTGGAGCTCTCCTATGACGTGTCAGTAGTAACACGACATTGGAGTAGTCCTGGAAGTTAAAACCTTAGTCTTTTATTCATTCCCCCAGAATGTTGGCTCCATGAAAACAGTAGATGTGGGCACAAGATTCAGGTATCTAGAAGGTGTGGAGAGAAGCAGGCACAGAAGTTCTCAATAGTATTCATCGAAGCAAATAGGATTATCCAATCATTTATTCAAAAGAAATGTACTGAACATTTACCAAGTAAAAATATTTACTGAGCACTTGCGTAGAATAAAAAGATAAGTACAGAAGTTGACCTTAAGAAATTTCTAGTTTATTAGAGGAACTAAATAAGGATTAAAATAAATGATAATGCGCAGAAAATGATAGACAATATTGAGAGGTATTGATTTTCTATATTTTAATTATTTTCAAAACATATCCAAAGAGGAGGAGAAATGAGGAGAAACCATAAATGCCCTTACTTTACTCAGAATTACATCTTGATTCACTGGTGCCTCGACTGCAGGGTGCTGAGTGAGGCTCAGCCCAAAATAAATTTGCCTGCCCCTATGAGAAAGTCGGCTTTGGGTTTTAGAATTCAAGCTCATTGGATTTTATAATCAAATGTCTTTTAAGAGTACTGGCAGGCCAAATGGGACAATGGTTGTGATTCTGTTAAAAAATCCTGTGTGCTTAGGGACCCCTGGGTGGTTCAGTCAGTTGAGCGCCCAACTCTTGGTTTTGACTTGGGTCATGATCTCAGGTTTGGTTCTGTACTCAGCTTGAAGTCTGCTTGAGATTCTTTCTCCCTCTCCTTCTGCCCCTTCCCCTGCTTATGACTTTGATTTTGATGAATTTAATATAATCTAAAGCCCTGGAAAACACTCTGAGATGTACTACATGCTAAATAAATGTGAAGCGTTATTATCGTTATAAATGGCTTTATTGTCTCTGAAGAGATCCAATGTTGGAGCCACTGCTTCAAGAGGCTTCTTCCTCTTAGATTTCTACAGCGTTCTAAAGAGAAGATGCAGGCAACTTACAAAATCACCATCTTGACCTGTCTGCACATAGCAATCACCTTTGGAGTTCTTAAAACTCCCAGTGCTCAGGCTGCTCCCCAGACCAATTAAGACTAAATCACTGGGGTTGGGATCCAAGCACCAGAGATCCCATTGTTGAGACCTTGGTTTCTCATCCTGACTGCACATAAGCATCCCAAAGAGCTTCTAATCAAATCTCACCCTGAGAAATTTGTTTGAAGTAGGACCTAGGCATAGACATATTTTCTAATCTCTTTTTTAAAGTTTTTATTTAAATTCCAGTATAGCTAACATACAGTGTTATATTAGTTTCAGGGGTACTATATAGTGATTCAGGGCAACCCAGGGGGCTCAGCCGTTTAGCGCCACCTTCAGCCCAGGGCCTTATCCTGGAGACCCGGGATTGAGTCCCAAGTCGGACTCCCTGCATGGAGCCTGCTTCTCCTTCTGCCTGTGTCTCTGCCTCTCTCTCTCTGTATCTCTCGTGAATAAATAAATAAAATCTAAAAAAAACCCCAAAAAACAATATAGTGATTCAACACTTCTATACATTACCTGATGCTCATTGCAACAAGCACCCTCCTTAATCCCCATCACTTTTTCACCCATCCCCCACCCAGCTTCCCTCTGGTGACCATCAGTTTGTTGTCCAGAATTAAGTCTGTTTCTTGATTTGCCTCTTTCTCTCCCCTTTTTCAATGGTTTTGTTTGTTAAATTCCACATATGAGTGAAATCATATAGTACTAGTCTTTCTCTGACTCACTTATTTTGCTGGTAATACTCTAGTTCCATCCATGCCCCTACAAGTGACAAGATTTCATTATTTTTGTGGCTGTGTAATATTCCATTGTGTGTATGTGTGTGCGTGCAGACCACTTCTTTATCCATTCATCAGTCGATGGACACTTGAGCTGTTTCCATAATTTGGCTATTGTAGATAATGCTGCTATAAACATCAGGGTACATGCATTCCTTTGAATTAGTATTTTTTGTATTCTTTGGGTAAAAATCTAGTAGTGTAATTGCTGGATCATATGGTAGCTCTATTTTTACCTTTTTGAGGAACCTCCACACAGTTTTCCAGAGTGGCTTCACCAGTTTGCATTCCCACCAACAGTGCAAGAATATTCCCCTTTCTCCACATCCTTGCCAACATCTGTTGTTTCTTGTGTTGCTGATGTTAGCCATTGTGACAGGTGTGAGGTGATATCTCATTGTAGGCTTGATTTGTATTTACCTGGTGATCAGTGATGTTGACTATCTGTTGTGTATCTGTTGGCCATCTCTATGTCTTCTTCAGGAAAATGGCTATTCATGACTTCTGCCCATATTTTAATTGGATTATTTGTTTTGGGGGTTTTGAGTTTGATAAGTTCTTTATATATTTTGGATAAATCATGTCCAATATATCATTTGCAAATATCTCCCATTTGGTAGGTTCCCTTTTAGTTTTGTTGACTGTTTCCTTCACTGTGCTGAAAACTTTGATTTTGATGAAGTCCCAATAGTTTATTTTTACTTTTGTTTCCCTTCCATAAGGAGATGTACCTAGAAAGAAGTTGCTACACTCAATGTCAAAGAAATTACTGCCTGTGTTTTCCTCTAGGATTTTTTATGGTTTCAGATCTTAAATTTGATAGTGATGTGCACCCAGTGTTGATATGCACAGAGTTAGGGAATTAACAAAAACTATATATCTAATTGTGAAGAGAATATAGGTTTTGTCATTGACTATTGTCACTGGTAAGAACTAAGTAATATCCAGTTTGAGACTACTCTGTTTAAAATTTTCCCAGTTGTAAGTGGTTATGAGGATGATCAGAAGGGATTTCTATCCCTAAACCTTTGAAAGGTTGGGCTTGGGCAGGCAAGAAGACTATCCTGGAATTCTTGGCCCTATGAGCTGGCAAGGTCACTCTTAATCATCCCTCTTTGATGGAAAAAGTCTGGGCATGAATAGCGTGCAAGCATGTGTGATCATTACAACACAGATGTCACTAGCTATACAAACCACCATCTGGGAAGGAAATTAATTTACCCCTTGCACATCTTACACGGATAAAACAAAACCTTGTATATTTCAACTATCATTTGTTTGTAAATACTCCTACTGTGTCATCAATCCATGACACAGTTTGGAGATATCTTGGATTATCAGTTTCTCAGAACTATTATATAAGTGGATCTTCCTGATGCATTATATCACCTGTTTATAAAAAGAAAGGATTGCGAAATTGAATGTTTATTGAAAAACTCAGAGAGCTTCTGTCAAAGGCAAAATTACCAACTTTAATTTTAAAATTTAGATAGTAGTATGCTGGCTTTACAATATTGAGAGAGTTTGTGTGGTTTAAATGTAGAACTGAGGACTAAAAGCAAGGTGAAGGAAAAGGTGGAATAATTATGTGAAGATGTTTCCAAATGATGTCAGCAGAACTTCTAGTTGCTTTTGGAGAAAAGAATTGATTCATCCCTTGGCATTTAACTCATTTAATTTAGATCACTTAATATAAAACTTTTCTTATGCCTTCAAATAATTTCACATTTCCGTTCAAATGAGTCATGTGAATGATAGCCTAGGGAAGTTTATTTTGCTAGAATTTTTATTTTATTTATTTATTTTTTTAGTTCAGTTCCACTGGACAAAATCTGACAAGTTATGGCAGATTTATAACTACTAAAGTCTTCTTTGGAGAAGACAAATTTGATGAGAAATGGAATCCAAGATACCATTGTATTCATTGGGGCTTTTGCTCAACTTCTTGAATATCCTCTGAATAGAGCCTCAAATACCAACTGTATTGTTGCCCTGGCAATGCCACTTTCCAAATCAGACTGAGGAAAATGAAAGATGGATATAATGGGTCAGCTCCTGGTCAGCTTTGGCTTCTACTGAGTACAGTTCTTATTTAGGTAGAAGGGAAGATTACATGCATGTACTAAATATCCCTTGGACATGTTATCCATGTAATTCTCATCCCAGTCCTAGAAGTTACAAGAAAGAATTATACCGGTTTTAAAAATTATTTGAAATAACTATAAATTTGTTTTTAAATTTTTTATATTAATTTTATAGATGTAAATATGTAATTTGAAAACAATCAACATCTGCATTTTAGACTATTTGTGTGTACTCAGCTACTCAGATGATCCCAAACTAATTGAACTACTTGTCAGCTAAGTGAATTATAGGCATTGAAAAAAAAAAATTACAGGCATAAGAAAAAAGAAAATCTGTGAAAGACTAGACTCAAATACAAACCTAAAATATAAAGTCAAACATACTTGGGTAAAGGGAATTTAAAAAAGCATGCATCGGAGCACCTAGGAGGCTCAGTGGTTGAGCATCTGCCTTTGGGTCAGGTTGTGATCCAGGGGTCCTGGGATTAAGTCCCACATTGGACTCCCTGCAGGGAACCTGATTCTCCCCCTGCCTGTGTCTCTGCCTCTCTCTCTGTGTCTCTCATGAGTAAATAAATAAAATCTTTAAAAAAAAGAAAAAGCATGTGCTATATGTTCTACTATCTGCAACTTCGAAAATCTTTGTGGCCCATTGATATGCAACTTTCTTTCTTCTTCTTAAATGAATTTTTCTTTTCTGGAGCCAGGTACACTTTAGGGTTTTGCTAGCTAGTTGAGCTGACAACCTAAACCTCCTCATCTGGAGCAAGTCTAGGAGCTGGAGATGAGAATAAAGAGGTTAATAATCAAAGTTGTTGCAGCTGCTGAGCAGCAGCTCCTATAAAATGTGCCAGGTGAGGGAGGACACTGCTGGTGGTGCGTTGCTGCTCTCAGGACAGTATGAAATCTTTAATACGGCCGTAAGATCCTACCTTATCTGCCCACTTCACCAGCCCAAGACCCTGTCCTGCTCCCTGTTCATCAGCCCACTTGCTCCCTGTCTAGACTCTGACCGCACAGCCAGGCTTTCCAAAGTGAGTTCGTAGGCAACTGTGAGATTATAAAGTTTAGAGGGTGTTGTTCTTTCACTCTGTAGGAGAAGTGGAGAGGAAACAGGAATTGCCATTTGGTTGTAATAAATATTGAGTTTCAGTGGATAACTTTCTCAATAACTCTTTGCTCACATTCCTGATTTTTAATCTCTCCAGGTCTTGTTTTTGTGGTGTTTCTTAGAACATTGCATAAGCCATTGCACTTCCTCTTTCCTATTCCTGAACTCCAGCCTCTAAAAGTGGAGCAAGAAGCCCTCTGAGGTGGCACAGTGGTTTTTCTACTCACACTTGATGACAGTGCATCACAGAAAGACATCAATATCCAGTTCTGTAACCTTAGGGATTCCAAGGAGACCCAGTGTCTCACTAAAAGGAAATGCTTCATCTACTAGGTTCCTGTGATGCGGCCTTCCACCGGCTGGGGATAGATCTGGGAAAGCTGCGCATTTCTCTGCTTTCTCCTGCCCAGGAATACTTCTGACGAAAGATTTAGAAAGCAATGCTGAAAATTTACCAGAAACCCAAGTACAGTAGCACAGCTAGTTTAATTATATGGGTGAGAAAAAAACGATTCACCCTAGATGTAATTTAGGAGTAATTAGAAGTGGTTTGAAGAAATTACCTAAATTTGAAGTTACTCCCAAATGACCACTAGTGATAAGCAAGTACTCTTTTTTGAAACAGTATTAACAGATGGCACTTATGGGGCTTCCAGTATCTGCCAGGTATTATGCTTAGCATTTTATATGTATTAATTCCATTAATCCCTATAATAACCTTATGGGGTGAGGTTACCGTGAAGATAAAGAAATGGAGGCACAAAGAGATTTGGTAACATGGCCAAGCTCACAGGTTAAGTAAGATACCCAAGATACCAAAACTTTGGTTCTCAGCTCGTCTAGACCATGAGCATGCTCCCTTATTCCTTTACTGAATTGGCACAAGAGGCCACTTCTGTTTAACTTATAAAAATGGTGATAGAACAAGGACTCATAAGTTTGTACTGAATAAAAATAAATAAATAAAGCTTTAGTCAAAGTTTTTCCTTACTATGGAATGCCACATAATAAATGTAGAAGAAATGATGGATTTGAATCCAATGATTCAATGATGAAATAATGGTCAGTGAATGCCAAAACTAGTGGGTGAGATTTTGATGAGAAACAGTATATTAACATAGTCTGAAAATACCTCCCCACAAGCTAGTTATTAATTATATAGGGGAAAATAGCAACTACAGTGGAGAAATCTAATGGATAGATAGTACCTTAACCAAATGATCAAAGTTAGTGTCACAAACATTGAAATAAATTAATATAATGTAGTTCCTAATATAATGTACTACAAGAAACACACTACTGCTTCCAGCATATTCTTTTCAAAGATACACAACTTGAATTTACTCATGAACCAACACCAGAGAAATCTAAGATGAAGGAGATTTTAGAAAATAGCTATACTGTAACCTTTACAAATGTCAAAATCAAGAAGCTGAGGAACTGTTCCAGATTAAAGGAAATTAAAAAGACTTGACAATGAAATGCAATTTGTGAGTCTTGATTAAATTAGAGACCAAAAAACTGAAAAGAGAGAGAAAGAACCATAGAAGACATTATTAGGACAACTGATGAAATTTGAATATAGAAGAAATATCAGATAATAGTACATCAATATTAAATTGCCTGATTTTGATAACTTGACTGTGGTTATGTAAGAGAATATCCTTATTAGGAAATAGATACTGAAATAATTAGAAGCAGAGGGGCACGATACCCAGAACTTTTCTCATATGGTTTGGAGAGAAGGATTGATGGCAGAAAAGGGATGAAAAGCTCATGAGTTAACTCATGACTGAACCACTTGCCAAAGTCGTCTACTGGCATTAAGAAATTTCTTTTATCATCTGAAATAAAAAAATAATTGCTGAGGATTATATTAGAGGGAAAAAGTTGTAAGTCCTTAACTTTATTCTAATAATGTCACTTCTGGCTATTTATTTGAAGGAAATAACGATGGAGAGACACAATGGCTTTGTCAGAGGGATATTCATCAAAATTTGTATACGATTTTGAAAAATTGGAGGAAACTTACACATCTAACAATGTAGCTTTATGATTATGCAGTCCTTAAAATGCTATTGAATATCAATGATATGTAAAAGTGCCATTAAGTGGTAAAACAAGATGCAAAATGGTACACACAGAATGACTCAATTTCTGCATATAGATGTACATACAAATATATCCACAATCCCATACACATAAAAGAGTACAAAATTATAAATTAATGTTACTGTGGTGATTTGAAGATGTAGTAGAAAAGGTAACTTTTAAACTTATTTTTATTTGTATTTTACAGTACTATGAAAATTTCCTAAAACAAATGTTATTTTGTTATTAAAAACAATAATTATAATAACAAAGAATCATTAAAAAACAAAGAAATAGTAAATCTTTAAAAAGAAATAACCATAAATTTCAACAAAATCCCTGTTTTTTTACACTCCCCCACTCCTCCAATTACATGCTATAACTTCTTTCCAATTCTGCAAGCTTTTGCTGCTGAATTTGGTGAGTGAAATTTAGAATATGACCCCTAAACTCTTTAGTGGAATATTAAAGGATAGGTCATCGAGAGGAAGTGACCACCGGTTAACCCATCAGCTGAACCCAGACAATTGGAGGCTCCTCACTCCCTCCGCTGTCCTTGGCATGAACGTTCAGCCCACCATTTACAAGGAGGGAACAAGATGTTGTTGAGATCATCTGGACTGAATGTGTGACTGAATCCCTGGTTGAAACATCTGTAGAGGGGCACCTGGGGGGCTCAGTGGTTGAGTGTCTGCATTGGGGTCAGGGCGTGACCCCAGGATCCTGGGATTGAGTCCCACATCGGGCTCCCCACAGGGGATCTCTCCCCAGAGATAAAGGGCTTATTTATATTCCCCAACCAGATTCCCCCACCATAATCTCCACTTCACCTTCTGTAAGCACATGACTCACATGCATTGGTACCTTTCCTGGAATTTGGGATGAGAGCCAACTCACAGTCATCTGTGGTATGAGTGCCAGAGATGACTGGAAGAAACGACATCCAACAGACATTCCCAATGTCCATTTTAACCAGTGATTTTAACCTCCTCTATGATCCCAATTTTCTTTTGCTATTGATTTTAATGAACACAGAGAAGGCCACAATGAAAAGCATAGGGTCTAGGAAATTTAAAAAAAAAACACACACACACATGATCAGGCAGCCTGGGTGGCTCAGCAGTTTAGCACTGCCTTCAGCCCAGGGCATGACCTGGGATCGAGTCCCACGTTGGGCTCCTTGCATGGAGGCTGCTTCTCCCTCTGCTTCTCTTTGTGTCTCTCATGAATAAATAAATAAAATCTTAAAAAAAACAAAACCACATAATCGTTGAACAGGTGAGCACTTGTCATTTCCATTCTTTTTTCATGGCCAGAATTCTAGATAAATTTTTTCTATCAGTAGACACCACCAACTCCTTTAATCTAATGCAATCTGATATCCAGGTTCATTTTCCACTGAAAACACACTTTCAACACTCATGACATTCAGAAGTCAAAACCAGTGGCATTTTCTCTTCTCCTTGGGTTTTTTCTAAGTTTCTTTTGTGCTAGACAGTGTTGACTATTGCTGGAAATCTTGACTTCTTCTTTCTCCTGACTCTCATGTCATTGTATTCTCTTCGTTGTTCTCTTGGTTATAACCATCAACAAGTCTTGTTGATATCAAGTACAGTCTAAATACAGCCCAAATTCAACCACTTCTCATCACGGCCACTACTACCATCTTTGCCCTGGCCATGTTATAATTTAAGGAGATGATTTAAATTATCCTCTTCCATATCTTCCAGGTTCGTCTTGCCTCTCTTTAGCCTATTTTTCATGGAACAGATTGACTGGTCTTTTAGAAATACAGATTATATCACCACCCTGTCCCTTACCCTCCAATGGCTTTTTGCATTGTTAACAGAATGCAAAGCCTACCCCCTATAAATTTTCTACTCTTGCCTACGTCTCTGACTTCTCTTGCCATGGAGCATGCTCCAGCCACACTGATCTCACTGTCTTTTAAACGTGAGAGTCCTTATACTTCCTGTCCAGGTCAAAAATTGGCTTCACACGTTGGTTCGCCTCATCTCTCTACATCTCTGCTCATATATGACCACAGAGATGCATCTCTGACCACCCTAGTTACAGCAGCTCTGAGACCAGAGTATATTGTGTATTTTTACTACCTTATGTTGAAACTACCCATTAGACCCTGCGCAAGTTACTCTGTGCCTCAGTTTCATGTGAGAAGTGAGTCTTACAAAACTAGTTACAGACCTCATAGAGTTGTTATCAGGATTTAATATTACTACATTTTAGAAGCTTCACAGCAAATAGTAAGCCCTATATAAGTGTTTATTACTATTATTGTTAGAAGTATTTTTTTAAAGATTTTATTCATCCATTCATGAGAGACAGAGAAAAAGAGAGAGAGAGAGGCAGAGACACAGGCAGAGGGAGAAGCAGGCTCCATGCAGGGAGCCCGACGCAGGACTCAATCCCACGTCTCCAGGATCACGCCCTGGGCCAAAGGTGGTGCCAAACTGCTGAGCCACCCGGGCTGCCCTTGTTAGGAGTATTTCTTATTTTCTTTCTTTTCCCATTCAAAATACAAATTCTAGGCATTATCTGTCTGTTCATCACTTTCTCAGGATACAGAAGAGTAAAATATATACTAAGCCTTCGGTAAGTAATTGTTAAATAAATAAATGAATGAAAATATTTAACCATTTCTTATGCCCTCACTGGCTCCTTTTCTTTTACCAACTTCTTGGTAAGAATGCTCTGTGACTCAGAGCAAACCACCACCTTTCCAGAGACTGTATTCTCCTGTAGGTAATAATTATTAATTATTAATCTCTACTTTCCATCTCAGATAGTGCATTGAAACAAAGAGTTAATAAAAGTGAAAGTGTTTTGTAAATTGTTAAGCAGTGCATATAGTTTTTTACTTGACGCTCTCAAATACCTCAAATATGCTATTTATATATCTATACCTGCTGCCACCTTAAATTAAACATATTTAAAGTAGATGAATTTCCTTTTTCCCCAAACTGAATTTGGACTTTGCTTTCTCTCATTTGTCACATGCATCACTAAGCACTGTTCATACTCCTTCTGTTATGTGCCTAAAATTTGCTTCCTGCTCTCTCTTCTCCCAGACATAGTCTTACTCTAAACTTTCTTCAGTGTACAACTAGGTAGGTCACTTTACTCAATCAGTTGGTCTATTTCCAGCCTTTCTCTTGATCAGTCTTCTCAAATAATCTCATTTCAATCTTCCCAACATTGTATTAGATTTCCATTACTGCTGTGACAAATTACCACAAATTTAGCAGCTTAAAACAATAGAATCTATTGTATTATAGTCCTGTAGATCAGAAGCCCATCCAACTTAAGCCTCAGCCAGCTAAAATCAAGGTGTTGGCAGTGCTACATTATTTTCTAGAGGCTCTGAGGGAGCATACATATTCTTGCCTTTTCAAATTTCTATAGGCTACCTGCATTTCTGGGTTTGTGGCCCCTTTCCTTTGCTTCAAAGTCAGGAACTGTGGGTCAAGTGCTTCTCAGATCACAGCTCTCTAACCACAGATGGGAAGAATTCTCTATTTGTAAGGCTTTGGGCCTACTGGGCTAATCCAGTATTGTCTCCTCATCTTAAGGTCTATAACCTTAATCACATTGCACTGTTCTTTTTGCCATGTAGATGATATATTCACAGGTTCTAGGGATTAGGACATGGACATTCTTGGGGGATAAAGGATATTATTCGGCTTACCACAGCAATTTAATGGTGTCATTCCCTGACCAAGTGTTTAAATGATTCCCTATTAGACATTAATGTAAAGTTTATCTTCTCAGTATGGCTTTGAAGATCCTTCAAATTATATTCTTTGCAAAACAGAGATCCTGTGCCACCGTCAGGATAGTCTTCGTGACACACCTATGATATGCTATGGTTTTCCTAGTGTTTTTGCTGATTATTCTTCCATTTGACATGTTCTACAATACTTCCTTTGCTTTCAAAGTTCTGTCAATTTTCCAAGTCGAGTTAGAGTCCTGCCCTCTCAATAAAAGCTTCCCAATTGATCCCATTTTTATCTAAATTGTTTGATATGATACTGTTTGGTTTATGTGGTGGACTTCTCTGTTTGTTCAGAACTCATTCAATCTTTCTCTAGTAATAGCACACTGGTTTCCCTTTGAGGGAAACTTTTCCCCCTTAGATTAAGAACTCAGTGGCTTCTCAAATAAAATGAATTGCCCTCTTGGTCAAGAGGTGAGTCTGTGGGGCAGTCCGGTGGCTGAGCGGTTTAGCACCGCCTTCAGCCTGGGCTGTGATCCTGGAGACCTGCGATCAAGTCCTATGTCGGGCTCCCTGCATGGAGCCTGCTTCTTCCTCTGCCTGTGTCCCTGCCTCTCTCTCTCTCTCTCTCTCTCTCTCTCTGTCTCTCATGAATGAATGAATGAATGAATGAATGAATAAATAAATAAATCTTAAAAAAAAAAAAAAAGGCTGAGTCTGTGATCCTGGCTAAGCAATCAGATGTATCTCTCTAGACCACAGGCACCCAAGAAGTAAAAGTGGCTGAACTTCACACTTTCTAGAAGCAGCTCACTGCTAAGAAAATCCCAGAATTTTCTTGGTTATTTGGCTCTTACTATAATTCTATCAACACCCCCCATATCCTTCCTACAAATTTTTGTCTTTTGGTTAAGACAAATCATTTTCTGTTTCATTAAAATCAAAGAACCCTAACTGCTAAAGCCTTGCATTGTTCTTTAAATATACTCATGACTTCAAATTCTTTTTTTAAACTACAGTATATTTTATATGTCTTTTGAATACTCCAAAATCCCTTGTGTATTATTAGATGCAAAAATGCTTTTCAATAAATATTGGTTAATTCATAAATTCCAGAATGTGATTTGCTCCTGATAGCAAGCTTGTGGGCAATGAATATGACATGTACTTCCTTGGTTTCAATCTTGCCATCCCTAGAAGGGTAAATAGAAAAGCATTGCTCCCTCCTAAAAGATGGATTGGAAGGGGCACCACTCCACTGACTATTTTTTATGCATTTTTCTTCTATCTCCAATGTTTTCTATAATGTGATCACATGACCTCCATCTGCTTAGCATGTAATGGTCTACTCACAGTACCTGCATTAAACGAGTCTAAGCTGTGCTTATTTTCTTAATAGATACATTGCACTTCAGGCTGATATGAAATGTTTAGAAGACTATCCCCAAATTTTTCTCTGAAATTCAGATAAACTGAATGGGCTATCTCTGTTTGGCTTCATATGGTGAGTAGTTACCATTAGCTGGTGACCAGATAGGATATTGAAAAAAGACCCATGTTTTCTCTATCCTTCTTAATAAATCCATGTTAGAACCTAATGAATAGCACTATGTTTTATAATGTTTTGTGATCATTTGGGAAGAAATATGTTTTAGAATGACTCAAAGTCAAATTAAAAGCCTATAATTTTCTCCTTTAGAAAGTTGTGATATTGTAACTGTGGTTTCCTGGAAATTTCTTCCCTCTGTATGATCTCTACAGAATGAATAATTTTGACATTACTATAAAAAGTTTAGATTAATCTTCTCTGAAATCTCTTGAAAGTGATTCATTCAGCACGTCCAGAGGATTATACCGTGTTTTCAATCTAGGGTACAGTACGGATAGAATTGAATTGAACTGAAATGGGAACAGTTTATAAGGAACAACATTTTAGGGGAAGATCAGTGACTGAACATGTTACTTTTGGATGCCTAGTGGATATCCAAGTGAAACGTCACATAGGGAGTTGTATAAAGAAGTGTAGGACTACAATAGCCAAAATGTGGAAAGAGTTCAGATGTCTATCAAAAGATGTCTGACTAGAGGAGGGGCAGATGGCAGAAGAGTAGGGTCCCCAGGTCACCTGTCCCCACCAAATTACCTAGAGAACCTTCAAATCATCCTGAAAATCTACGAATTCGGCCTGAGATTTAAAGAGAGACCGGCTGGAATGCTACAGTGAGAAGAGTTCGTGCCTCTATCAGGTAGGAAGACGGTGGGGGGGGGAAAAGAAATAAAGACATAAAAGGCCTCCAAGGGGGAGGGGCCCCGCGAGGAGCCAGGCTGAGGCCAGGGCGAGTGTCCCCAGGACAGGAGAGCCCCATCCCGGAGGAGCAGGAGCTGCACCAACCTTCCCGGATGGAAAGGGGCCCACAGGGAGGTGGAGCAGGACCCAGGAGGGCGGGGATGCCCTCGGGCTCCCGGGGACACTAACAGGCACCTGCGCCCTGGGGGAGAGCGCCCCCAGCTCCCTAAGGGCTGCAGCGCTCGGCGGGCCCGGAGCAGCTCGGAGGGGCTCCGGCAGCGGCTCCACGGAGGGGGCTGCGGGGCGGGAGCGCGAATCCAACAGCGGAGGCCCCGGAGCACTGGGCGCCAGGACACAGCCCAGGGTCCGGCCTCCCCCCGGGACAGGCAGAGGCCGGGAGGGCCCAGGACAGCAAGGACGCTCCTGCCCCGAGCTGAGCAGATCAGCGGCCCCGCCCGGAGCCTCCAGGCCCTGCAGATGGAGAGCCCCGGAGCTACTGCGGGAGCTGACTCCAGGGCTGCAGAGCTGGCCCCGCCACTGCGGTTGTTCCTCCCGGGGCCTCACGGGGTGAACACCCCCCACGGAGCCCTGCACCAGGCAGGGGCAGAGCAGCTCCCCCAAGTGCTCACACCTGAGAATCAGCACAGCAGGCCCCTCCCCCAGAAGACCAGCTGGACGGACAAGTTCCAGGGGAAGTCAAGGGACTTAGAGTATACAGAATCAGAGGACACTACCCCGTGGTTTGTTTGTTTGTTTGTTTTGCTTTTTGATTTCTGTTTGCTTCCCCAACCCTTTTTTTCCCTTTCTTTCTTTTTCTTTCTCTTTTTCTTCTCTTTTTTCCTTGTTTTCTTTTTTCTTTTTCTCTTTTCTTTCCTTCTTTCTCTCCTCTCTTTTTCTCCTTTTCCCAATACAACTTGTTTTTGGCCACTCTGCACTGAGCAAAATGACTAGAAGGAAAACCTCACCTCAAAAGAATCAGAAACAATCCTCTCTCCCACAGAGTTACAAAATCTGGATTACAATTCAATGTCAGAAAGCCAATTCAGAAGCACTATTATACAGCTCCTGGTGGCTCTAGAAAAAAGCATAAAGGACTCAAGAGACTTCACGACTGCAGAATTTAGATCCAATCAGGCAGAAATTAAAAATCAATTGAATGAGATGCAATCCAAACTAGAAGTCCTAACGACGAGGGTTAACGAGGTGGAAGAACGAGTGAGTGACATAGAAGACAAGTTGATGGCAAAGAGGGAAACTGAAGAAAAAAGAGACAAACAATGAAGAGACCATGAAGATAGATTAAGGGAAATAAACGACAGCCTGAGGAAGAAAAACCTACGTTTAATTGGGGTTCCCGAGGGCGCCGAAAGGGACAGAGGGTCAGAATATGTATTTGAACAAATCATAGCTGAAAACTTTCCTAATCTGGGAAGGGAAACAGGCATTCAGATCCAGGAAATAGAGAGATGCCCCCCTAAAATCAATAAAAACCGTTCAACACCTCGGCATTTAATAGTGAAGCTTGCAAATTCCAAAGATAAAGAGAAGATCCTTAAAGCAGCAAGAGACAAGAAATCCCTGACCTTTATGGGGAGGAGTTTTAGAGTAACAGCAGACCTCTCCACAGAGACCTGGCAGGCCAAAAAGGGCTGGCAGGATATATTCAGGGTCCTAAATGAGAAGAACATGCAACCAAGAATACTTTATCCAGCAAGGCTCTCATTCAGAATGGAAGGAGAGATGAAGAGCTTCCAAGACAGGCAGGAACTGAAAGAATATGTGACCTCCAAACCAGCTCTGCAAGAAATTTTAACGGGGACTCTTACAATTCCCCTTTAAGAAGAAGTTCAGTGGAACAATCCACAAAAACAAGGACTGAATAGATATCATGATGACACTAAACTCATATCTGTCAATAGTAACTCTGAACGTGAACGGGCTTAATGACCCCATCAAAAGGCACAGGGTTTCAGACTGGATAAAAAAGCAGGACCCATCTATTTGCTGTCTACAAGAGACTCATTTTAGACAGAAGGACACCTACAGCCTGAAAATAAAAGGTTGGAGAACCATTTACCATTCAAATGGTCCTCAAAAGAAAGCAGGGGTAGCCATCCTTATATCAGATAAACTAAAATTTACCCCGAAGACTGTAGTGAGAGATGAAGAGGGACACTATCTCATACTCAAAGGATCTATCCAACAAGAGGACTTAACAATCCTCAATATCTATGCCCCGAATGTGGGAGCTGCCAAATATTTAAACCAATTAATAACCAAAGTGAAGAAATACTTAGATAATAATACACTTATACTTGGGGATTTCAATGTAGCTCTTTCTACCCTCAATAGGTCTTCTAAGCACAACATCTCCCAAGAAATGAGAGCTTTAAATGATACACTGGACCAGATGGATTTCACGGATATCTACAGAACTTTACATCCAAACGCAACTGAATACACATTCTTCTCAAGTGCACATGGAACTTTCTCCAGAATAGACCACATACTGGATCACAAATCGGGTCTGAACTGATACCAAAAGATTGGGATCATCCCCTGCATATTCTCAGACCATAATGCCTTGAAATTAGAACTAAATCACAACAAGAAGTTTGGAAGGACCTCAAACATGTGGAGGTTAAGGACCATCGTGCTAAAAGATGAAAGGGTCAACCAGGAAATTAAGGAAGAATTAAAAAGATTCATGGAAACTAATGAGAATGAAGATACAACCGTTCAAAATCTTTGGGATGCAGCAAAAGCAGTCCTGAGGGGGAAATACATCGCAATACAAACATCCATCCAAAAACTGGAAAGAACTCAAATACAAAAGCTCACCTTACACCTAAAGGAGCTAGAGAAAAAACAGCAAATAGATCCTACACAGCACAAGAAGAGAGTTAATTAAGATTCGAGCAGAACTCAACGAAATCGAGACCAGAAGAACTGTGGAACAGATCAACAGAACCAGGAGTTGGTTCTTTGAAAGAATTAATAAGATAGATAAACCATTAGCCAGCCTTATTAAAAAGAAGAGAGAGAAGACTCAAATTAATAAAATCATGAATGAGAAAGGAGAGATCACTACCAACACCAAGGAGCTACAAACGATTTTAAAAACATATTATGAACAGCTTTACACCAATAAATTAGGAAATCTAGAAGAAATGGACGCATTCCTGGAAAGCTACAAACTACCAAAACTGGAACAGGAAGAAATAGAAAACCTATCTCCCTAAGTCTTTTTTTAAAAGATTTATTTATTTATTTATTCATGAGAGACACAGAGAGAGGGAGAAAGCAGAGACACAGGCGAAGGAGAAGCAGGCTCCCTGCAGGGAGCCTGAATCAGGATTCAATCCCGGGACTCCAGGATCATGCCCTGAGCCAAAACCAGACAGTCAACCACTGAGCTACCCAGGCATGCCTCCGTAAGTCTTTATATCTAAATATGTTGTAGTTCTGTCACTGCTTTTAAGTTAATTTATTATGGAATAAAAAGAAAAAAAGAGAGAGACTACAATTATTAGTGAAACTCTTTTACGCATGATATTTAATGTATTTTTCTTTTTCAGTCATGTTTTTTCTAGTTGCCGACAAAAATAAATAAACATTAACAACATCTTGCGAAGTATCTATATTCTCCTTCAATATCTTAAGGTACACAATTATCAAAGCTGATACTGAACACAAACAAATTGATACAATTCAGTACTCTGATAAAATCCATTCTCAAATAAGTTAAACTGCATGCATTACAAGTTTATGTTCCATAGCATCTTCAATATAAACTGTATACCAAAATGGCTCTTCAAACTTAAAAAGTGCAATTACAAAGTGCAAAAACAGCAAAGATAAAAATGCACTATCTTACATTTAGCATTTTCCAGTTTGAATAACAGACATGTTTTAGATAAAATTATTTTTTGCTAGAACATTAAAAATGTACAGTGCTTTGCAAGTTGTTACTCCCCTTCTCCCATATGAATAAGAGTAGAAAAAAACTCAGAAAATATTGGGCAGGGAGTAAACACATCTTTTTCCCTTCAAAGTCTACAGAGTGGTTATTGGAGTAAAAATGACAATGTGGATCACAGATGAGCTTTTCAAAACAAGATTACTGAATTCAACAGAAAGTAGAAACTAGTGCATCTGTTTCCAGCATAAATATTGATTTGATCCCTGAAAGCATTGTTCTCAGTATGTTGGATATATAGGCTCTGCTACAAATATATATAGTGAGAATCTGTAAAATAAGGAAGATAGACTAAATATTAATCCAAATCTTTCCATTGTTTGTAGGAAATCTGAGCTGATGGCAATCATCTGCTATTTTTGCTCAGCATTATCCTCATTAAAACAATTATTTCTGACTTATTTTCATCCATAGAACACAATCTAGGTCATATTTTTTTAAAAAATTTAATATACATCTATAAAGATTTAGCTTTTACAGGGGCTAGTTTTTTAAGTACCCTTAAGTAAAGATTAAAAACATTGCAAACTACATATAATTAGTTATATAATAATGAAATGGGATGTTTAAGATAAACCAATATAACTCCCTTTTTGTAAATATAAT
The DNA here is from genome assembly GCF_048418805.1 of Vulpes vulpes. Lineage (NCBI taxonomy): Eukaryota > Metazoa > Chordata > Mammalia > Carnivora > Canidae > Vulpes > Vulpes vulpes. The sequence continues at coordinate 61,489,085 of NC_132781.1, forward strand.
AAGTGAATTGCTGTTGATTTCTCAGTAAACTGATTTTCTTTGACACAGTCAAGATCACTTAAAATAGGCGGACTTCATTTTCATCTAGTAGGTCTCAATAACAATGTGAGGGACTTAAAATGTATTCTTACACAGCACATTTGATTTTAGCTGTATTAAATGTGAGACAGAAACGTGCTTTTAGATCTTCCTGAATTTTTATTTTATTTCTCTGTTTCTTGTTTTTAAGTTTTACATATTTTTGAAAGAGCAACAAATGACTAATTCTATGATTGAGCTTATGTGTACAGGTGTGTATTTGCATATGAATTTGTATATTTTATACATTTGTATATTTTTATGTATATATATATTACACACACACACACACACACACACACACGTGTGTTTTTCCCCTATAGTAAGGGACCAGATCCAGCACTTTGGAAAATAGTCACATGAAACACCAGAGGACAAGTGAAGGGATACATATGAAGGCAAGTCCTGGCACCTGGCACTTCAGAAGTCAGTCATTGTTTACTTTCTCGTTGTTGCCATAGCACCTGCCAGGAAAAAAAGATGAAAAAAGAATAGTCCCTCCCCAGCAAGGTGTGTGATCCTGAGAGACTCTACTCAAAGGTCTAGTATTCAATGAGGCAGTCTCCCCTGAGACCAGGAGATGCTGAGAGCTGCAGCTCCTTCTGTGGTTGCCCCAAGTACCCTTAGGAACTCACTGAGACCATGGGCTCAAACACAAGAGAAACTTTAGTCTCTTCCCCCCAAAATAAACAAAAGACAGAAAACCGGGCCCTAGATTCATCTCAGTCTCCAAAAGAAGGCATGGTTAAGTCTCTAAATTTTTAAAACTTTTCAAATGAATTTGTTCATTTGGGAAAATATTATTCCACTTCCTCCTTCAAGATATCATTTTACAAATATATTTTTAAATTGTAGAAGGAGCTACTTACTACATTGTTTTACACTAAAACTCTCTTACAGGGCAACCTTGGTGGCTTAGCAGTTTAGCACCACCTTCAGCGCAGGGTGTGATCCTGGAGACCCAGGATCAAGTCCCACATCAGGCTCCATACATGGAGCCTGCTTCTCCCTCTTCCTGTGTCTCTGCCTCCCTCTCTCTCTATGTGTGTCTCTCATGAATAAATAAATTAAAAATCTTAAAAAATAAAAAAATAAAAATAAAACTCTTGCAAAGAAGATGAAATAACTGTATTTCCATCTTTGGACAATATATAGAATTGCTGTCTTACACTTTAAAATGGTGACCAGTCCATCAAATTTTGGACTACTATATATAATCCTAGGATTCTTAAAGTCCCTATGAAAATAAATACTCATAAAAAGAAGCCCAAATTTTGGCTCCAAGTGTGGATATCTTTTTTATTGTCTCATAAAAAAGAAAAGAAAAGAAAAGAAAAAAATCTGAAAAGAAAAGAAAAGAAAAAAGAAAAGAAACATCATGAAGCTATATAATACCTACTATTTACATAAAAGGTGGTATAGAATGAAGTTGTCAACTCATTTAATGCAAGGAGAATCTGCAGATCGGTGACCAGTACCCACAGGAGCCATGAGTTGGAATAAGGAACTGCCCTCTCGGCGTACAGGACAGTAGACAGTAAACCTGGAGTCACAGCGGAGGATGGGGGTGGAGGGACACAGCCCTCCCTGGATTAGTGTGTTCCCCGCATGTAGCTTCTCCTCAATTCCCATTGCATTAGTGTTTTAATACAGAACACAGTGGTGCCAAGTCATACATCGAAGTCCGATATGGTGAATCCAATTATCGCTTGAGGGGTAGGAAAATCTACTTGTTGAGTTGATTTAGCCATATATTTAAGCTTAACAAAAATCCATCATTTGTGACACTTCCTGAGCAACAAACTGCATGTCACTCACTCCTAGGCATTGCATACCTGGCAACTGAGCTTTGGAGTGAAAGTGTTTAGTCCAGGAAATTATTTCTTACAAAAATATCAACTTTTTTCTATATTATTTGTTTTATATACATTATACATTAGCAAATATTCTGTCAAAAATAAAACAAAAAATAAAAAAGTGTCTATATTAAAAATGCACCATTGCTGACTTAACACATGATCCAACATAAATATTATTAATAAAATAGGAATATTAACATAACCAGGCATGCTGCGCATCCCTGTCTGTAGCTTGATGGCACCATTCAGACTTGTGGCAATGCTGGATCCCCTGATGTCACCCTTTTGTATTCCTGCTTTGGTTCTTTACTTTTTCGATTTCTGTACCTAGAAATATTCAGAAATGAAACTGTTAGCTCTCTAGTTAATAGTAGTAAGAACAAAGGATGCTAACAAAATAAACCAATAAATGGACTCAAAAGGTACATCAGCATAGTGTTTCCAAAGTGACAAAGGTCAACAAGTTTAGGTTGGACAAGAGAAAAAAAAAGGAGGGAGAAAGGGGTAGTGTTCTGTGGTCAAACAATTTGCAGGAGTGCAGGGAATAGTGAAAGATAGATAAAGGATTTCTCAGACACTAACATGTCATGAAAATTATACAATTCCAGGAGAGCATGTGACCAAATTTAAGCCAGGGCCTTTTGTTCTCTCTCTCTCTCTCTCTCTCTTCTCTTTCCATTTCCTCCCCTTCCCTTCTCTCTCTCAATCTCTCCCTCCCTCCCTCTTCTTTCTTTCTTTCTTTCTTTCTTTCTTTCTTTCTTTCTTTCTTTCTTTCTTTCTTTCTTCTTTCTTTCTTCCTTCCTTCCTTCCTTCCTTCCTTCCTTCCTTCCTTCCTTCTTTTCTTTCTTTCTTTCTTTCTTTCTTTCTTTCTTTCTTTCTTTCTTTCTTTCTTTCTTTCTTCTTTCTCTTTCTTTCCTACTAAAAACACACCATTTGTGGGGCGCCTGGGTGGCTCAGTCAGTTAAGCTTCTGACTCTTGATTTCGGCTCTGGTCATGATCTCAGGGTCATGAGACTGAGCCCTGCATCAGGCTTGAACGCTGGACATGGAGTCTAACACTCTGCCCTTCCCTGCCCCTGCTCTCTCTCTCTCTCTCTCTCTCAAAGACAAAAACCCCAAGCCCCAGTATTTGAATATCACACATCATTACATTCTACCATCTCACTGATATAATGCTATAACCAATAGCAATTAGAATAGCTGCGGAGTTTAGGTGGCTGACAGTGCCCCAAGGGCTACATATGCATTCTCATTCTTCTATTCTTCTATTCTCATATTTACCGGTATCATCCTCATTTTACATATGATGACAGTGAAGTACAAATGGGTCACATGAGCTGGCCAACTTTTTCCAGCTAGGATTCATAAATTTGTCACCATTCTGAATCTTCATTCATTCATTTGTTCAAGCAATCCTCCTAATATTTTGTGTTCATTTTTTACCCATTCTGGAGATGAAGCACGTAGCCCTGAGGAAAGTGCATGCTTATGCTTAGTGGAGGAACACAATTTGAAAGCTTTTGTTTAGACACAGTTCTGCCACTTGCCAACTCTCTGAGCTGGGGTATGTTGATTTACCTCCTTGAGTCTCATTTCCCCTATCCTTATAAAGGAAAGGATTATAGCCAAAGACCTTTTAGGGGTATTTCAGTTTTAATAGTATTCAGTTTTGTCATCATAATTCATCAGGGAGGCACTATAATTTGATGAATGCTTAGAATCAAACACAGGCAAAATAAATGTAATCTTACAAAAGTAGCACACTCTCAGACCTTCAAAAGTAGAAGTGTATTACTTTCAGCAAACAAATAAAATGAAATCCACTCAAATCTACACTGAACAGGCACCTGGGTGGCTTAGTTGATCAAGCATTCGAGTCTTGATTTTGGCTCAGGTTATGATCTCAGGGTTGCAGGGTTGCGAGATCAAGTCCCACCTCAGGTTTTTCTCTCTCTCCTTCCCTGTGCCCCACCCCACAGGCACACTTATGCTCTCTTTCTAAAAAATGAAACAAAAAGCTGTACTGAAAAATTTGTATCAGTCACAAAATGAGATGGATTTCATGGAGACATTTCAAAGCAGCTGTTATTAACAAATTTACATTTTTCCATACCCTAGTCCTAACCCTTAAACACTGCCAGTCTGATATACTGTCAGCAATATCAATGCTCGTTGCCTTTCTTTCTCAGTTATCAGCCTATATCAGTGTAGCATTGTACATCAGGTTGGAGTGTGAATGTTCTGGGAGACTGATGATTTTTTTAAAGTATGTTTTTAACAACAGTCTGGAAACTTCTACTAGCCTGCCTTAAATTTTAAGATCCTAAACTCTAGGGTTATTAATTTACAAAGCACATCTTTTATGAAATACAAAATTTGACCTCATAAATTAAATACAATTGGTTGAGTATAGCATAGACATCATGCTTTATGGTTTCTTTAACATGTATTATAACACTCAATATTGATCCTGTCACTAATGCAGGGGAGGATTTCTATCTGTGTACAATAGAGGAAGGAACTGATACTCCAAGCTGGACTAGTATAAGGTTATAGAGATAAGAAATAGCAGAGCTAACAGTAGAGTCTAATCCACACATTCTGCTGCTGAAACTTCTTTGTAAATATAGTCAGTGCAGAGTCCATCTTATCCCTTAAAATAATACTTTGTCCATAGTTTTACCCAGTTTGTAAGTCTGTATTGCATGAAAATAATTTATAGATGCAAAGTATAAAAAACACTGGCTTACCATCTGCAGAAGTAGTATAGGGAACCGGCGACTATGATAAGAAACAAGATAATGAGAATCACAGTCAAAGCCACATATTCTTTGCTCAAGGGCTGTTGGACAGTTAAATAGAAGTGCTCGCATCGGACACCAGTGTAACCCACTTCACACCTAAAGGAAAATATGAGAAAAAGATCAGTTATTCAAAAAAGAAATTATTATTATGAATTCATTTTTATAAGAACTAATCTCACACCGTAATGCAAGAAATCAACCAGGTTTGCCAAAAGTTGTAAAGAGGATTTCAAAGACTGACCTAAGTGCAGGGCCAGCTTTGATAAAGGGCTCCACATAGCTCTCAGCTTAACCATGGTGGTAAAGGGACAGGCTAGCTCAGCTGCACGGTGGCCAGCAATCTACAATGGTGCTTTGTAAGTTTTGTAGGTTTGAGCTGCCTTTTGTCTAAATCAGTGCAATGAATTCATAAAACAGGGGTTGATATAGAGATCTAGTGGAGCTGCCATTTTGGCAATATGAAGGAAGAATCAAAGCCCTTCCCCGTCTGCACTCCTGAAGTATCTGTATGATTTGAGAGCTACCGTTTGTTCCCTAACTTTAAAAAACTCACTTAATAATACTGCATATAACTGCATGCTAATAGTATGTATAAACTGCCCATAGGTCAACTTCAAAAAATATTAGAGAATATAAGTTTTTAAAAAACACTGGTTTTTGTCGGTTTTTGCCATATTACCTGCAGTACGTTTGACTCATGTCCACCAGGTAGATGCATTGTCCGTGCAAACAGTAGCCATTCATGTCAGAGCCACACTTTATTATTGACACTTGAGCCACACGTGGGTTGTCTTCTATCTGAACTGTGAAGGGAATGGAAAGTTGGATATATTCTGCGGCTTTCTTTAAGGCATTAATCTTAAACCTTTCACATAATAAATGCTGAGCTACCCCAGCAAAGCAGGTCAGGTGCCAATCAGTTGAGGAGAATTTTTAGGACTAAGAAGTCCCTCTAGTTATGACATTCTCTACACCACTAAACAAACATTTGACCCCTAAGGAAAATATCCAACAGACTAAACAAACAAAATAAGACCTAGGGACCTAGGTCACAAAAGAGAACCTTGAAGGATAGAAAAGACAAGTTTAAGACACTCAAAAATTATTATCCTTAGTTACTCAGTTACCCCAAATTTGCCTGATGTTTTTTCAAATCTCAAAATAATTCTGCAGTTTCATTATTCCAAAATCAATTGCAAACTGAATCCATTAATTAATTCCAGAGAGCATTTTTTCTTTTTTTTTTTTAGATTTTATTTACTTATTCATGAGAGACACACAGAGAGATGAAGAAGCACAGACAGAGGGAGAAGCAGGCTCCCTGCAGGGAGCCCGATGAAGGACTGGATCCCCACACGGGGATCATGCCCCGAGCTAAAGGCAGACTCTCAACCTCTGAGACACCCAGGCGTCCCCAGAGAGCATAATTCTATAACGGGTTTTAAGCCAGGAATGCATGTTTTGGTGGGTGGTCCCAAATTTTTGAGGCTACCGTCAAAGAAACCAATTAAAGCCTCCCCAACATCTGTAACCATGAGAACTGAAGTAGACAAATATTGACAGGTGCCTGGGTTAGACAATACAACAATGAAAATAGAAGCCTCATTAGAAATAGTGTTGCAGCCTATATGTAAAATTCACTTTAGGATGATTTAATTACTAAAATGTGAAGGATGCTTATGAAATAATCGAACAGTAGCATCTTGATTGTAATACTCCTGCTCCAAAAAACAAACAAAAAACTTCTAGAGAGCCCAATGATGAAGGAGGACAAGAGAACAAAAATACCACTCAGAGGGGTACACATACCCCGATTTTTTTTTAAGATTTTATTTATTCATGAGACACACAGAGAGAGAGGCAGAGACATAGGCAGAGGGAGAAGCAGGCTCCAAGCAAGGAGCCCAATGCGGGACTCGATCCCAGACCCCAGGGTCATGCCCTGAGCCAAAGACAGCCACTCAACCACAAAGCCCCCCAGGCGTCCCCACACCCTGATGTTTATAGCAGCATTATCTACAATAGGCAAACTCTGGAAACAGACCAAGTATCCACCAACCAATGAATGGATTAACAAGTGGTATCTATATATGAAGGAATATTATTCAGACATAAAAAAGTGAAATCTTGCCATTTGCAATGACATGGATGGGGCTAGAGAGTATTATGCTAAATGAAATAAGCCAGAGGAGGACAAATACCATATGATTTTGCTCATATACAGAATTTAAGAAACAAAACCAATGAGCAAAGGGAAAAAAATACAGAGAGAGAAAGAGATAAACCAAGACAGACTCATAACTACAGAGAACAAACTGATGGTCACCAGAGGGGAGGTGGGTGTGAGGATGGGTGAAATACAGGATGGGGATTAGGAAGGCACTTGTGATGAGCATTTGGTGTTGTATGGAAGTGTTGAGTCACTATTTTGTACACCTGAAACTAATATTACATTGTATGTTAACTAACAGGAATTTAAATAAAATTTTTTTAGAAACCAAGTACATAGTGGAGGCATAACAAAAGAGGAAGAGATGGTGAAATCGTTGTGGGAAATACCCTGGTTCCTTGGGATAACTCTTGACTCAATACTGACGCTGAATCTAAAGTAGATCTCTCTTGAAGCACATCCAGAGTCCTTCCAGGGGTCCCCAAGAGAAACAGGCTGCACATAACTTCTCTTTGTATTCCTATGCCTAAGCGCGGTTTTTGATATGTATTAAGTACCCCATAAAAGCTTTCTTTTTTTTTTTTAATTTTTATTTATTTGTGATAGTCACAGAGAATGAGAGAGAGGCAGAGACACAGGCAGAGAGAGAAGCAGGCTCCATGCACCGGGAGCCCGACGTGGGATTCGATCCCAGGTCTCCAGGATCACGCCCTGGGCCAAAGGCAGGCACCAAACCGCTGCGCCACCCAGGGATCCCCCCCCATAAAAGCTTTCTGAACAAATATTGTAACCAGAAAGAAAGGACATCATTTGTTCCTTTCACCAAAAAATAGCAACAAAGTATATTGATTATCTACTTTGTACAAAGTTTCAATTTCCTGTTTTGTCTGGGATCCAATCTCTAACAATGGTTTCCCAGCAAAACCAAGAGAAATAAGAATCTGATTTTCATTGTTTCCTATCTCTTTAATATCCAATCTTTCTATATAACTAGATGCCCAGTCCCTCTCCCACCAGTTATTCTTTTATATTATTTTTCCAGGGTGTAAACAAATGATTTTAACACAGCGGCTATCCCCCTCTTTTCTCTACAGTGTCACATATTCGTCTTTGGGTACATTTCCATTAAGAACCTGTGAGGCCAAGAAACGCCGGGACACCTGCTCCCCGTTGTTTCTAGCAGCAATGTCCACAATAGCCAAACTGTGGAAGGAGCCTCGGTGTCCATCGAAAGATGATGGATAAAGAAGATGTGGTCTATGTATACAATGGAATATTCCTCAGCCATTAGAAACGACAAATACCCACCATTTGCTTCTACGTGGATGGACCTGGAGGGTGTTATGCTGAGTGAAGTAAGTCAATCGGAGAAGGACAAACAGTGTATGTTCTCATTCATTTGGGGAATATAAATAATAGTGAAAGGGAAAGGAGAGAAAATGAGTGAAAATATCAGTGAGGGAGACAGAACATGAGAGACTCCTAACTCTGGGAAACGAACAAGGGACAGTGGAAAGGGAGGTGGGTGGGGGGTGGGGTGACTGGGCGACTGGCATTGAGGGGGACACTTGACGGGATGAGCACTGGGTGTTATGCTATATGTCGGCAAATTGAACTCCAATAAAAACATAAAAAAAAAAAAAAAAAAAAAAAAGAACCTGTGACCCTCTGGTGCAACGCTGGCAAAGCAGCTTACCTAATGCTGTGCAATTATCTTCGGATTCTCCCGGCATGCAGGAAGGAATCACAGTGGTGCTGAGAACCGCTTGGAGAAGATGGAAACCTATTTATGGGGGAAAACCAAATATATAAACAGTGCTTCAAGGAAAAAAAATTTGATCAGATTTCCATGTAACCACAGTACAATAGGGTTGTTTCAATTATTTCAAGAACTCAATCCATCAAAACAATAAAATAAACTAATTTGTGAAAACAGGCACATAATTGTCTCATACGGGGAATATAAGAAATAGTGAAAGGGATTTTAGGGGAAAGGAGGGAAAATGAGTGGGAAAAATTAGAAAGGGAGACAAAACATGAGAGACTCCTAACTTTGGGAAATGAACAAGGAGTAGTGGAAGGGGAGCCTGGCGGGGGGATAGGATGACTGGGTGAAGGGCACTTGACGGGATGAGCACTGGGTATTATACCATATCTTGGCAAATCAAACTTCAATAAAAACATATATATATATAAAATAATTAATTAACTAATTAAATCTTTTAAAAAATAAAAAAATTAAAAAAGGAAACAGTCACATAATTTTTTTTTTAACAGTCACATAATTGAAAATAAATGTCCCCCCAACTCCCTGTCCAAGGGTGAAAACCTTGGCATAATATTCCTAGTTACAGATTTGACCTGCTCTAAATGGCAAAGATCTGATTTTGAAGTTTGCTATTGCTAAGCTTAGCAATTGAACTTGTAGAATTTTCACTATTTTGCCCCATGATGTATTCAGAGCAATGCTTCAAGGGAAGGGCTCAGTAGGGACACTGGGTGGCTCAGTGATTGAGCGTCTGTCCTTGGCTCAGGGCATGATCCTGGAGTCCCAGATCAAGTCCCACATCAGGCTCTTCACAGGGAGCCTGCTTCTCCTCTGCCTGTGTCTCTGTCTCTTTCTCTCTGTGTCTCTCATGAATAAATAAATAAATAAAATCGTAAAAAAATAAAAAATAAAAAATAAAAAGCTTCAGGTTCCATTTACAGTGACAACTAAACAAGACTCAACCTTAAATGTGTTCCTTATTAATCTAAATGCCCAGGTTACTCTTTGCATTGTATTACACACAAAAGTTTATTTTAATGGACAAAATGTAATCTAAGTCAGATCAGATCTAAGATGGGAATGAAGGTCCATGCTACATGAACCACTAAGCCCCAGGACCCAGTTTCTGTCAGCCCAGTAAAAGCTTGAATGAGGTGTTTTATCATGTGCTCACCACTTGAAAGATAAATATTGGAAAATAGGCTCCAGAATGACTCAAGTAATTTCTGAATTGCCTGAAAGCATAAGAAGAATCCTTCTAATTGCATGGATGTTTCCTGACTGCTTCTGTTTAGGGGCTGGGCACTTGCACTTCACCCCTCTTTCTGGTCAATATGAGTAACTGTTATATAAATACTAACAGTGGTGGAAGCATTAGTTGCAGTAGTTGGCAGCAGTTAACATTTCGTGAACATGCTTATCTAACAGTACTTTCCTCATTATCTCTGCTATAATACCCAAATTCTTCAGTTGATTGTCATCTTTTTCTTATCTCCTTGAAAATTTTCATAAAATTAGAATTCTATCTGAAGGGGAAAATGTATTAAACCATTAATAACTATTCATCTTGAGGACAAAATAGAATATTAATTTCTGGGCACCTGGGTGGCTCAGTGGTTGAGTGTCTGCCTTTGGCTCAGGTCATGACCCCGGGGTCCTGGGATCGAGTCCCACATCGGGCTCCCCAGGGAGCCTGCTTCTCCCTCTGCCTGTGTCTCTGCCTCTCTGTGTCTCTCATGAATAAGTAAATAAAAGCTTTAAAAAAAGAAAAAAAAAAAACATTTTGTGAACACCGACTATATACAGGTGTGGTTCTTATCCTTTTTATCTATATTATCTCATTTAATCCAGTCAGTGACTGTTAACCGCACCAGACATGAGAAAAAACTGAGACTTAGAAAGAGTTAAACTAACTTTCGCAAGAGTGAGTAGCAATGTTGTTAATGGGCCACATTATAGAACTTGGAAATGGGCAATAATACTGGAGTATAATGGCCATTATACAAACAAACCAGGGTAAATATAATTGAAGCAGGGTAATTTAATCCCATAGGAAGACAACAGAGTATGATGGAAAGGCAATCTTGGGAGAAAGCTTGCATTATGTGATTTTGGAAAAATTAATTACCTTCTCTGGATCTCAGTTTCCTCTACCTTACAGAGTTTGGGCGTTGAATTAAATGGAAATGATATTTTTTCAAAATGCTTAACATACCAGAGACTCCCACAAATGTTCCATAAGACTCATGATCTGATTGGGCCTCTAGTTTTAGCAGTGTATGCGGGTAGTTCCCTCTACTGGTCTGTAACAAGATTACAAATCTCTTTGTAATTGGGTATTTTAGTGTGTCTGAATCCACAAAATAAAGGATTTTGTTTTATTTTTTCTCAATCAGAAGGGACGTGTATATGTTAAGCATATTGCATATTACTGAGGTGCTAAAAACTAAATTATACATCAGCATCATAGCTCATAATTTCATAATGTTTCAAACTTGACCCTTAGAACAATCCTGTGAACTAGTTGTTAACCCCAACCTCAGTGCAATTAAATTGTCTTATCCAAGACCAAGTATGTATTGACCTCAGAAAATAAGAGTCAGGAATCTATCTTTGGACAGCAAGTCTCATAATCTTTCATTGATTTGACAGTATGACTTGGAAAAGTTTAGATCTCCTCCCCACCCCATATTTCTCCTATAACATATACTGCTTCCATCAGTCTTAAAGGGAAAAAAATAATCATCTTTCTTAAATGACAAAAAGAAAAAAAGGTTAAAGTTCGTATTTCATTGTCAGGTGAACAGAGATAGAAAAAGATGACTTTGTCTATGAAGCTTTTTATGGAGAGTAGGATAGATTCTCATCCAAGCCAATTTTGTTCTACTTCTCAATATAATTCGGCCTTGCACTTTCTCGATCGAAGACTTAAACCCTTTGACTTACACCATCCGCTCAACACCAGCTGGGTCTCTAGATGCATGTTTTAACATCCTGACATTCCTATGCCTTCACGCTTCTCCAACTGAAGAAGGATTTGGCGAAAACATTAGAAATTCTCCTGCCAGCCCAGGCTACGGTGCAAACACACCTGTGAAGCTCATTTCTCTATCTCTTGTGGAAATCAGATACTAGCCTTTCCTGTTTGGATTTGCTGACAATGGCAACCTGCAATTATGACAGAATTCAGCTAATTGTTTTGGGCTGTTGCTTCTTCATCTTTTTTTTTTTAAGGTTTTTAGTGTTTGTTAGCTTTCCCACTGGTTCCACCTGGTCAAGCCACAGATGAAATATTTCTTTGTGAATTAAAGAATGTTCAGTGCAGGGTGTGCCTCCACAAAAACTGGGCTCTCCTAACCTGTGACGCTCTCTTGGACATCGTCCATGGCTTGGGGGTGGTTTCCATGAGACTGGCTGCATGAATTCAACATCCGGGTCTTTTACAGATGAAACTGTAAATAATTTTAAATATTTCCCTCAAATGAAAAGCCTCAGTTCCATCGTGGATGTACATGACCAATAGAATAGCAAAATCAGTTTTAAATCTTGTACCCCCTGCACAGCTCTATTGCTTTAAGAGTGATTCTCAAACTTCCATCAACTTCATCTCTGCCCCAGGCCCTTGCAAACTCAAGTAAAACAGTAGATGGAGCTGATCAAAATATTCAGAGTCAACCCATGGAAAATTCTGATACCCACCACCTCATCACCCTTAAGAATCACTACTCACTATTTTAAAATCATACAGGCAAGGAATATATGGTAAAGTCATATACATAGGGATCCCTGGGTGGCGCAGCGGTTTGGCGCCTGCCTTTGGCCCGGGGCGCGATCCTGGAGACCCGGGATCGAATCCCATATCGGGCTCCCGGTACATGGAGCCTGCTTCTCCCTCTGCCTATGTCTCTGCCTCTCTCTCTCTCTCTGTATGACTATCATAAAAAAAAAAAAAAAAAAAGTCATATACATATATTTCCTTAATCTTACAGGTTTTTTTTCATGACTTTAGTGTTATTTGAACAATAATGGTCTATGATTCAATTGCAAATATTATATCTGAGATTTTTGATCCTCAACCATGGGTCCCTGCTAAAAACATTATTCACTATGATATTAAGGATTTTGGATAGTGTCCATGTGTCAGAAAACAGGCCTGGTGGCAAGCTCCACATTAATAACTAAAGTATAGAGGAATTGTGTGCAAGGTGGTATGGGGGAATGACCTATAAACTCAAAATTGGCTGTTGAAACTCTGTTTCAATAATGCAATAAAAGTCAAAATTCCTCTATAGGCCATTATTCCTGTCAAATTTCCAAATGCGTTTGAGGAATTTGAAGCACACTTCTACATCTCTCTGCCTTCTTCACCTTTCAGAGATTGTGTTTCAATGAAATCTCCAATGTGCCAACAGGAAGTGGTACAGATGACTCACAGGATACAAATCAACCTCAACTCTGTGAGTCAGGACCAAGCCTACATCCTTACACAATATTGGGGCACTGTGCGTGGGAGAGGTCGAGGATCATCATCCGAGGGGGGTAGCTCTAAATGCCGTGGGCCCTGAGGCGCTAAGAAGTGCTTGCCCAACAGTCAGGAGAAATGCCAGATGTAGGAAATGTCCTTATTTCACAGTTTCTTTTGACCTTGCTTCCTTACGATTACATGGAGGTGCTCACTAGAAGGAGGCTGGGATTAGCTGACAAAGCCGATTCTGCAAAGTCAATTGGCACTTCTCAGGGATAAAATGACTCTTCTGAGTGACAATGAGGCAGATAAAAATGAGCCCAGAGAAAATGAGATCAGTTACAGAATGAAAGGAATGCACCCTATTTTCCTGACTTAAACTTTTAGAATATTTAGACCAGAACAGGAAACTTATAATGAATCATAATATTTGCCCAGCCCAAACAGGTAGAAAAATCCACTTTGTTCACGCTTTTGGTGTGGTAACATGCCTCCCCTGCTCATGGACTGTTAGTTTTCTACCTTCTTCCATGGCAGTCTATGATTTTAGGATTTGTCTGTAACACAGGAGGCTTGTTAGGACCTGTACACTTGCAAGGAGTCAAATGTCTTCAACATTTCCAGATGCCTTCCTATTTAAAATTAAAATCCACTATTAGAAAAGGCCTGGCTTCACCTTGGCACATCAGATCCTGAAAAGAACTCCTGTTAGTGTTTCTTAATAACAGCCTACTTTTCAGAGAACTACGGAGAAAGAGGATATTAACCTTGTCTTTTTCTAGCCATTATCCTCTTCCCACAGTTTTCCAGCATTAACCTTATAAGTAAGCTTCATTAAAAAATAGATGTAAAAACCAACTATAACTATTTCAAATAAAACAAAATGAAACCAGAAGTTGTTATATTACAAATAAGTATTTCTTTTAATTTTGAGTTTTAAAAGTAGCCATAGGATCTTCCTTGTCAAATGGCAAGAGAAGATTTAATAGGCCATGCTTTTTAATTCATAGGCATTAAATAATACTCTTCAATTCTAGTAGTAATTCCTAAATCCATACTTCAACGTGCTCATATATTTTATTCATCAGAGAAGACTGTTCTTAAAGCCATCCAATCAAGAATCTGTTAGTTAAAAAGTGAGAGTGCAGTTTAATTTACCCTAAAAATGGATTTAAGGATGCATATCTTATTCATAATGAAAGTGTTCTCTCTCTCTTTTTTAAGATTTTATTTATTTATTCATGAGAGACACACAGAGAGAGAGAGAGAGGCAGAGACATAGGCAGAGGGAGAAGCTCCCTGCAGGGAGCCCAATGCAGGACCCCATCCCGGGACTCCAGGATCACACCCTGGGCCAAAGGCAGGCGCTAAACCGCTGAGCCACCCAGGGATCCCCGAAAGTGTTCTCATAAGGCAGAAGAATGCATATCAACTCTTGTGCAAAGGGTACGATTTATATAAATCTGAGTGTTTGGAATTTGTGACAAAGAGCTCTAAATATGGGACTTGTATTCCCTAAAAGCCAAAGTTTCATCTCAAGAGTATTATTTCAAATGTTCTTTTGAAAATATTTTTTTCTTCAAGATGTTACATGAGGGAGTCTTTATATAACACTCTGTACCTTCATCCTGTTCCATCTTGCTTCTCACACCTATCCCTATTGATTCAAATCAGAAATTTAAATTATTGCATTACTATGTCAAAAGAAAAATCTCCTAAAGGAGCAACAGTCTAGAATGTTTGCCATTTGCCTTCTTTTCATTATGACCATATTGTGGCCTGAAATTTTGAAAACTTAATGGTATTTGTAGAAGCATATTGACTATCATATCATCCATCCTTTATAGAAGCCTACTGCCAAAAATGAATTTGCAAAAAAAAAAAAAAAAAAGGTTTTGAATAAGTGATCATCAAAGAAATGGGTATATAAAAGGTAATTTTAAAAGCCTCAAAGTTAATTACTTTTCATTCACAGAACCTGTGTAAGCAACTAGCACTTTGGAGGCACTAAGAAATTTTATTTTGTGAACATCCATCTTTTGGATAACATGGGAAACTTGAACTTCAGTGAGCAGCACATCTGCATCTGTAGTATGATAAGAGGGTAGAAAGGGCTTAGTTTTACTGCATAAAGGGGAGTAGCTTAGCCTAGATTTACTTCTAGTAACCACATGTCTCAAGTTATATCTGTTCAATAAATATTGAGACTTTTCTATATGCAAGAGATTGAACAAAATGCTAAAAGGAAATTAATGCAAAAGACATAGTTTCTGTCCTCAACAGAGTTAATAGGCTAGAGTCTTATGGGTGGAGAGAAAAGGAGGCAATTCATAGGTGATGCCAAGTTTCTGAAAATACTAGGGACGGTGGTGCCATGAAAAGAGTAGAAGACATATGCAGAACAGTGGTTTCTGTGGTGGCATTTGGAAATAGTGAACAGGAAGGGAAAACACAACAAGTAAAGGAATTTGAGTTTATAGTTCATATATTATCTGTTTATATTTAGGGGGCATTTGGGAATACAGTTCTTGAATAAGAGAATAAATGAGGGCAGCCCAGGTGGCTCAGCAGTTCAGCGCCGCTTTCAGCCCAGGGCGTGATCCTGGAGACCCGGGATTAAGTCCCAGGTCGGGCTCCCTGCATGGAGCCTGCTTCTCCCTCTGCCTGTGTCTCTGCCTCTCTCTCTCTCTCCCTCTCTCTCTCTCTCTCTCTGTCTCTCATGAATAAACAAATAAAATCTTAAAAAAAAAGAATGAATTTGTGGAATCTATTTGAAAGTCAGATATGAAAATATGATCTTTAAAGGCATGGGAGCCATTCATATGTTCCAAAGGAAATAGTATGGAATGGAAAATACTAGCGCTTGGGGAAAGAAGTGATGAGGAATGGATAGAAATGGTCAAAGAAACGGGAGAAAAAAGGAAGTTCAGTGTTGTGGGATCCAAGAGAACACCGACTTTTAAAAGGAGGTATGGGGGTGGTTAGTGACACAGTGATTGTAAGAAGTATGAGCGACTCTATCACAAATAAGATCCGGCTTTATTCAGGGCAACTGGCACTAAAATCAGTAATAAACACTGCTAACTTGATTTTTTTTTTTAAAACACTAGCATTGATTTTGTATTTGCATCCATCTTACCATTAATATTAATTTTGATTTTCTTGGCAACTTGAGCACTTATTCAAACTGTGCATTATGAGTGGCAATTTGTGATAGCCAATGGAAAATACATTAAGCTAGTGCTTCTCAACCTGGAGCAATGTCAACCAGGGACTTTTGGCCAGGTCTGGAGACCTTTTCGTCACAACTGGGCAAGCGCTACTGACACCTAACGGGCAGAGACCGAATTGCTGCTAAACACCCTGCAAAGGAAGGCCCACAGCAAAGAATTACCTAGACCACAATGTAAATGGAGCCAAGGCTGAAAAAAACCTGCTCTAGCCCCCTGAGGCGTGGAGTCCACTTCTAGCTCAGGTAATACTTTGAAACCCCTGCGGCTGAGTTTCCTTATCTCTGAAAACATTGACCTAAGGAGTGGGGTAGGCTGGGGCAGGGGGGGTGGCGTGAGGGGGGGAATGGAATTTCAATTAGATTACTCTAAGGATCCTTCTATTTCTAAAACAATACTTGTCTTTCTCTTACTGACTACCCATCATCCAGTCATATCACTGCTTGTGAAATTTCTCTTTCTCTTCAACACACACACACACACACACACACACACACACACACACACAGTACAGATATCCTTAAATTTTATTAGGTATACCATCAGTGAATCTGGATTATATTAAGTGATAGAAATAAGAAAAAAAATCTTAAAATTGATCAAACAGAATTGAATTTTCAAAAACTATTGCATAGTCTCAAAATATTTTGCTTCTCAAGCACATTTTCAAAAAACAGCCTTGAAGTCTATAGTGGTAAGGACTCTGAAAAAAGGTAACATTCTAATCATCCATCCAGCAAACATGTAAGGGTTTAAGTCTATCACAATATGGATGATCAAAGAGGAGCATGGTAGCAGCAAGGAGACATAGGGTGGACCCACACAGTCTGGCATGAAGAAGGCAGGACCAAGGATGAAAGCTTCGCAAAGGAGGCAGAGGCCTGCTGCAGGCTGACTTTGGAGAGGTAGGACAGGGGAGGAGGCAAGTAACTGAGAAGCCTTGATACTTCTCTTCAGTCTTAAAGGATGAGTAGAGCTTTCCCTAAAAGTGACATGTGAGCTCGGGTACAGTAGAGATCATGGCATTACCTAAAGAGGGAACCTTACACCCTGGGTTACTTGCTTCTTTTTATGTCTGTTCTCTGATTTGAAAAATGGGAATGATAATACATTTCCTAGCTTAAAGGGCTATAGTAAGGATCTAATAAAGCTTTTTCTAAGAAAGCACTTGATGATAGCTCTCATTTTTAAAGTGCTTTTTATTATTTTATAATAGCATCATATTTACCACATCTATCTACAATAACCTAACAACACAGCTATGATCTTCATTTTACAGATAAGAAAACTAAAACTCAAACTAAACTCTTCCTAAAAGTATGAAATAAAGGAGCAGCGGTGTGGAATGTGTGTTCTATTCACCATGTCTCTTGGTTCAAAACTATAAAGTTTGACATTTATAAACATGGTTATATATAAATATGAGAGGGGGGCTTTTTCTCTCTCTTATCCTGAGAATATTTTTAGGAGACTTTGTATTTTAACTCACTTTCATGACTTAAATTTAAAATTCAGGATTTTTGACCTAAGAAATTAAGGGTTAACATTTTTTTCAGGACAGTTGTCAGATCGTCTTGTGCATTATAAATACTATTAGAGGAGTGCTTAGGTGGCTCCGTTCATTAAGGGTCTGGCTCTTGGTTCTGGCTGGGGCGGTAGTCTTGGGATCCTGGGATCATGTCCTGTGACCTGCTCCATGCTCAGCATGGAGTCCACCTGGGATTCTCTCTCTCCCTCTGCCTCTGCCCCTGCCCTCCTCTCCTCCCCCCACCCTCACTCCCCACACTCCTCTCTCTCTCTTTCTGAAGTGAATGAATAAATCTTTTTAAAAAATACTATTATAAAGAGTATCCTAGTTAAGAAATCATGACTTTAACCTAGAATGTCACCAAATCTTTACTTGCCCTGTAACTAAACACCAGTTTTGCATAAACTGCATTGCCAGAGGAGACTGAGTCTGTTGCATTATTTCACTTTTTCTTTCTTTTTTTTTTAATTTATTTCACTTTTTCAAAGGTTCCAGAATTGCCATACTAATGGCTGTCAGGGTGCTCCTCCCTAAGGATCTCTCCTATTAAAGCTTTGGGGAGTCTTCCCGTTGTCTTCCAAAGGAATGTTCCCAATAGCAGCCATATTACTTAGACTATTTGCATAGTCCTATATTCGGAGTAAAGCCCAATGGATGGGGAAACAACACCTTAACTTAGTCTCTTTGAAGAGGATTTCTTACATGTCATTTGCATCTCTTAACTCACCATTAACCAGGAAATCTAAGATTCTTGGGCAAAAATAGACAGAAGGCATTCAAATTCAAGTTTACCAAAGCGATTATGTGAATATTATACTTTTTTTCCCCAAGGAAGTATATTTATTTTCTTACTGCTAACAGAAATATACTAACAGGGGCACCTGGGTAGCACAGTCGGTTGGGCACCTTAGTTTTGCCTCGGGTCGTGATCTCAGGGTCATAGGATCCAGTCTGCATGGGCTCTGGGCTCAGCAGTGAGTCTGCTTGGGATCCTCTCTTCCTCTCCTCTGCCCCTCCCCATTATGCTCTCTCTCTCTCTAAAATAAAAAAAAATAAAACTTAAAAAGAAAAGAAATGTGCTGTTGATTCTAACTTAGTCCCTTATTGATACTATATTAAATTCACAATAGTATAAAAAGATACAGGGAATAAAAAGGACATAGGTACACTTCTTGATTGATTTACTTAATATACATCTAGGCAAATTCAGAAATAAGGCCTCAGTCAAATGATGTAATGACTACTTGGAAATAAGATTCATTTCCTGGGAATTGTGTTGCTGAAAAATGCTGACTGAAGGTTCAGTAAAAATCCAACATATTTTAGCACAGCTTAAGGAAACAGTCACATGCTTTCTGTGCCTGATTTTGAGTGATACCATAAAGATACGATTTTTGTACATATGCTTGTCCCCAAAACAGGTTCAAAGCCTTGGGATAGCCCCCAGACTACCCTGAAACTTCTTTATTAGAATCTGTAACTTTTATTATGCTTCTGATAATCCTGAGACCCTCTGGCGCCTCATACATTGTTCCAGAACGACCATGCCATTTACTGTCTCTAAGACCTTGTAAGAAATTTGACTTCTCTTAGGTTTAGTCTCTTCATCACAAGGGCTAATCATATCTACCTCATATATTGATTTGAAGGAATAAATGAGATGATATATATAAAGCACTTAACACACAACAGGGTTAGCTCACAGTAGGCCTTTGGTAACTGTTTACTTCTTTCCCAACTCCTGGATTTGGGCCTTGGTGCTGAACCACACATCCTAATTACCCAAACTGTTCACATGGTGAGATATGATGGATGAAGGCAGGTAGGTGGTGCCAATACTCAGGCAGTCCATAAACTCTAAGGTCAACAGAAAAGATCAGGGGTGAGCCAATGTCTCATTGAGACCTGTGCTTCTCATATTTTCAGGAAAGAATGTTTACTCTGCTCAGTTTTCTGTCATTGTACAATTACAATGTCGAAGTAGGACTAAATTGTCTTGGAGATGGCATTCGGGAATATGCTCAAAAGCCCATTTGGGTATCAATGAAAATGTTGGATCTTAGATAGAGATCCTCTCTAAACCTTTATTGCAGTACTCAAGACAAAAACTTCTCCTCTTTGTTCTGGACCAATCATTATATTAGAAATGCTATTTCAGTTCTAAAGCTGTAAATTACTTATAAATGTGTTACCTAGTTTGGGGAATCTCAACCCCTTTACTTAATATTCAGCAAGCTAAAAGTGCCAGCAAATCCAGGTGTGAACTTTCTCAGTTTAGCCTTGGTTTTCTATGGGAACTTAAGTCATACTTTCCCATTATGTAAGGCAAGAACATCAATATCAAATATTTATGAAATTTAAAAGTAAGCAATCGATCTTATAAATGTGTAGCAATTTAAATCTGCAGGTATTGGAATGGAAGATGAAACCAAAACATTTTTTCCGGTTATAAATAAACATAAATTACACACACACACACACACACACACACACGGTAACAAAATATTTGCTGAAATCTGAAATAAATACCTTCTTTGTAACACCGGACATCTGGGAAAAGTAGTTCTAGGTAACCTTGTATTTGGCACGGGGAGGCAATTTCAGAAATGCCGGGTGGCCTTGTCATTTTTACATGTGCTCTAGAATAAAACTATTGGACTTGCATACCTGATCAGAGTACAGAGATATGAAAGAGAACTTCAAACAGGAACTTTTCTAGTCGCGGGGAAATATCTAAACAAACTGGGAAAACAGAAACTGACCTAGCTCATTTGGAAATGGGCTTGGCGGCTGATGAAATAAGTGAACTATAATTAAGCTACGCAATAAAGGAGTTAAACACTTTCATGACAACAAAAACACACACAACACACTCTCTGAGTGGGCAGTAACCAGGTGGGTAGTAACCAGGTTATTCATAGGCTCTTTGCTGTCTCTAATTAGAATATTCAATGAGTGGCCCAGAACAGACACTGTCATTGTTCAGATGGAACCGGACAATTAGGGGAAAAAGCGCGGAGCCATTCTGGCCTCTAGGTTAATTTCTAACTCTAGGAAGACGGTCGCTTTTCCAATTGTGTCCTTTTCACAGAGCCTTCAAAACAAAGATAGCAAAGCCACTTTATTGACTGAGAATGTTCTAGCAAGTCATTCTTAGCACAGTGTTGGCGGAAGCCACAGATCCAGTATCTACTACTGTCCCTAAACTTGCACGAGTAAGTTCCAACTATGCATAGTATGCACGTCATTAGGTCCCCGAGCCCTGAGAGAAGGCGTGTCGAAATAACAATTTAACTGTCACATCCTGCATAGGTAGAGTTCATTTGTTAGGGGAATTCGCCCCATTGCAACCCCAGAAGGAATGTGAGACTGGCAGCTTTCATTTCCTTGTTAAAATCTTCCTATAACACCTCCGAATTCCTCTTGAAATGTGAGCAATTAGAGAGAAACGATCTTTCTTTCAAACCAGAAAGCTCACCAAGGATTTTTTTTATTTTTCCCCAGTCCGCGAGAGCTAAATCATCTCAAAATAGAAAGACGGGCATTAAAAACACGCCGGGCAGTTCCAAACCACCGGGTGCAGCAAGAGGGGTTTCGGGAGGAAACCGGAGGCCTCCCGGCGCAGGGCTGGGAGCACCGGACCCGAGGCAGCGCCGGGGCCCGCCCCCGCCCCAGGTGCGCAGGGACGTTGGCTTCTGCGCTTCCCCGAGCTCCCGCAAAGCTGCCACCCGCGTGCGCCCCGGAAAGGTGACACTGCGGCCAAGACGGGAGGAAAAGCATTTCTTCCCAAAAGGTCTCTTTTGCAAAGGTCTGGTCCCTAGCCCCGTCCCCAGCCCCACTCCCCCCCACCCTACAGGAAAGAACAGAGCTTGGGATGCGGACGGGGCTTCCCTGGTCTTTGGCAGTCTCCAAAGAAAGAAACCGAGGCTTTCTGACTTTTTATTTCGCCTGTTCGGAGCCGCATCGATTCCTGCGTGACACACGCGGCAGTAGTTAGATTTTCAACGAAGGACTCGGGCCCGACACCGGCGCGCCCCGGCCCACCCGGCCCCATCCCCGACCCGGCGCGGCGGGCTCTTACCCAGGCTCAGCAGCAGGGCGGGGGCGCGGCCGGCGCGGCGCGGCTCCATCCTCCTCCCCGCGGGGCGCGGGGCGCGGGGCGCGGGGCGCGGGCCGCGGAGGGCCGGGGAGGGCCGGGGAGGGCCGGGGGGGGCCGGGCGGGAGCTCGCGGGGCTGCTGGCGAGCGCGGCGGGAGGCTGCAGGGACCACGGTCCGTCCGGCGACTGAGCTGCGCGGCGCGGCGCGGCGGCCTTTATAGTGCCTGGGAGGGGCCTCGGGGACTCGCCCGCGGGGCGAGGTGCCGGGAGCCCCGAGTTTCACAAGGGCCCGGGGGGAGTGGCCGGGGCCTGCCCGAAGGTCATCCTCCCTTGAACACCTGAGAGTGCGCGGGGATGGGAAGCTGCGCTCCTGGCGAGCCGGGACCACTCCCCGGACTTTTCCATCCCCGTCCCCGATTCGGGTGGCAGGAGGGGGGGCGTGGACCAGATGCTTCGGTTTCCTCGGTGGGGGCACCTGCTCTGCAGTGGGTGGTTGCAGCTGCTGCGGGCGACGGGCCTGACCTGACCCAAGTCAGCCAGGGCGGCGTCCCAGCAGGTGCTTTCGGAGAGCCCTGCGCGGGCCCGGTGGCTCAGCCGCGCTCCTCGCCTGTACGCGCCACCGCCGGGAAGTGCCGGGATTTCCCCTCTACACCTTCCTTCCCGGCCGCTCTGCTTCCAGCGCGGTGCAGGCATTTATGGCTTCAAAGTCCAGTCCTGAGAAAAAGCCCTAGACTATTTTTCCTCTGTCCTGTGTGCCATCCATCAGCCTGCTGCTTCTGATCTTGCTTCCCCGAATTTTGCTTTCAGCCTCTCGCACCGGTTACAGAATGTGTCCGTGACGTCCCATTGCCTTTCCGACAAAGTCCGCTCGTGTGCCCCGAACCAGTCTCCTCAACGCCAGCTCCCACTGGCTCAGCAGACGAGTTAGCTCAGCTCAGCCAAGACTGGAAAACCCTTTGCCGCCGTCGTTGCCTCCGGCTTTCCTGCCTTGGCTGATGGGGTCCTGGCTGCTTCCTACTGGAGCTACCCAAATCCTTCTCATTTTCCTATTAAGCGGGAAGGGCCTGGATTTCTTGAGCCCACAGGGATCTCCTTTCACTCTGACCTTTTACAGCTTGTGTTGTTTCTCTGCCCCTCAGGCTCAAAGAATTCTAAATCTAGTACTTTACATAGGATGAAATGACTTTGTATTGGTTCTCTTGTTTTTTTTTCTTGTTTGTAAGCCTTATGTTCAGATCTGTATGAATACATAAATTGTCTTTACTTTGTCTTGCTTTCCCCTGTGGGGTGCAAGAAGTGGGCCAATTTAGAAGTAATGAAAACATATTTGAATGGAAAGTGGAATCTGCTGGATGATGATAGTTCCTTTCCTTTCTACTTTTTTATTGTTTTCTTCCTATTCTTTCTTTTTTTTTAATCTTGCCCTTTTTCTTCCTCTCCCAAGGGGTACCTGGTAATGTCTACAACTCTCATGTTGGAAACATACTTTACCCTTCCCTCAGTGGGGAAGATCATGGGTTTTGCATTTAGACTGTCTGCAAGTAAATCCCTTGACGACTTATTTCATCTCTCTCAGTTTCCTCATATGTAAAATAAGGATAATAATAGAACCTCATAGGAAGATAATGAAAGTGCTTACCACAGTACCTAGCACAGAGTTCGCATGCATTAAAAATATTTATTATTGTACATAAACACTGACGCAGAGGATGATGGTACTTGATCAGTATTCATGAGTTAAATGAATTCATGAATGGGACCTTAGAGATAGGATTTTGAGTTACTAAGTCTAGCTTCTGAATCTACCAAGAAAACAAGTAGTAAGTGACTTCTCATTTAACTGCTATTTTATAAGAGAACTAGCAGAACCAAGAAAGATGATCCCAGAAATGGGTTAGTTTTATGGAGCATTGATAGGGATCACAAGTTTGATAAATTTGAATTTGGAAAGGGGACCACTGGCTACATAATGCCTTTTGTTTTACAGATTCCATTAGGAAAAGAAATAACACAAGTGTCTGGAAAACTAGAACAGAATTCCTAAGAATGGGGTGTCAACTGGAAATGTTTCCTTATTCCGCACAGGGATGCTGTCAGATACTTGCAAGGAGTGACAGGAAGAAAAATTTTATTAGTTCTGATTAATATCCTGTTTAATCAAATATACCGTTGTGCTCTGTGCTCAAAAGAAGGATAGGGTGGGAACGCACTGGGGAGAATGGGGTCAGGCTGCAACAGTCAACTCCATGGTATTGATATGTGGGGAGGAATTTTTTGACTTTGTAGTGATGCCTTGCAAGCATGAGATATCATCATGAAAAAATCCTTGTGCTTATCCTAAAATTTTCCATGGTAGTGTGCTCTTCTATGTGCTGATTTCACATGGTGTGAAGAAATCTTTTCTTTATTGGTGCTTCTATGTTTACTCAATTTTCTAGCCATTAGTTTTTGAGAATGACTCCATCATGACACATCAGGGAATATTTGCCACCTGCCTTGGCAAAACAGTCTTCTTTTTTTTTTTTTTTTTTAATAATTGGGGACAATTTTCATTAATTGTTCATTTAAATATGTATACATAGTATGAAGTACAATCATAATTCCTCTTAAAGGCAAAAAACATATTTAAAGATAGAACAGTTTGGGAAGACAATAATCAAGTCATATGGAACTTTTTAGCGGCATTACGTTGTGAGTATTTTTTTTTCCCCGAGGGGTTAGTAAATCTAAGTATTTATCTATAGGCTATAAATATATATCTATCTCATGCTACTTTAATATATTGAGCCTTTAATGTGATGATTAAAATATATTCATTTTAAATTGATCCTGAATTCAAGGTGGCTTGGTGGCACATGATTTTCAATTGATACATAACAAACATGTAATCACCATCAGTTGGAGAATATGCTGCAAAAATAACGTTTTTACATTAAAAGGAGGTCCTTTTAGAAGTGAGGAACCCAGACTGGCAGCATAGACGTATGGGCCCAAACTGGTATCAGCATTACAGACTGTAGCCAGAATAGGTCCTGGGCCTGACCAGAGAGCCAGCACCTAGCCTCAGACGAGAAGTTAGAAAGTTTGCAATTCTTTCATCTCTTGCTTTCTTCCTCAACTTAGTGCTCTTTGGGACTGCAGCTGGCACTTGTTTATTATAAAATCTGCTTTTCAAACTGACAACTAACCATACTTGCTTTGGTGAATTAGCTTTTATACAACACAAATGTTTAAAGTCTTTTATTAGCTAGTCCTTAGCAAGAACCACTGAGATGGAATGGTATTGGATTGCTTTTCTATAGGGAAGGCACTGACAAATCTAGGAAAGGGTCCAAGATCAGATTGTTAAATTTAATATTTAAAATATAAGACCTAGGGGAGCCTGGGTGGTTCAGTCAGTTGAGCATTGGACTCTTGATTTTACTCAGATCATGATCTTGGGGCCTGGGATTGAGCCCTGAGTCTGGCTCTGTGCTCAGGGCAGAGTCTGCTTGAGCTTCTTTCTCTCCCTCCCTCCCTCCCTCTCTCCTTCTGCCCCTTACTCTGCTCTCTCTCTGTCTCACTCTCAAATAAATAAATAAAATCTTAAAATACATATTTGGGGCACCTGGGTGGCTCGGTTAGTCAGTCAAGCATCTGCCTTTGACTCAAGTCATGATCTCAGGATCCTGGGATTTAGCCAGGGGCATTGGGCTCTCTTCTCAGTGGAGAGTCTGCTTCTCCCTCTGCCTCTGTCCCTCCCCTCCACTTTAGCTCTCTCTCCTGTGCACTCTTTCCTTCTCTCTTTCTCTCTCTCTAGAAAGTAAAATCTTAAATAACTAAAATCTTTAAAAAATGGGGATCCCTGGGTGGCTCAAAGTTTAGTGCCTGCCTTCGGTCCAGGGCGTGGTCCTGGAATCCCAGGATCGAGTCCCACACCGGGCTCCTGGCATGGAGCCTGCTTCTCCCCCTACCTGTGTCTCTGCCTCTCTCTCTGTGTGTGTGTCTACAATAAATAAATAAATAAATAAATAAATAAATAAATAAATAAATAAATCTTTAAAAAATAATAAAAATAAAAAATAAAAAGAGGGACCCCTGTGTGGCTCAGTGGTTGAGCTTCTGCCTTCGGCTCAGGGAATGACCCTGGAGTTCCAGGATCAAGTCCCATATCAGGCTCCTTGCAGGGAGCTTGCTTCTCCCTCTGCCTATGTCTCTGCCTCTCTCTCTGTGTCTCTCAAAATAAATAAATAAATCTTTTTAGAAAAGAATTAAAAATGGAAAGTTCTCTTGTTTTTCTTTCAGTGTATAATTAAAATAGAAAAATAGAAATTGAGAATGCTTTCAAGTCTACTAAATAGTAAATTATATTTTCTCTTTGATTGATCTGATAATTTGAGGTTTTTCTTAAATTAAAAATGATTCTGGGGCACCTGGCTGGCTCAGTCAGTATAGCATGCAACTCTCTATCCCAGGGTTGTGAGTTCAAGACCCATGATGGTATAGAGACTACTTAAAAATAAATTCTAATATTTTATATATATATATATATATATATATATATATATATATATATATTCCAATGTATTTGAAAATTTACATGGCATTTAAATGTTGAATGAATGGTGTGAGTGGCTAATTAACTGATTAGATGAGCAGAATCACTAAAAACAGTATCTTCTTTTTGTGGTTTAATTTGGATTCAGAACAGTAGGTAGAAGGAAACACGAAAGCAGTTGATATTTGTTCTTAAATCTAAATGAGATGAGCCTAATACTACTAATAGCAACTAATCTTCATACCTAACATTTTTAACTCACTAGGGAGCTTACAATATATTGGTAGAGTAACCCTATATTTTGTTTCTAGTATACAGTTGAGACTAGGGCAAAAAATATTAAGAAACTAGTGCAAGGCTCATGAACAGAGACAGGATTCAAATTAGCCTGACTCTAGCCAGCACTACACTCTTTACCACACGCTGCATGAATTTTATGTGTCATATTTAGTGCCCTGAAAGTTCAGGGCTTGCTCTATATATTTTCATTTCAGATTACTTGCAAAGAGCATTCATATCCCTTTGTGGATAGTCTTTATACCCTTTCATTAGGAAGAACATTCTATGTTGTTTTCCTATTAAGGAGAAAAGCATACACACACACAAAAAGGGAGAAGATCACGTGTGCCAGTCTTCTAGATTCCTATGCCAAAGCACTTGTTAATCTTTTTTACTGTTCATTGCACTTATGAAAAACATTTTATTCTAAAAAACATCACATTAAAATGCCATTTGTGAGTCTCATCAACAGAATCCTCCAAAAATCACTTTGTAATCATAGGCTATAAAAAGATCCAGACACTATTTGGTTTGAGGAGCCCGCCGATTCAGAGGCTGCTGCTTCTTGGACTTGCCCTGAGTTGTGTCCCAGTAATAAAAGAGCCTCCCCTCCCATCACTTATGCGTGCCCACAGAGCATTAATCACACACGTAGTGATGATGAATTAGGAATGCAGCTACCCCTATTTAAAGCACTGCTATTTCACATTGAGCTAACGCCTAGTTGCCTGTAATCCCACATTGCTTTCATCCCTGATGCTACTCCTTCAACATTTTACATTAAAATGTTAACTTTCTTAAAGTCATCAATTCAACAGCCATGTTTGGTCACTCAACAACCATTTTATGTCTCAAAGGATCACAAATCAGCCTTTGAGGAACTTTGCATTGTACTGCTAAATCATTGAATGAATGAATGAATGAA